>NC_033628.1:2455448-2804926 GCF_001540865.1 Ananas comosus
TGTTTGTTTTGGCTATTGTATATGATATAGAGAGTCTCTTTTCATGCCTTTTGATATTCTCTCCTATAACAGTGAAATAATAAGTGAGCCTCTACTCCTTAATATTTATAATTATCACAATGCACCTTCTCTATTATATACACATATATAGAAAGAGAGAGTTCGACTACTATACTCTTACCGGTATAGATTTTTTTGTACTAATAAATTTTCGATTGTTAGATTTATTCTCTTGATCATTTTCATCAGTTAGATCACACTATATATTCAACCAAACACCTACTTAATTTTAGGAGATCATTATCATACTAACAGCACAAACTTAAAACAGCGAAAGTAAATTAAACGAACTTATATATTCAATGAAATCAAAACTTGCTAAAATAAATTTTTTTGATTACAAATATTAAGCGACTAGCTAGAGAGCAGTATATTTATATTTTGTATGCAATTATAGATAGCAGATAAAAAATATCTAGATCTATATATATACCAAATTAAGTGACTACATTGAAAAAAATTCATATTTGTATTTGAATTTGAATCCCAATCCGAATTGATCTAATTTTCATTTGTATACCCATATCTATCTAAAACAACATTCATTTAGTGTCGAATAAACCTGCCCGTTTGTATTTGGGTTCGGATTTGGGCTAGCTGGTGTGGGCACATGCCCACATTTTACCCAAAATTAATTTAAGAACCCTCCTTTATTTCATCTCAGTTCCTTTTGGTTGAGTAGCAGCAAAAATATTAATACTTCTTTTTTAGTAGTATTATTTCATTATACCAATCGTGCTCATCTTGTATTTCTTTTCTGACTCTGCCCCTGCGCATGCATGCATGCAGGGGTGGCGGGGAACGGCGCGACCTTCTACTTTCTGGTGTTCGCGATCCTCGCAGGCGTGGTGGGGGTGGTGTCGAAGCTCGCCGGCGTCAACCACGTGCGAGCGTGGAGGAACGACAGCCTCGCCGCGGCCGCTGCTTCTTCCATTATCGCCTGGGCCATCACTGCCCTAGCCCTCGGGTACACATGCATGCACTCCTCTTCCTCCTTTTCTCTTACATACATACATACATACATACATACATACATATATATGTAGAATGAGATTACTATACTATCTATAGTATCGGAGCTCTGCTATTATAGTCTTATTTTCAATCTTAGGGTGTTCAAATTAACAATCCACACCGTTAAATATGATCTAGGATATATGAAGTTTTTAAGAATAAAATTTTAGTTTATTTCGACATCATTTAATTAGTAAATAAATTATGTCAAAGTGGACGGTGGAAATATATTGAACAATTTTTAAAATTTAAGTATAGGATTTTTAAATTCAAGATAAAGAATGTTGGCCTTGATCTAGATAGTTTAAAGTATTTTCTATCAAACTTTTGAATAAATTTAGATTATTCTACACTGTTAAACTCTAAACTTATAGTAGCCATCGAAAATTGACAATTTTAAAATGGTTTGATCATAAAGTAAACTATGTCGAAAAAATATAAAATTTTGTTTTTAAAAACTTTAAGTATTCTAGATCAGTTTTAACGGTATGGATCATTAATTTGAATATCCTAAAATCGAAAACGAGACTATAGTACCAAAGCCACGGTACTATAGATAGTACATGAGCCTAACTCTAACTCTATATGCATAATTTTAGGGTTGATTATACAAGTCTTTTTAAGTTTTGTCAACTGTTTCTTTTGCAATTAAAGTAAGAAATTTCAGTGTTTAATTTATCTACTTGAAGTAGTCTAAGGGGGTGTTTGGCCTAGCTTTTAAAAAGCGCTTTTGAGCTGATAAGTAATTTTCGGCTCAATAGAGCGTTTGACAACTCACTTTTAAAATCTGATTCTGCTTTTTAGAATCAGAAAATTGATTTGAAGGCTCCAGAATCAAAAGCAGAAAAAACCTGCTTCTTGAAATCTAATTCTGATTTTGGTTTTAAACTTCAAATTTTTATTTTTATTTTAATTTTAATATTTAAATTTAAATTTAATTTTAAATTTTAATTTTTAGATTTATTTTTGAATTTTTAAATTTTAACTTTTAAATTTTAAATTTTAAAAAATAGATTTTAAACTTTAAATTTTAAATTTTAATTTTAAATTTCAAATCTCAAATTTTAGATTTTAAAATTTCAAATTTTAAATTTCAATCTACAAATTTGAGATATTTAAAAATTTAAAATAAAAATTTTTAATATTTAAATTTCAAATTAGAATTTTATATCATTCAAATTTAAATATAAATTTAAAATTTAATTAGTTCTGAAATTTAAATTCAAAATTTAAATTTCAAAGATTATTGTAAATTTATAATTTTAAATTTAATTTCAATTTAAATATTCAAATTTAAATATTAACATTTAAATTTAAATTTAAAATTCATAATAATTTTAATTTTAATTATTAATTTAAAATTTTAAATATATTAAATTTAAAATTTAAATATAAATATTAATATTGTTATATCTTTAATTCTAATTATTTAAATATTTACATTACAAATTATAGTATTAAATTTTAATTCTTAATTTAATAGTTTGAAATTTTAATTTTAATTTATATATTTTATATATAAAATTTAATATTTAAAATTCATATATATTATTTTTATTAAATTTAATTAAATTTTCTAATTTTTAAATTTCATGATTATTTTAAATTTTAATTTCTTAAATTTTAATAATTATTTTAAAATTAAAATATCAATTTTTAAATTTTGTACAATTTTGAAAATTAAAAATTTTAATTTTAATTTTAATTTAAATTTAGATTTTAAATTATTTTAAAATAAAATTAAATAAAAATATTAATTTATGTAAACATCAAAAAAATTTGCCAAACAGCTTTTCAAAATCACTTCAGAAAAATCACTTTTATCTAAATTACGCCAAACGCTCTATAGCTTTTAGCTTTATAGCTTTTAACCAAAATCACTTCTCTAAATCAAAATCATTTTTTCAAAAATCACTTTTCAGAAGCTAGGCTAAATAGGTCCTAAGTTTCAAAATCAGAAGCACTAAATTGAAATTTCTATTTTTACTTAGCATTAAGCTATTGTAGAATATCTTTTTCTTTTTTTTTACTTTTTTTTTTCAAAGACTGTATTAGTTAAATATTCAATTATGCACATCAACAGAGATGGTAAATCTAATTAATTTGAGATATGAGTTACATAAGCTTAATTTAGAATTGATTACTTACTTTTGTGGTGGTCCTTTTTTCTCCTTTTAGCCAAATTGTAACAAGTATTCTTTCATGAATTGCACCATTTTTTTTTTAGGATTAATTTCATTCAGATTCCTGCAGATATAGTGAATTACAAATATATCCCTATAAAGTTCAACTTTCATATGTTAACCTTCTAAAGGTCCTAATTTTCTTAAATATATCCCTATCGTTAGAATCAGTTAGTAAATTTTAGTTAACCATTAGATTAAATACTTAATTCTGGTTAGTTTATGAAATAACTCGATATTTTTGCCTCTTTTATATTATATTATTGTGGCTTTTAGAGGGACATATTTGTGATGACAAAAATGACATTTCACTTAAAGTATAAACAATTCTATAACTGTAACAAACTAGAAAGATAAATTTGAAAATATTAGAATTTTTATATAAACAACATATGAAAGTTGAACTTTGTAAAGTTATACTTGAAATTCATTATATTTGTAAGGACCTGTATGTATTTAATTCTTTTTTTAACACGAATCACACCAATTATTCGATTACAGTATTTCTAGTTATCTTTTTTTTTTCTTTTTTTTTTCTTTTTTTTTTTGAGAGAGATAGATAGTACGCTACCCGCTTAAAATTATAATAGTGTGTATGTAACTCTCTCTTTGTTTTTCTTTTTTTTTTTTTTTGGTTTGCTCAGGTTAGCGATAAAGGAGATACACATGGGAGGGCACAGGGGATGGAGACTAAGGGTGTTGGAGGGAGCCATTATCATACTCGGGCTCACCCAACTCATCTACGTGTTGCTTATCCATGCGGGTATATTTAGCAGGAGATACGGACCGGGTTACCGGGCCGAACCCCATTATGGGCCCGGTGGACCCGACCCGAAAGGGAGTGTTGTTTAAGTGCCCTTTTGGGGGTGTTCGTTGAGAGTTTATAGTTATGGAGGGGAATTAATTAGTGGGAGATAATGATGGTTTTAAGTATCATTTTGTGTGTGTGTGTGTGTGTATTTTGTATGTGCATGTGCTCTGAATCGTATGAATTTGTGTGGACATATATGTGTTTTTTATTCCTAGTGTTGTTAAATTGGTAGTGTTGTTTTTTTCTAAGTAATCGTTAGATGTCAGTTTTTTTTGTATAATTTGTACGTCTCGATAAAGATATAAAATTTTTATGTTTTGGCAGGCCTATAGTATTTATATAATCTATGCTATTAGAAGGATGGGGTATCTAATTGTATTATTTTTAAAACTTATTTACTTCGTGATCTTGAAAGTTTAATTATGTTAAAGCTAGCTATTCAAATTGAGTAAAAAATTTAATAAAAGATTATCTTCGCTATTAAAAATAGGACAAACACCTTCACTATAAAATTTAAGTTCTCTATTATTATTTTGTAAAAATTTTCGTTCTCAAACGTTTACTTTTACTTTGAAACTATCATTTTCGCTACACAAATAATATTAAAGTTTTATAAAATTTAATTTTTAGATATCTGATATCGTATTTTATGAAACCGATCGTTTATTCAGATATCTGATCATCGAAAGTAAAAAAGGCAAAGTACTCTACCACACACGCTTATTATTTTAATGCTTCCATTGCGCTGAAATTGAGTATAATCTAAGAAGGTCCAAAACACTTGTTTCCCAAACCCGTATTTTGGCCAGTGGAAACACTACTAACTAAGAATGCAAATGTGTTTGAATTGGTAGAGTTTCTGATTTGAATCGGACAGTAAATAAAGATAAAAAATTTTAAAAAATAAAGCAGGAGGTGTTGATCCCCTATGTTTTCTTGATCAGTCCCAATTCACAAAAAATTAGTCAAAATTTTATTCTTATCCCGACCCGCACTGAATAGAATAATAAGTGAGGGTAAAATTTAAGATAGCTCTACCCGACCCGTTAAAGGAAACGGGCGAGAGGCGGATCCGCCCCGTTTGATGCCTACTAACGCTAACCCGACATTTCCAAATCCGTTTTTACAGCTGCTCCCCGGAGGAGAGAGAGAGAGAGAGAGAGAGAGAGAGAGAGGAGCTCGCCATGGAAGGAGGAGACGAGCTCGACGAGTCGATTAGGGCACACTTCCCCCTCTCCTTCGGCAAACCCTCCAAGCCCCAGGCTCACGCCTCCGCCATCCACTCCTCCACCCGCCGCGCCCCGCCCCCGAACCCTAACCCTAACCCTACACGGCCGAGCTACTCCGCCTCCGAGGACGACGGAGCGATGATCGGCCCCCCTCGGCCGCCGCCGTCGCGCGGCGGCGGCGGCGGCGGCGGCGGCGCGGGGGAGGACGACGAGGACGTGATGATCGGGCCTCCGAGGCCGCCGAGCTCGTCGCGGGGGGGTGACGCGGCGGAGGATGAGGAGGACGCGACGATCGGGCCACCACCACCGCCGCCGCCGCGTTCGCTGGATGAGTCCGGCTACGATTCGGATGAGGATTTGGATGATGAGTCGCCGGAGGATTTCAATCGGATTCCTTTGAGCAACGAGATTGTGCTCAGAGGGCACACGAAGGTGACGATGAATGTTTTTAGTTTTATATCTGAGTGGTTGATATCATGTCCGGAGATCCCTATTTAGCTAACGCTCGATTACAATCAGATTCCCTTGCTAGGTTAATTTATGCCCTGTGTTAACTCTTTTTTAGCTTTCGATCTATAATGCATTAGCTAAAATGCAGGATTTTTAGTTTAGGCTTGATTATGTAGACGACAATGGCAACAACTAGTAAGCTTACTATTATAGCTGTTTGGGAACATTGGATATAGAAGAAAAAAAAAAAAAATCTAAGAGTTAGGTAAAACTGCTGAGCTCTTTAAATCATGGATTCGTAGAGGAGGATGCGGAGGCTACTGCTGTGACATGATACTCATGTTCTCATTCTCCAATATGGCAACACGTTGGACTATGAAAGATGGATATAAAATGCATGCATACAACATTTTTACACATGCACATATCACATTTTTTTCATCACATATTTAACACAATTTATTTGTCTAAGCATCTTTTGCTAATGGACCTTGGTAACATATGAATTGCATTATACTAAATTCATATAAAGCCCATTCCTCTGGTGGAATTAGAAAGTTAATCCTATTTGGTACATTATAAGTTTTCACTATACCAGTAGATGTAGATTGAGCCTCGCTATTACATTTAATATGACATCAGAGACAAATTGAAGCATTTGACATGTATTGGCTTATTGTAGAAGTTTTTGATGCATCCAACTTGTTTCTGTATATTTATATTGATTTCCAGAGAAATAAGATATTCGAAGAAGAACTCTACCAAACGTTCAATGAATGTGTATCTTGTGACACGGCAAGAGCATCAAACTATCCGTGCTTTATAGTCTATAGTATGTTCCAAAGGGACGGTAGTTTTCATGAGGTTATGTGAAGCACTTTTTATTTGTTGATTGTGGCTTCTTACAGATTTAAATACATGTCAACTTTTTGGCACTTATTTTGTAATTTTGTGGATGCCTCTAATACACTATTGCCATTATGTATTGAAGGTTGTCTCGGCCCTTGCTGTTGACCATTCAGGATCGAGAGTGCTCTCTGGGAGCTATGATTATACTGTACGTATGTATGACTTTCAAGGGATGAACTCCAAGCTGCAATCCTTCAGGCAATTGGAACCCTTCGAGGGACATCAAGTCCGTAGCTTAAGTTGGAGTCCAACATCAGATCGATTTTTGTGTGTGACAGGCTCTGCACAAGCTAAGGTATTACTTTTCATCGCATTTGGAAAATTGCCTGAGTATCTCTTACTTTTCATTTTATATTGTCATTGACGAGGAGGTATGCTTCCACCTCAGATCTATGACCGAGATGGGCTTACCTTAGGTGAGTTCGTTAAGGGGGATATGTATATACGCGATTTGAAGAATACCAAGGGTCATATATCTGGTCTCACTGGTGGTGAGTGGAACCCTAAATCAAAGGAATCCATATTAACTTCTTCAGAAGATGGATCACTGCGTTTATGGGATGTATCCGACTTCAAAAGTCAAAAACAGGTATTCTTGTTGTCATTGCTTAACTTGAAACTGGCAATTTAGGTTATTTACTTATTTTTTGTATTGAGAAACAAATTATAGTTCAATATTTTGACTTATGACTGTAAATTAACAAGCTAAGGTTAATATCCAAAATCTGCCTTTTCATTTATTCACTGGGCAAGTTTGTCTTCTTCTCTACAGTTGCAGTTCCTTCAACCATATCTTTTCTTATCCAAAGATAACTTAGACTCATGAATATAGTGTAAATAAGAGTATTCATTTTGACTAACTGGTTTGATAATTGATAGGTTATCAAACCTAAGCTTGCAAGGCCAGTAAGAACACCAGTTACAGCATGTGGATGGGATCATGAAGGCAAACGAATTGTTGGTGGTGTTGGAGATGGTTCTATACAGGTGAGCTAAGTTTTATTTATCAAAGTCTTTTAGTTCTTATGCACTTAATCAACCCTAGAAGTTAATTAGACCAACCTTTTATTTGCTTCTTACTAGAAATTGGGTATAAATTTTTCAGCTGTGGACCATTAAGACTGGGTGGGGGAGCAGACCAGATATCCATGTTGAAAAAGCACATACTGATGACATTACTGGACTCAAGTTTTCTACAGGTGGGCAAATTCTTTTGTCGAGGAGCACTGATAGCACACTGAAGGTAATTTTGCTAGCTGGCCATACTACCTGTTCTTTTGGTGCGGTTACCTACTTTTGGAATGGCGAGCTTGAATGTAAACAAAATACTGCTTATTAATTTGTGATCAGGTGTGGGATTTGCGGCAAATGAGAAAACCTGTGAAGGTTTTTGAAGATTTGCCAAACAATTATGCTCAGACAAATGCTGCATTTAGTCCTGATGAGCAACTAATCTTTACGGGAACCTCTGTTGAGAGAGAAGGCACTAGTGGAGGTCTGCTCTGCTTCTTTGATCGTAGGAAACTTGAGCTTGTTCAGCGGGTTGGAATTTCCTTAAATTTCAGTGTTATACGGTGTGCTTGGCATCCGAAGATCAATCAGGTGCAGTTCTAAATGATTTCTGACTTCACAAGTTTTATATTTTCAAATTATTTTATTGGATCAAAAAACTTTTCTACTTTGCAGTTATTTGGTGGTTGGATTTTACACATACTTGATAATACTTTACTGTAGGTGAAGCTAACGAATTTTCTGTTTGTGAAGGTCTTTGCTACTGTGGGAGACAAGAGGGAAGGAGGGACTCACATACTATACGATCCATCTATTAGTCAAAGAGGAGCTCTTGTTTGTGTTGGACGTGCACCCCGGAAAAAGTCTGTTGATGATTTTGAGGTGCAGCCCATAATTCACAATCCGCATGCATTACCCTTGTTTAGAGACCAGCCAAGTCGTAAGCGCCAACGAGAAAAAGAACTTAAGGATCCTCTTAAATCTCATAAACCAGAACTTCCGGTCACTGGTCCAGGCTTTGGTGGAAGAGTGGGTACTACAAAAGGCAGCCTGTTGACACAGTACCTCTTGAAGGTGTGCAATAATTTTTGAATGGAGATACTTTTATACCCCTGTGAAGTTATCTATTTATATATTAATCCTTTCAAAAGATGAATATTCATGTACATACTTCCTACATATATAAGTACAATATATATACCCTTGTACTTGAGAGTTCGCTCTGTCTAAAGAAAGTTTTATACAAAACCAAGTTTACCCATGAATTGGATGACTCCCTAACATAATGTAAGGGCATTTTTGGTAAGAAACTGCTCTTTTGGGGGTATGTATGACATTGCGATCTTTATAGGGGTATATATGTAAATATATGACACTATTGGAATATTTACATAAAAGCTCCTTTCGAAAAGAGTTACCTTTTGTACCTTTTCCTTTAGACTACCTTTTCTTATTGGTTTGGACTGTTATTATCTTTGATGCAGCAAGGTGGTTTAATCAAAGAGACCTGGATGGAGGAAGATCCAAGAGAGGCCATTCTTAAGTATGCTGATGCCGCTTCAAAAGACCCAAAATACATTGCGCCGGCATATGCACAGACACAGCCAGAGCCTGTTTTTGCAAAGTCTGATTCAGAGGAGGAAGAGAAATGACGAGGTATACGTCTACCATATTTGCCATCATTAAGGCCTGTATATTGAGCTTTTCTCCCAGTTTGCTAATACTAGCACATCTCTGAATACGTATCTATGATTGAGTAGCTATAATTCCAGGATCGTAATGTCCATGTTCCATTGACCAAGATACCTTTCTCCTGCAATGAAAATTTGAGATTAACTGGTGGATATGAAGGTATGGTCCCTTTGCTCTAAATAGAAAGCCTTGCTTATGCTTTTTCTTTGATTCTGTTGAGCTAATGCACTTTGAGCTACTTTCGAGTAACTTGGTATGTTGCTAAATGTTCATTGTGATGGTGTAACTTCATACCGCATTTCTTTTACCAAAATGAACTAGCAAATTCCCTTGTTTTCAATGATTCACGAAACAAACTTCTCTCGAGACTCTGACATGCTTTTCTAATATAGTGGAGCCATTTTTCCCTCTCTGTTCACAATTACAGATTATTTGACTTCCATAGAAATCTTCATTATATAGTAACCTTCTTTCAATAGTTTTCTCTTATTTTGGCCTTTCCCTCTTAATAAATAGAACGCCGTTAACTCCTTATTTTTTTCTGCAGGCTTATGAGCAGTTATTTTCATACCACAAATACTGGTTGTAAAAGAAAAGGGCATGTAACTGCTTCGAAGATCAGACGTTACAGGTATTAAGACTTAAAAGAGGGTATGTATTTTTTGAGGAATCCAATGTATCTTTACTTGAATAGAGATGCACAAAATCGTTTGCATCTGATGATGCATATTTCACATAATCTTCATGTAACATGTAACAATAAATACTCTCTAGTTTTATGCTGTAAATACTCGTCTAGGAAGTTTTCAGCTATTGAACAAGCTTTGTGAACAAAGGATTATAGGGTTCTAGAGATCATGCAGAATCAGTTGCACGGTTTCTCTTTCAGAAAAAAGGATATTATATGAACCATGAAAAATCTCTCCCTGAAAAACATAGAAATCTCTCGATCATTTGCTTTTTAGTAGTAATAAAAGCTGTAACATAAGTAACAAATCAAACGGAAGGTCGAATAACAAAAGTCAAAATCTCCGTGATAATAATATTTAGAGCGAATGGCTTAACACTCTTCAACATCCTATTTGATTACCTCCCGTATGTGTTGTTGCAATTATTATGCTGCGAACACTATTTGTTTAGCTTTTTTTCTGCAAATGTGGCAGTATGTAGGACTTTTTTTTTTTTGTACTAGGGTTCCATCTACTATATCAGGAACTGTACAATATCATCTTATACCACTATCACAGTTGATTTTCAATTTTCTGTAACTGGTTTCGGCCAATATATTGCACAGCAAATACACTAAGATCTTATCCAAAAAGCTACAAGTTGACACCAAGAGTACACACCAAAGTATTCTGCAGCATATTCTCATTCATACATTTTAATCTCAATTCTCAACAAAGCCAAACCCACCCAATATATATATACTAATAAAAAAGGGATAGCATCCTGTATCACAATGCAAACATCTCAAATACTCCATCTTCCTGCTAAACGCACCATACAGGGACAGGAGGAAACTAAATTGAGAGTAGCTGGGGATTAGACCAAGCTTAATCACTCTCAGGGTTCTAAATAACCATCCTATAACTCTGAATCTACAAATTACATCTATGGCACAAATACACATTTTAAAGCTAAAAGTTCCTCAATTTGAGATTTTGTTCCTCCCAAAATCCCAAATTCTAGAGGGACCAAATGAAGTATATACTAATACAGCAATCAAATTCTCTATCTTATCGTAGAGCCGAATTGCTAGCACCTCTCATCCCCTTTCCAGTTATCTTTCTCCTTGGGCCCCGTCGGCCCTTCCTCCCCGTACAACTCCATCGGGAGGCTATCGAATATGTTCTCCACCGTGAACCTAAGATTGACCGGTAAAAACCTAAGTATTCGATCCAACTCCGACTTCGAATCGTATATGATCGTTGGGCCCCATTCTCTCATGTACTGCAACCAGCATGGCTCCTCCACAACACCTTGGCCGAGATACTCTGCCGCGACAACTTGATAATTCACACTTGAATCCACAGAAAGCTTACTTTTGGAAGCATCATTCCTTACTCCGATCCCGAGCTTCTCCGAACCCTGTAGATAGTTCCCTTGATGGGGGAAGCTAGCATGCCCACTCTTTGATGAATAAACGATGGCGTGATTACCTGCGACGAACTCCAACCCACAAGCATCGACCCACTCGCCTCCACTATGTTCAGAAAAATAGATGCTCCATAGCTCGCCCGAGAAATTACTAACCCGAAGTGTGAAGTGCTCCCAATCTCCGACATGCCTTCCAATCTTGGAGAGAGGGAAGTCGAATACCCCGACCTTGATCGTGGCAGGGCCGTTGAATGGACAGAACACCCACATGGCGATATCGGTGAACGTCCCTCCAAGGGCCGGTTTTATATGTACGTAAAGCTCGGAGCTTTCCAGATTCCCCTTCTTGATATAGTCAATTCTACCATCGTCGGGGAGATTGATCCAGTACTCGCCATCGTTCTCCCCTCCGGCGGGTAAATTTGAGCCATCATTATTTATTTCCTCGCCCATTTTAATGCCTCTTTTATATAAAGAAGCTCCATTCTCAAAGAACCACGAGACGGATGAGGGCAAGTAAGTTTCCTTTGGGTGGAAGTAGACAGTAGGACCATAGTGTTTGATGAGTGCATGAATTTGCTCCAAGTTTGGCATTGCTTGTAGGGAGGAATCAAAGTTTCGCAAGCACGAGATGCTCAACTCGTCCTCAACAATCGAGTCGGTACTGCAAAAGAATGTCCCGACAGCGACGCCTCTTCCTTTCATTCCCCGGTCGCAAGGACGCACTTTGAAAACTTGGCAAGCGAAATCTGGGAAAATGAGTTCAGTATCTACAATCAAATCTGATATCTCACATGCATCGGTGAGATCGGATCGCACGCATCGAACTTCTTCAAGCGAGGGCTTATTGGGTCCTTTGGCGACCACGTAGCCCAAAGCTTTATAACCCTTTGGCGGCAGCGGAAGCCAAATGCAGCCACATTCATCGTAACTATCATCTTTCCAGCTACTAGAACTCCAAATAAGGGTATAATCTAGGGGTCTCCGAATAGAAGGCGCGGTGGTAACTGAATCGGAATTCGTCGTTTCTCTTACCACAAGAAGGAAGCCTTGTAGAGGTTGATTGTTTGGTTGGCCGTAATGGCCGAGGCAGTAAAAACCATCAGGTATTTCTAATGGTTTGTAGAATGTAGCCCCTCTACCCTTGTCCTTCGATGAAAAGCAACTCCAGATGCTCTGGAGCTTGGTAATTTTTACAACCTCCAATTCTCCTATGCATATTTTTCCCTCAGCAAAGCCTTCACCTGTAGAGTGACTACAAGTCAGAGGCAATCTAGCTATCTTGGTTTTGGTTAGTATACGATAAACTTATACTATCGAGGGAATAAGATGGCAAAATTATTGTAGTCAAAAAATTTTATTTTATATAAGAAAACAAAGTAAGATGTGAAAGCATATATCCCTCTGTTGATCAATTATATATAGTTGAAACACTCATGACATGAGATGTTGCGTTGAAAAGAACTATAAATTGCACTTAAAAATCAGATGTTAATGAGATTCTTTGTCCGGTTTAACTTAGGGCTTCTTTGGGCCTGCTTCTGCTTCTGTTTTGAGCAGCAGCAGCCTCTAGGCTCTAGTAGAGAGTATGTTAAAGCGATAGCAAAATTGAAATTTTGAGCCTAACAAACAAAAACTCTAATCTGGTGCTTCTACTATAGACAAATAGCGTTCGGGATACATTCATACAGTACTTTTTGTAATACCACTACTCAGACACTTCATTAAATAGCACTACAGCCTACAGCGAGAAAAAGTCAACTCTTTGAAACAATAGTTAAAAAAATGGTATTTTTACATAGATCTACTAAACTTAAAAAGTTCTGAGATATTCAAACACTAGAGCTATCTCTCCTCTCCTAATGTTAAATATAAAAATATTTAAACTCTGTTTTCTAACGGCTTAAGTTTTTAGAGTACAATGGTTGTTTCACATGGTATCAGAACAGGAGATCCTGAGTTCGAGTCACGCCAGGCTCCTAGTATATTAATTTCCTCCCATTTAATTCAAGCCCACGTCATGGGCCAACTAAAAAGTCTCGAGCCCAAACGTGAGGGGGAGTGCTAAATATAAAAATGTTTAAACACCGTTCTCTAACAGCTTAAGCTTTTAGAGTACAACGGTTGTTTTACACCTAATATAGAAGTAAAAATGGAAGCAGATAAATCTAAAGCTACACTATATCTACGACAAAATAAGAGTGTTTTGTTACCAAAAAAAAGGAAAGTAACTTCACCAATTTTAGTAGAGAGTGAGTATAACCTCAAAATTGACTTAAAATAGCCAAGAAAAGAAGAAACTAACTACGACCTTGTTTCACTCCTTAAAATCTGTTTCCCATCCAAAAGCAACTACCCAACCTAAACAGAAATAAAGGAGCATATACATAATTTCATATGATAATCTCCAAATATATCGAATTTTATACAAATTGGATCATAACACGCCAAGAAGTATACAATTTGACCTAAAATTCACAAACGAAACCAACGAATTATCACCAAAAAATCAGAAAAAAAAAAGAGAAAATTTCACCTTGGGGCCATTGGGGGATCGGAGCAGGGAGTTTAAACGGCTCCGGCTCTTTGAAACCAACATCAGGAGCAGCTTCTCTACTCCAACAAATGCAATCGCACCCATCCATCATCTCCTCTCCTCTCCTCTCCTCTAACCCTAAATCCCCAATTCCTCAGAGCCCAATTCGCCTCCTCCTCCTCCTCCTCCTCCTCGGTCGAATATCAAACCCTTCCCACCCCCAATCGGTCAACAACCCCAACCCCGTTGATTCTCCCCCCCCATTTGAACCAATTGGGGATTAGGGTTAGGGTTTCGTGATCGCGACGAGCTTGGACGCTTCCGAGAGTCCCCCTTTTTTTCTCGTTTGGAATTGCGTGCGATTTTGGGAAGGGAAAGTGAAGAGAGAGAGAGAGAGAGAGAGAGAGAGAGAGAAAAAGAATTTTGTCGGCGGAGAATTGTACGGTGCGATGTTCCGCGGAGGCTGGATCGAATCTGAGCCGTTGGATTAATCTTGCGGTGAGTGTTGATTGGTTGTATCGTATACTGTATATACACCGCGGAGTATCGTAACGACCTAAAAGGCGTGGATAATGACCTTTGATAATATATATATACTACACGTCATCTCAATTTCGGATAAATTGCACGTTGCTCCTTAAACGATAGTTACGTGATACTGTAGTCCTCGAATTTTATTTCCTTGTAATTTTTAATTCGAATTTTTACAATTATTGTGATCAAATTTTATATATCTAATTCTTAACTAAATTTTAACGCAATATTGTTGAAAAAATAATATAGTATTGTAATTATTATATATTATCAATCACAGCTTATTAAATTATATTGACAATATATTAATATTTAGTTAATTAAATTGAATTAATAAAATTTAATTATTAATAATTTTAAAAATATGAATTAAAATTTTAAATAAAATAAAATTAGAAAGCGAAATGTCACTCAGTCCAAATGTGCAATTTACCCCTCCAATTATTATCGGGAAGCATCCTTGTCCCGTTGTGGGTCCAACCACTTCTCTCGTTTGTCGAGATATAAATGCATGCATCCTCGAGTAAATGTAATCATCACATCAAAAGTTAAAAAATAAAAATAAAAATTTAACCAAAATAATTTAATACTTTTATTAAAACAAAAGGAATTATTTCTAAGTATATCTATAAACTTGAGACCCTATATATATATATATGTGTGTGTGTGTGTGTGTGTGTGTGTGTTTTTAACTTAAAATACAAAAAAAAAAAAAAATCTAAATACTAGGATGCAAAGATGTAAAATTTAGGGAAAACTTAAAAACACCCCCCCTCCCCCCAGTGGTTTCGTAGTTTCTCCCTTTGCCCCCCTGTGGTTTCTTTTTCTCTTTTTCTTATCAATTTTATTATTTTTTTTTAAATCAGTGATAAAGTTAAAATTAAAGGGTACTAAAATAAATATTTGATAAATCTAGATGGATATCTGAAGTTTTTTTGTATATAATTTAATGAAATATTAACGAAAAAGTTACCGAAAAGATAAAAATGAAACCATATGGGGACAAATTAATACATTTTAAACCACATGAGGGTAAAGTGAGAAACTACGAAACTACAGGGGGGGTTTGAAGTTTTCCCTAAAATTTACACACTTGAATGGAGCGTACATTTTTAGCATTTTTTTCAGAAAAAAAAAATCTAAATTAAAGAAAGTCTAGAGTGTGAAATTTATGCTTACAAATAGTATTGCTAAAAAAAGTACTTAGTTTACAGTTAAATACTATAGCAAATTTTTTTTAAAAAAAAACTCTCTTCTACGATTATTTTATTATTTTCGTTAAAAATAACAAAATCCGTAAATGCAACAAGCATTATAGCTACAACATTCTCAATTATGTACTCACTAGTGACCTGCAAGTTACGGCAGGTAGATACTGTTAAAGTAAAAATTTATAAAGAATAAAATATCTAGTACAAAAATAGTAAATATAATCTATATTATAGACAAACACCTTTAAAAAAAAATAAAAATATAATGAAAAATTTAATCGTTTCAACAAAACTATTAAATCTTATTCAAGAGAAGTCGCATATCATGCAAATAGACGATTAAAATTATTTCTATAACACCGACTGTCCCTAAAGCAAGTGGCAAAAGGCTTGGTAGTTGGTACCCGAGGTCCCAGGTTCGAATCCTAGTTGATTTACATTTCCAACTAAGTTTAGTTTATTTTTAGATAAAATAAACGAGGTTGATTTACATTTCCAACTAAGTTTAGTTTATTTCTATATGAAATAAACGAAGTGGGTAGTGTGCTACCTATCTCTCAACCTAACCAAAAATTAATGTAATATATTTTGAAATATTGAAAAAAAAATAATTGTTTTGAGTTTGAATTTTTGGTCGGATTTCGATTTGTATGTGAATTTTTAAAATCTGTCAGTTCNTCGACGATTAGTATCCAAAATTTTAAGTTCAAAGACTAGTTAATATTTTTGGCTATATTTTTTCATAAAAAAATAAACAAAAAGCAGAGCAAACGTAATAATAACTGTGGCATATCTCTTATTTCATTTAGGACCTGTTTATTTTATTAAAATTGGATTAAGTTAAAATAAATGTTGAGTTAAAGTAAAAATCGCTGAAAACTACTTCTTTACTGTTGTTTGTTTCATAACTATAAAAGTGAAATTCCTTCAATTTTACTGTTTAGCATAAAATAAATAATGTAAAACCATATTTTATGTACAAATAATATATAACTTAATAAATAATAAATTATAATATAATAAATAAAAATAGTATAATTATATTTTTATATAATTAAAAACTTTAATTTAAAACAACTAAATTATTTTTTTATAGATAAATTATATTAAAACAACAATAGAATTACAAAGTAAAAAAAATATATATAAATACTTAACCAATCAATTTTCATCCTATTTTAAATGTACAAACTAAATGAAGAAAATAATAATACTTAAATAATCAAATTTTATCATATTTTAAATATGCAAACTAAATGAAAGAATAATTAGTATCATAATTAAATATATTTAAACATAACTAGCATTACTTATTATATTATTTCATTATTTTTCCTCATCTTTCTTCACCGTAATTGACTTCGGTGGACCGAAATTAATTACACTGTTTTGGATAACTCAAGTTTCGACCGTATTTTTATAAAAAGTAATCATTTACAGCCGAAAACAACTTTACCTCTCCACTTTCACCCAAACAATCAGGTCCTTACTGTTATCAACACCAAACAATAGTAGCAGGTAGCAAATCGGAACCAACATGCGAAAATCAACAAAGAATTATACTCTATTAATTTAGGGTTTGGCTCAAGGGTTTGTCAAATTCAGCACAATAGATATATCTGAAATTATAAGAGTCGAGACCAGCTATCGAGTTAAATTCTTACGCTCCAAAATATAATACCGTCAAAGGTGCATTACGAAAAGCACTCTCAGAAATAAAATTACCAGAGAACCAGGAGCCGATGATGCCGCAACTGGGATGCACACCGTTGAGCCATTTGTCCGCAAGCCTGAATCCAAACTGGTTCGCGGATTCAACGATCGAGCATTCGTCGACCCTTCGTTGAATATGGCACAGAATGAGAGCCGGCTTTGACCCCCCTTCACTATCTTCCTTAGCTATCAGTTCCCTCGCAGTTCGAAAGAGTGGGGAGATAGCGTCAAAATTATAAGTCACATCTGTGCCGATGATGACATCAAAGCCTGCTTCGCGACCACAAATTTCCTTAACAGCGATTATATCATCCGTATTTCCCCAGATTAGCCTCTTAATAATCATTTTTTCGATCAAATTTGGTTCTAGATTTGACTCGATATTTTGTTTTAGGAGGTCAAGCGCTTCTAAATCTCCGTCAGTTGCGACCACCTGATGGGCAAAATGAACGGCTACCATCGAGCAAACACCGGCAGAGCCACAACCCAACTCCAAAACCCTTTTGCCGGCAACGCTGGAAGGGTTTTCTGCTAGTAAATTGCACATGAAGCGAGCAGATTCCCATACCATAAGCCCCGTCGATTTGCATGTGTGCTGATTTTCTTTGGGAAGTGCTTTTATCTTGAAGGTGTAATCATTTGCTTTGATCTCAATGGCCTGTGTTTAATAATAAGATAATCAGAACCATGACCAGAGTACAACAAAAATTTAATGTTGTTACCAACTTAAACAAGGATAATAGCATTAGGAAGAGAACATATGCTATTAAAGGATGGTCAACGATATTGCCTACCTTAGTTTGGTATAAGCCTTTTCTGTTATTCTAGATTACAGAAAACTTAGTTCAGTTGCAAGTTCAAACTTGCTTTGTAAGATAGGTAGAAACTCTCGAACAAAAAATATAATATATGATAAAGATATCTTATCACATACAATAATAAGCTCAACTTCCACAAATAAAAAATATTACGAGATGATTGCAATTCTTAGAGCATCCACCAAAGTTGAAAAGTGATACCTCATTAATTGTGGGTGACATGCCAAACATGCTGCATATATCCTCAGAAAGGTCGATCTCAGGGTCGTTTCCGCCCTCCGAAGTTACATTAGAGGAAGGCTCCGGCTCAATAATTTCTTGATTAATAAGATTTAGCTTGTTGGTTGATCTCTGAGAATTGCTCGGCTTGATGGTATACACAGCTTGAATCCAACGCCTGAGATGAGATAGAACACAGATTGATAATTAAAATAACAAAGAAAAATAATAAATAAATAACAAATTAACCATAAAAAAGTTCGATTCTCTAACTTTACAGAAGTGAAGCATTACTAAAACTTTTAGCAAGCTCAAACAGTTGCAGTTATTTGCACTACATATGCGCACAACGAACTCCAATCCGTAGTTCTTCAACTTTTAATTTACATTCAGACTAGCTAAACTAGAACATACAAAATAATAAGATTTCTTCACGTCCAGCAATATCATTAAAAACGGTCCTTTAGGTATTTTTGTAGCAACAATTCTCAAAGACACTACGGCCCTATTTGAGTGTCGGAATAAGATAACCAAAGATAACTATTTGACATAAAGATTTTCTTGTTTGATTGGAAGCTAGGGAGTTTGCCTTTTGCTATTTGAAAGGTCTTACCATCCATAATATGGTAGGATAACATAATTCACCAACAACATGATTTATCTTATCCCGAGATAAATAACTTGAAGACAGAAATGGTATCCGTTCAAGACATATAATCGCACTCCTTATCTACCAAATACTGCATGGTTCTTGAGTAAATCAAAGGGATATACCGAATCAGATGTTCGTACATCCAAACTGGGAAATACATCTAAACGAGACCATCACCTGTTCATCACTAACTCCAGTGATCGGTTCTCCACCTTTTTGTTATGTATGCCAATTTCATCAAGATCAAACCCACTTTTTGTGAATAAATCTGTTAAGAAAACCTCCGAAAAGTAAAATGCACGCTGCACAAAATATTACAGCAAGTCATGGAATGGTAAGAAAATCTCAATTTAGTTAATTAAAAAAAAACTTTGATCAGCTCAGCATTACTTACTGTACCATCACCTCTGACAAAGAAGTTCTCGCTTATTTTCTGCTCCTTAGATGTAAGCCTTTCCTGTAAGTTGTAGTTAACTGTTAAAGTGGTACAGAGATTGAAAAATCTAAATTGGAATTTAATGAAAGATAAGCGTCTTGATAAACACCTATCATTCATAAGCTGCCCATTTGCTCACATCTTCAACATGAAAATTACTGACTCTTGGGAGAATTACGTACTAGCAACACATGCATTCATTTATTTCACAATTGTAGACACATTATATTTACTTCACCATATGAAGCTATACCTACCATTGATACATTAACAATCAAAAGTTGAATATTCATTAAAAGAATTTCTCCTTGCTACTAAAACCAACCAACAAGGAGGACATTATTGAAGTGATACATGATTTCAGGACATTACTGAAGCGATACATGATTTCAGGACATTATTGAAGTGTCACATGATTTCGAGGAATAACTGCTACAGTGAAAATTTAGCATACTAGCAAATTCAGAGTGTCCAGGAATGAAGTTAAATTGCTCTCAAAAAGAAGATAATACTGCACTGACCTGAGCAAGGTCGCCAATGGCATAATCGCGAAAAAGCACATGACCATTTTGCTGTCGAATAGTGAAAAGAATAAGAGTTCCATTTAGAATTGAACCTAAGATATTTCAAGAAAGCTTATGTAAACAACACTTACTTTTAGAACCTTCTTGATATTGAGCAAGACTAAAGGCATCTTTTCAGGAGAAACTGCAGAAAGCACAAAAACCTACTTAATCTGTCAGCAGCTGGTCACATTTAAAAAAAAAAAAAAATTCAATCATATAAAGGGAAGAAAGAAAAGCTAACAATTGTGACAGTGGAAGAACAGGAGGACAGAAGAGATGTTAAAATTAGTCATCTACCATGGTTACAATGTCAACAGAAGAGGGTTCTATTATCTTGCTGAGATCATCTGTTGTAAGATCACAGACGAATGCATGGACCTGATCAGTTGTAAAGTCCTTGTGTCGCTGTGATGAAAATTATGAATAAGAAAGAATTGGGAACAAAAAAATCTACATTTATATTAACAACAGTTGAAAACAGATATGTTGATACATTAATACATTAATACGAGTCTTTTGATGCAAATGGTCAGGGAATTAAAGCCATTAGTATTCAGAGTCTGAAAGACAAGGCATCTTATGCAAAGATTTAGCAATTTTGTCTTTCTGGTACAGAATTTTGTGTGGATATAATATTCTATTTTTGCCTTTTCAGAAGGCTCTTTTCAGATAATTATTTATTCGCGAGTCCTATGTAATAGGATTCTAGCGAGAAGAGATGCATATGTTACCCATAATATAATAAGCTAGATACAGCAAATAGTCAAGGACTCAATGTTGTCTTATACATCAGACTCTTTGAAATATATCTTCCCACAACAGCTGATGTAAATTATACAAAATTAAGCCTTAAAACACTTGTCCTAAACTAACTCAATCTCGAAAAAGAACAGTCCTATAAGTCAAATGAAATGTTCAAATGTTATCAAAACACTTGATATAACATATTTAGATAAATACACAGGACAAAAGAAAACAAAGTACCAAATAAAAACATTTAAACAGTATAAAGGGACTATTTACAATAGAAATCAGTAGATCGCAGCCTTCTAAGAGTTGATACAGAGGGAAAGAAAAAAAAAGCAAGGCAAAAATAAGAAACAAAACCTTGACTAAGTCAATGGCACGTGGCGAAAAGTCACATGCATGGACAAAAACATCCGGATACGTAGACATTAAAGGGAAGATTGTGTTTCCAGCTCCGCAACCAACCTGTCATTCAATCCAATCAACGAAGTTTGAAAAGAGTAAACACAATGAAAAACAAGAGGTAGAAATGTTGTTTTAATGATAAAGAGTAAAGGTAAATATGGTTCTAAGATAATAAATGAAAAGATGGTCCTAAAATAAGATAAGAAAGACATGAAAATGAAGAATGGAAGTTCATTATTCACAGCCAATAATTTGTTTTTTATCAAAAGTACAAAAGATTCCCGCAACATGAAAGGAATTCTTGCCAAATGTCATTCACCCTAAAAAAATTATCACATGTGAATTCTTCTGGTATATATAGTTATAACAAGTCATTGAGAAACTATTAGAGAAAGGCTCTTACACCAGAAGTTGCATAATCAAATCAATAGAGGGTTAGAATTTGAAAGCCAGAAATTGGTTAATCTTTCCCACAATGACCACGAACATAGAAGAGCCCGATTATAAGATAATGATAAAAGTATCACTGTATTTTGAAAGAGCATAAAAAAATCACATTACTTCCACATCAGTGACATATCAATATTTAATTAGCTAAATTGGGTTATGGGACTTGATTGCGATGATTTTACAAGGTTGAGTCAGAAACTGCAACCAAATAAAGTTTGAGAACTAAATTGTCACGTGCCTTATAGTTTGAGGACCAAAAGTGTTATTTAGCCAATTTTAAAAGAATAAAATTCACTGGCTATCCTTCGATACATTTGGTGCAATATATATATATATATATATATATATATATATATATAGAGAGAGAGAGAGAGAGAGAGAGAGAGAGAGAGGCTCCTATACTATCGATAGTACTGGTGCTCCAATCCTATAGTCTTGTTTTCAACCTTAGAATATTCAAATCAATGATCCACACCGTTAAAACTGATCTAGGGTACTTGAAGTTTTTAGGAAGAAAATTTTATATTTTTTTGACATATTTTACTTTATAATCAGACCGTTTCAAAATTGTCAAATTTTAATGGCTACTGTGGCAAGTTTACAGTTTAACGATGTAGAAGAATCTAAATTTATTCAAATTTTAATAGAAAATACTTTAAACTATCTAGATCAAGCTCAACATCCTTGATCTTGAATTCAAAAGTCCTATGCTCAAATTTTAAAGATTATTCAATTTTCACCTTTCATTTTGACATGATTTACTTACTAAGTAGAGGATATAGAAAAAAACTAAAATTTTATTCCTAAGAATTTCACATACGCTATATCATATTTAACGGTGTGGATCGTTAATTTGAATACTCTAAGATCGAAAACAAGACTATAGTACCGAAGCTCCGGTACTATCGATAGTATAGTAGCCTAATTCTATATATATATATATATATATATATATATGTATGTATATATGTATGTATGTATGTATATATGTATGTATGTATGTATATATGTATGTATGTATGTATATATGTATATATGTATATATGTATGTATATATGTATAGAACTAGGCTGGAATACTATCAATAGTACCAAGTTATTGGTGCTATTAGTTTTTTAGCCCTTAGATTAAAAAATGTGCGGTTAGGATAATGTGGGCCCCCCAGGGTTGAGTGGGTAGTTGGTTGAATAGTATAATCTAACAGGTAAAAATAATCAAAAGAGTTAATTTAACGGCAGAAAACTTGATATCACCAAGTGTTTGGTGCTATCGATAGCATAGCAGCCGAACTCTATATGTATATATGTATGTATATATGTATATATGTATGTATGTATGAATACTATTGTCCTTTTTGCTATCAAATTTTTATCCTTTGGATCAATTCCTTTCATCATTTTTAATCATTGGATTAAATATTCTAACACAATAAGGACCACTCAACCCTAAGGGACTAATATCATCATAACCCTACAATTTCTCGTCTAAAGGTTAAAAACTTGATAGCAAAAAGAGCCTTTTGCTATCAATAGTATTCTAGCCTAGCTCAATATATATATATAATATTATTATATATATTATTATTAATATATTAAGAGAGAGAGATGGAGAGAAGGTTGAAGCCTTAGAATATTCTCAAAAGCACCATGAGGTGGTGCTTTGAGTTTTAGCCATTGGATGGAGAGAGATGTGAGGTTGAGATGATGGTGGTAGGTGGTGGTACGTGAAATAGTATTTGATCTAAGGTATTAGTAAAAAGGTGTAGATCCAAGAGCCTAGAACATAAAAGCACAAGGGTTGGTGCTTCTAAAAGTATTCTAGCTCAATTATTTATATTATATATATATATATATATATATATATATATATATATATATATTAGAAAAACCATAAATTTAGAACAAAAGAAGCATCAATACCTCCAAAACCACAAGCTTTTCTCCCTCCCTACCCTACAAGCACAAAAAGAAATATGACATAAATGCTAATCGGGTTTCTTTAAAATCCGAGAGAAACATTACGATTTTAACTAAATCTAACCTGGAAATAGCTGCCCCACTCCTTATTCAAGTAGTGCCGATCCTTAAAGAACTGCCCAAATTAAGTAATTACAAAATCAAAGCTTGTTCCAATCACCAAATTAAACCAAAAATATAACAAAATAAAGAAGTACCCGATCCTGGTGGCGCCTATAGAACACATCCCAGTACCTCTTCGCATCCCTCTCGTACTTCTCTGTTTAAGAAGAGGCGAGTAATACGAGAGATCGTAACATAGGGTTTAACAAAAGAGGGGAAATTTGTGGGGGTTTTTAGGGTTAGGGGGGACCGAGTACCTCTCCAAAAGGCGGTGACGAGCCTCGCAGAGGAGGAGGTGGGGGAGGGGTATATCTGAATCGTCTTCTTCGCCTCGTGCTCCGCCATGATCGAGCTCCCGAGCACAAGCAGAGAGTACGGGAGAGAGAGAGAGAGAGAGAGAGAGAGAGAGAGGGGAGGAGTCGAGCGCGGAGTAAGGGTTTGGTCTTGCGATCTCAATGGGTACGGATATTCGAAAATTTATCCAAACCGAACCCGAATAGAGACGGTTTTTTATCTACATATTGGATCCAAATCCAAAGCCAAAATCAATCCGAATCTGCATTAATTTTATTTTATAGATATATAAATTATATTTGAACTTGTATTTTAAAATTGTATATAATAATATAATATATTTTGAAATATGGTAAATAAAAATAATTGCTTCAAGTTCAGATTCGTAGTCGGATAAAATTTTAGATATATGAAGAGTGGTTGTTAATGTATCATTAATTTCTTAAATTTAGATATTTATACAAAGTCGTACCAAATTTATCTAAACTATAGGCAAAATCATATTTTGACTTTAAAATTTAAACTAATTACTTAAATGAATTTATAGTAACAAGAATTGTACGATGTATACTAATTAAATCTATAATAATAAATGATGCCTTTAAATTTTAAAATTAAAGCATCGTTGACTTACCCAAATTAAATAAATTGAAATGTTAGACAATAAAATCAAATTTTTAAAATGTTAGGTAGCTAAACCAAAATTGTCAATAGTTCAGATAAGTTCTGTATATTTGTCCTTAGCAGCATTAATGGCTGTGCTACCAATGGTTTTGCTCTTTGTGAATGCATGGTAACCTTTTTTTTTCAAAAAAAAATTTCTCTCTTTTTTTAAAATTATTAAATTAGACATTTGTAGAATTTTTTTTATAGAATACCATATAAAAAACTAGTATTTGACTAAATAACTCCTTCAAAAATTCATTTAGCCAATTGTCTAACTCAGAATCAACGTAGAATAAAAACTAAAAAATAGCAAACGATTCACCATATTTAATAAAATATAAAAAGCAGAAAATTATTTATAATTTTTTTTCTTTAAATAAAAAACGATGAATCATTCACCGTTTCTTTCTTGTATTCTTCTCTTACAATTTAATAACCCCACAAAAATTTCAACAATCAACATATAATTCTAACAACCCACAATACAATCATAACAACTGTTGCGAGCCGATTTCCCTGGTTCTTGACCTAGTTAAAGATCCTCCTCGGGGAGCGTGTCGGGATACGGAACGACTGCGAATAGTGATTATCGAAGTTTGCGTCCTTCGACTGGATCAAACGATTCGGCTGACGAGGGATTAGATCAGCTGAGCTCGAAAACTCTATCAAGGATTTGGTTCGGCTGGAATGAGCCGAATGTACGGACCAGCCACAGATTTGACTCGGTAGGTGAGCCGAATAGAAGAAATACACACCAGTTGTTCGGCTTAAAGAGCCGAATGCCTTTTCTTATATTGAATATAACTTAGGAGAACAGTACAGAGGTCGAGTGTGCCCGAAGGGCATACAGACTCTGAAAATCTAGATTACAACAGAGTGTACCCGTGGGGTATACAGACTCCAGAGATCTAACTTAAAAACTACTCCTAGGAAAGTAATAAATGCGGGTAAAAAAGATTATATGTAGACTACTTCTAGAAAACGATAAATGCAGGAAAGAAAAATATTAAAAATACGGTGGTCTTCTCGTTCAGGGGAGAGAAAGACTCTTATTATAGGCTTCAAAGTTACTATTTATAATATCTTATCAACCCACATTATTGGTTGGTTATAATAGTGGGGGAAGTGGTGTAGCCATGATCATGGAAGTTACGCCCCACTTCTCATGGAAGTTACGCCCCACTTCTCATGGAAGTTACGCCCCACTTCATATGGAAGTTACACCCTACTTCTCAATCGTTCCCGCCTAAACGCTCTTGATCTTCAGGCGCCCTATTGTCGACTCTTGATGTACCACGTGTCTTTAGCTCATATGTGAGTTAGGCCGGCATGTTAATTTTAATTTTGGCATCAACAACAACAAAATAAAAATTCCAACTCGCATACAATCCTAATAATCAATATAAAAATTTCACAAATGACAGTAATAATTTAAAATTTTCTAAAGAAGGTGAATGGTTATCACTTCTAAAGTTTTATTGAACACGGTAAATAATTCACCTTCTTTCAGATAAAATAAGATTAGTTTGTCAATTAAAATTTTCACGAGATTATTTAGCAAATTATAAATATTTTAAGAGTTAATTAAAAAAAAAAGTCTAACATTGTACTTCACTCATTCATCACCACTAGTGAAGGGTCCCGCGCGATGCGACGGCGCGATGCGGCGGGAAGACAATATAATAGTAAATTATTATAACTATTAACATCACTTTTTTTTCTATTATGCATTAATACTTTTCAATATTATTTGTCTCGGTATTGAATAATTAAAAATTGAAGAATAAAATTAAAGTATATTTCTTTCTAAAAATATTTAAACCACAAAAAAAATATTGAGAGAAAAAAATAAAAAAGAAAAGATGTAGGGGTATGTAAGAGAGAGTCAGGAATCGAGGGTAAAAAAAAAAAAAAAAGACCTACCAAAGCCCCCGCCAAACGCGGGAGCTTCTGTGGGGTTTATATAAATATATTATATATAATAAGTATATACATATAAGAGAGAGAGAGAGAGAACGAGAGAGAGAGAGAGAGAAGAAAAGAAGAGAGAAGAGAAGAGAGTCCGGTCTATGGTGCTGTAAAAGCACCAATCACTTGTGCTTAGTCGGTTTTTAAACGGACGTTAAGATCAGCACTGTCGGATCATTTAACACCTGTAGATATTTGCACCACACACCTCAACCTAGGGCCCCTCATCCTAACCATATTTTTAATCCTATCAAGCTTAAAAACTTACAAGCACTAATGTCTTAGTACTTTTAAAAGCATAGGAGCTCAATCTATATATATATATAATATATATAAATATAAGGCTGAAATACTATTAAGTAAAACGACTCTTTTTCTATCAAGTTTTTTCCAACCTTTGTTGAAAAATTGTAGGGTCAACGGACGATATGTAGTCGTTAGATTAGATGGTCCCCCTAGGTTGAGTGGTTTCCCCAACTTGGTTATAGTATTTAATCAATGGTTAAGAAATAATAAAAAGAGTTGATCCAAAAGGCTAAAACATCTGGTACAAACATAAATTTGCTACTAATAGTAGGCCACGTCCAACTAATATATATATATATATATATAATCTGTTATATTAGTATATAATATATATAGAGTAAGTACTACTATCTACGAAGCATAAAGTAGTCCTGATGGCTCCGATTTTTTAGCCCCCTTAGATCAACGCCCATTGATTATTCTAACTATGTGATTAATTTTTAACAATAAGGACGCACTACAACTCTAAGGGGGACCACAACCCTAACAAGGGACCGCATCCATCCCAATCGTAAGAATCTTGATCAAAACTTAAAAAATCGAAACAGCAACTAACTTTAAATAATTCTGATAGCATATAGCTACACTAATATATATATATATATATACTATATAATATAGTATATATATAATATAATATATATATAATATATATCTAATAACATACATAAATTGAAGGATAAGGAATTCTTCACTTGAAATTTTAGATAATTTCAATTTTGTCAAAAAAATTTGTGTATACCTAAGTTGTGGGTAACATACTAATAACATATAGCTAAGCTGCGCATGCATTAAGACATACATTTGAAGTTTCAAATTATTTATATCAAAATTGATATGAATAATTCTTTAAAAAATTGTATGGGCCCCACAACCCTCCAAAATAAGGAGAGGCTTTCTTTAGGGTTACCAATTTATATATGTTTTGAGGACTAAAGTGAAAAGCATACAAAATTTAAGAATCAAAATTGGCATGAAAAAAAAGGTTGAATAGGCGATGACATAATAATTTCAATAATTTTAAAATATTTTTTAACTGTTGTTATTTTTGTCACGATGAAATTAAGAGGTTTGAAAACTTAATTGCAAAAAAAAAAAGAAACCAAAATAAAAAATGGTGGAAAGTTTGGGTAGCACTATACAATTAATCCAAAAAAAATCTCCAAAAATTTGTGGGTCTCACAACCCCATAATAAAGAGAGGCTTTTTTTGGGTTCCAAATTGGATAAAATTTTAATTTTGCTATCTATAGTAAAAATTAAAAAAATTATTTGTTATAGGCAAAAATAAAAAAAATGCTGAGGGAAGAAAAATAAAAAAAGAAAGTAAGAGAGTGAGAGAGAGAGAGTGAGTGTGTGAGAGCCTGACAGAGAGGCAAAAAAAAAAAAGAAAAAAAAGAGAAGGTGGGACCCATGGAAGCTCCCCACCAAACGCAAGGAGGCTTCGGTGGATACCCAATTCATTACATAAGAAATTCTTCCCTGTATCCTTTATTTTAGCCTCTCAATAAACAAAAATATTTGGGCTTTAAACTATCATGCATGGATAGGGATGTCAATAGGTATGGATACCAGAAATTTTATCCTAATCCGAACCCGAATGAAACGGCTATATCCGATGCTAAATGGATATGGATTCGGTTATGGATATTAAAAATAGAAATCCGACGGATATAGATTCGGATATAGATTTTGACAGTACCCAACTTGAACCCGAACCCGACCCGAACCCGAATTTATTTTGTATTTTATATATATATATATATATATATATATATATATATTGTTATATTTGAATTTGTATTTTAAAAATTTAAATTTAATATAATATATTTTGAAATATTGAAAAAAGAAATAATTGTTTCNAAATTTAAATTTAATATAATATATTTTGAAATATTGAAAAAAGAAATAATTGTTTCGGGTTCAAATTTTCGGGTTCGGGTTTGGGTTTCGGATTATTGGTCGGGTTCGGGTTTGGATATGGATTTTTAAAATCTGTCGGGTTCGAATTCGAGTTCGGGTCTCGGGTTTGGAGTCAGGTTCGGGTTCAGATTTTTAAAAATCCGCCCCGAATCTAGCCGGTTGACATCTCTATTCATGGAGCAAAGAGCCTATAAAACAACCAAAGGCTTTAGGGTTTGCTACCCATATATAATTGGAAATTCTGCAGAAATGTAATTTTTTTAAGTAAAGTAGATAGAAAAAGCCCTAGCCTATTTGTAGGCAAAAGTTATGATAGAAGAGAACACATGCATCTAATAAATAAAGGACTGGGTGGTTGGTACCCGAGATCCCAAGTTCGAATCCTAGTTAAGTCACATTTCCAGCTAAGTTTATTTCCAAACGAAATAAACGAAGCAGGTAGCGTGCTATCTATCTCTCAAAAAATAAATAAATAAATAAATAAATAAAGACTACAAGCCAACTCAGTACTCAAAATTTACAGAAGTGATTGGTGCAGATGATTATTTAGGTTGCTAATAGCATGATAGAGCTGTAATAGTTGTTTTCTCCAAAGAAAAAAACAAAAGATGTAATAGTTGTTATCTTAAAACAACAGCAATAAACAATATTGCAATAGCTGTCGAGGCTACTCCTAGGTTATTTTCTATCAGATCGATATATATAATGGATTACAGAGTACGTATTAGAGCTTTTACTATAACAAACAAACTATAATGAGTTTTTTAGGCTTTGCAAAGAAAAGAAACTCGTACTCAAATATTTTGTGTTTGTAACAACCTAGGTTAGTATTTTATACATTGATCTTTAGACTCTTTATTTTTGTATTCTACTCTGTCATGTTACTCATATGTAAAAAGACCCTTAAAAACCAATACTAAAAACTTGATGATGAAAAAGTATTGATTAATTAGCTACACTTATCAAAAAGAAATATATTTGTTGTATAAGTTTAATCTAAAAGCATGACAATTAGTACTTCGTTTGCACGCGATTAGTTGCAATAATTCTATATATCCTTGATCTCCTTTATTTGCAATATTATATACATGATATAAGTTCATATGTCCATTCACTAGCCACAAACTTTAGCTTATTTTAGTGCAACTAAACGTAATACCAACGCACCTTGTTACTTAAAGCGCTATTGGAAATAAAAATGTTGAATATAAATATTAAAAACAATATAATTTTAACATAAAACTATCCTCTTTGATGCCCATAATATAATACTAATTAGTCACCAAGACAGATAAAAAACCATATATGTAACAATAGATCCTTGGGACTTCATGTTTGGTCCTATTTATTGTAGCATAGTGTTCGATTAAGTATTAATTATTTAATTTAAACTATTAAACGAAGCATTTAGATAATTTCTTAATTGGAAATTTCAAATTGGAATTTCTCTTAAAATTTCACTTTAAATTTCATTCCCGAATCTTAAACAAATGCTTTATTACAAGTGATTATAATTTCAAATACTGAGAGAATTCAGATATATATAAATATTACGAGATAAAGTGAGAGAACATAAGCATTACAGACACTAACACGGGACACCGACTCGGCTGCTTTCAAAAAATTAGAACATGAACATGATATGGACACCACTAATAAAATATAATATTATAATATGTATTTATTATATATATAATATTAATTTTGCTAAAAATAATAGTTCATATGTTTTTAAAAAATTATATATCATATATAATTTATCTATATTGTTCATAAAATACCTGTATACATTTATCAAAAAACTAAAATATTTATTATCTAACATTATCTATGCATAAAAATGCAAAATAGAAATATCATGTGTATATTTTTTTAATTAATTGTAGCGATATGAACCAGCATTGAACGCGCCTGCAAGGCATGTCTATGTAGGCCGGACTCGAGTCCGACGCGGAGACACAAGGTTTATAGAAGTATCTATGATATATACATAGGGGAGAATATAAAGCATAATTATATTATAATCTAAGAGCAACTATTATAAATCAGAATATATTGTACTTTTTAATAAACAATTTGAGGGAGATTAATATAAATGGCTCCAAGATTACTACAAATAGATTATCTAAATGCATTCATTTATTTTCAAATATATATGATTTTGTTTTTCTCACAAAAAAAAGGAAAAAAGGGAATATTTAATTCTATATCTTAATATATAATGTAATTGATGTTAGATTTTAATTGTAATTCTATGGTCCCAGAGAATCTTCTTATGTTTCTTATCTTTTAGAAAGGGTGCAAAATATAATGCAACTTGAGCACAAAATGCACCTCACAACCATACATTAATTTGCCTTCTTTTATTTCTCCTTTTCTACCTTCTCTTTTGTTTGTTGTATTAAAATAATATTTGGTAGGTTAAACATTAAAAGGTTGATGCAAGTAATTTTAGGTGGCAATTAGTTTGTAATTAGGTGAAAATTTTGGTGTGAATTATGTCTAAGCCTCTGAACTAAGCAATTGAAAATTTTTTCTTTTAAAAAAAAACTTTTTATACAATGTGCTCTATCATAAATAAAGTTTTAATTTTCTATACTGTGTCAATAATTACTTCACAAATTCAGTCTCTTTTCCCTTTAATTACCAAACTTATCAAAATTGGTGAATTATAATTAAACCTTAAGAAATAGAGCATATACATGATCTCTTTATCATCCTAGCGGAAAAAAAAAAAGAGAAAAACAAAGCATTCAATTTAAACATCTAAACAACTTAGAAATGAGAAAATAACCATCCTTGAAACTTGTTGATTAAAACTCTCTCATTACATTTCTTTTTATTTTTTTGCTCAAACTGTAAACACAAAGTATCGAAATCGATTAAAATCACATCTCACTCAATCTCAGATCAACATAGTGGTCACTCAAATCACAAGTACTACAAACTTGAAGAGAGTAAAAAAAAAAAAAAAGACAGTACTAATAATACAAATAGTAGGAAAAAAAAAGGAGAAATTGATTAAAGGGATATGTAGCCACAAAAGCCAAGCATGAGACTTGCCTATTAACTCCAACAATAGTAATACATTAAGAAATATTGCTGTAGCCTTCTTGTTTATAGCTGTACCAATAATCCTTCGCTAGACCCCTCCATAAGAAACTCCAATTATCTCTCGTAGAACCACTCTTGCACCAGTTAGAACCAATTTTCGTCGCCATCGATCGATGTCGAACCGGAGGGTTTTACCGTAGAATATTCGGAAGTGCTTGGAAAAAGATGATTTTTGATACTTTATGTTTGATATATATACCAAGTTTATAGTAGTAGTAGTTGAATATAGGAGGAGAGGATGATGAGGAGAAGGAGCAGGAGAGAGGAGGATGGTTATATATACATCCTCTCCTTTTCAGAAGAGATATTTTAGAAGAGATGGATATATGTTTATGTATGTTTATATATATAGAAGCATTTATGTTTGTGACTTTTTAGCCATTGGATCGTCTTAAGATCTGCGCAATATTATTAACGGTGTGTCACGTTAAGTCTTCTTTATTAGTGCTGCACGGATCTTGAGACGATCCTACAACTAAAAATCACAAAGCACCAAATGCTCCTATGCTTTTAAAAGCACAGAAGCTCAGCACTCTCAATTTCTCTTTCTATATATATATATATATAGGGAAAGAGAGCTAGAATTGTATGCTTTTAGAAGTACGATGGTCTTCATGCTATAGTCATTTTCAATACTGAGACTTTTGAATCGATGATCGACTTCATTAAACTTGATCTAAAATATTTGAACTATCTAGAAAATAAATTTTACAATTTTTAAGTATTATTTACCTAATGATCAAAATGGCCCAAAATCAACAATTTTAATAATTATAGTGAGCCATTTGCAAGTTTAACTACGGTATAGAAAATCCAAACCACGTAAAATTTTGATAAAAAATTCTTTACACTATATAAAACCAGATCAATATTTTTTATTTAAAATTTTACTGTCATATCATCACTTTTTGTGAGATTTTTATTTTTCAACCGTAGATTTTGATATCGAAAAATCACACAAATTTATTTTTTAGATACTTCCAATATTCTAAATCAAATCTATTGGAGCCGATCGTCAATTCAGAAGTCCAAACATCGAAAATAACTTGATAGCACGGATGCCACCATGCTTCTCAAAGCACATATGTCGGACACACTCTCTTTCTCTCTCTCTCTCTCTCTCTCTCTCTATATATATATATATAATATATAAATAAACAAGTAGTCTCTCTCTCTAGGTCGTGGTTATTATACTATTATGAGTATTGGAGCCCTCGTACTCATAAGCTGTTTTCAATGATGGAGCTTCCGAATTGACGATCCACTCCGTTAAATATGATCTAGAGTATTTGAAACTTCTAGAAAATAAATTTCGTAAATTTTCAAAATCATAATAAAGTCCATCAAGTGGGCATAAAATGAACGGTCAAAATCGAACGATGTCCTAAAAAAGGATGATCGGATCCTTCAATTCAAGATCGGAGTTATTGATCTTTATCTATGTAGTGAATAGAATTTTCTATCAAAAATTCAACAAATTCTGATTCTTTTATACCGTTAAACTAGCAAGTATCCCATACCGGCCATTAAAAATTGTCAAATTTGTGATCTCTCGATCGTAAGGTAAATGATATCGAAAATTTATAAAATTTGATTTCTGAAAGTTTTAAATACTGTAAATAACGTTTAACGGTGTGGATCGTCGATTCGGAAGCTCTATCATCGAAAACAACTTATGAGTACGAGGGCGATCGTACTCATAATAGGATAGTAGCCGGACCCCCTCCCTCTCTCTATATATATATATAATATATATAAATAAACATGTAGACCCACATCTCATTGGCTTATATATATATATAATATATATAAATAAACATGTAGACCCACATCTCATTGGCTTAAAAGGTGGAGAATAAAGTTAGAAAAAGAGAAAGAGTACAAATGCAAATGAGGCTTACACCTCATGGTCTCCATTATATTATTGTCAACTATATAGTCCCATGAGTATTTTTAGGGGATATGTACCTAGTGGAGTTGATGGAATCCAAAATGAAATAAAGAATTAGCAGACCCCTAAAGTTTTATTTTATTCATTGACATCTTCTTAACTTACTAACTTTTTTATTTGAATTATTGCACAAACTTAAGTTGAAGATTTTATTAAATTTAATAGTACTCTATATATTATCTATTATCAGTTAATTATTCTGATTATACTTGCTAAAAGGTGATTAAGGCTATAAAATTAGATAAACCTTCATACTCATGATTTTAACAAAAAAAAAAAATCTAAGTTAGTTGGCTAAAACCATTTAATTAATTCAACAAAAGAAAGAAAAAAAAAAAAAACTAAAGTCTTAATTAAAGAGGAGATCAATATTAAAAATAATAATAATAAAGTTGAGGTGGTTATTTCAGAATGCAATGTAGTTGAGGGGTCTCCACACAATTTTTTTCACAATCCCTCTTGTTATGTGTGGTGTTTAAAATGGTAGGATCTTTTAGCTAAACATGCATGTATACTTTATATAATGGAATCCATTGTAGGAGGTCATTGTTCAAAAACAGTGGAGTATATGGTTTTTGTGCCATCCACTAAAAATGATATGTACCTTTTTTTTTCCAATGATTTAAAAATAGGATCGGACCGGTGATTTGATTCGGTTCAACTCTTTAAATCAAATAAGTCAAAAAAGTACTTTAAATAGTTTGAAGTGGCGCTTCAATCATCAAACTGGTAAAAATTTTAATCAAACTGATTGAATTTTTTTAATCAAAACATTAAAATCCAATGGCTTAAAATCTACTTAGCTTATTTTATTTTCTGTTTGCAATATTAGTTTTATAAAAAGTGAAACTTGTAATTTAATCTAGGAATTCAATATTTTATAATTAAATAAAACAAAATTAATAATTAAATTTCTATGATGTCGTGCTGATATTTTCGGTTTAAACAGTGATGAACCACAATTGGTTGAATAAGTGATTCTTAACCAAGTAATATTTTTGGGTCGTTGTTTGGCTCGGTTTTTAAATATTACTTTTTTTTTGAAAGAAGAAAAAGGATATGTTGCATCAACAAAGGAACAAGAGTATGTGTTGACCACCAAAAAAAAAGGTATGGATTAATTTTATTATTATACTAAGATCAAGCATATCCATACACTATTGGTGTTAAAAGGTTCTCTTCTTGTGGTTTATTACTAGTATAAAGTAGTATGTGTTTTGCACTGAAATATCTATGCTAATTAATTGCATTTAACTAGAATGAATAAATTAACAAAAATCTCCCTTGGAAAATTGCCACTTGCACAATAGTCTCCTTAACAATTATCACATACGCTATATCTAGAGCTAGGCTGGTATACTATCGGTAGCACAGAGGCCTCCATGCTACCAAGTTGTTTTCAATAATGCGGCTTCCAAATTGACAATCGGCTTCGTTAGACTTGATCTACACTATTAAAAGTATTTGAAAACTAAATTTCATAATTTTTCGGCATCATTGGACTAGTGATCAAAATATCTCAAACTTGACAATTTTAATGGCAGATGTGATGCGTTTGTGAATTTAACAGTGTAATCTGATGAAATTTTTATAAAATTTTTTTTTCACTATTTAGAGTAAGATCAGTGCCTCTGATCTTAAATTCAAGTCTTTTATCATCATTTTTTATGAGATTTTTATTTTCAGCTATTCATTTTTAGACTACTCGTTTGATAGGTAAATGATGCCGAAAAATTATGAAATTTAGTTTTCAAATAGTTTCAATAGTGTAGATCAAGTCTAATAGGGCCGATCGTCAATTTGGAAGCCGCATCATTGAAAACAACTTGGTAGCACGGAGGCCTCCGTGCTACTGATAGCATGCCAGCCTAGCTCCTATATCTATGCATGACATTATTACTCATTCCAATCTAATCTGTCTCCTTTTCTGTTTCTATCAGAAAATATAAAATATTACTAAAATCATCTTTTATCTGTCTAAATACTTCTTTTACTCTAAGGACTAGGTAGACTCTACCATAAAAGAAAATTCTCATAAAATCAAAAGTTAGGTTTTTGCTATGCTATGATCATATTACGAAACTCCGAATATTTCAACAGCAATTTTCTACGATTTAATCTACCTTTTCTTACCCCATAATGAGTCGAATTTTGTATTTCATATTGTATATATTTGTTAATAACACTAGGTATATTGTTTTTACTTGTGCAATTATTTCATGTTGCTACTTAATTATTTCCAAATAATTGGTAAAAAATGTAGACCTCCATCATTTTTTATAAAAAAAAAAAAAAAAGAAATTGGAAGCCTCTCAGTTTTGAATTATTTTGCTTCGAATTATTTGATTCAAATATGATTTGGAGATTCATAAAAATGAATGGCTATGTTAGCTATACCAGTTCAAAATATTCACAATTAATGAATTTCAACTAAAGAAATATTGAGAATAATTAAAAATTTACTAGGTTTGTTAATAATCAAAAGGAAAATTGGAGATCATGAGTCTATTTCAAAATGACCTGTATGTGAGGGGGTCCATGTACACTTTTATCTAAATAATTGTGAATTAATAAATCAATAACAGATGCATGATAATCACCATTAAATTGTGTTTTACAAATCAAATAATTAATATTTGGACACTTTTGATAAACTTAAACTACACCACTAATTTGTCACCTTTTGTAATTGTTTTTTTTTCTATGGCCTGCTTCAAGAATTTGCGCATGTTACCAACTCTTTTGTTAGGTACAAATTTGTGGTTGATATTTTCATTGAAAAGAACAAATCTTTAGTAGGTATTAACTGAAGTTGCTGTCATTAAAGATTGTTGCAATCTAGTGATGGTCATATACAAAAGTGAGTTTTTTTTTTTCTTTTTTTTAAAAAAAAAAAAGGTTGAGGAGGTAGAAGGGGGAGATTAATTAGTTTGTGATGGCAAAAATTGCTGTGATCAAATTTATCAAATCCCAAATTCTTTCAAAAAAAAACCCTCTAAATAGCAATGATTTATAAATCGGACTGAATCAATCGGTCCGATCGTAACCCAGTCTATAAAACATATCAGTTTAACCCTTTGAGCTGGATAAGTCAAAAAACTGCTTTGAGCCGTCTGACTCAGTGGTTCAACCATTGAACCGGTAAACCAAGCTGTTTTTTATCAAACAGGCGAAATTTTTTTTATCCAATCATATGAAAATGCAACGGTTTAAAATCAACTCGGTTGATTTTATTTTCTATTGGCACGAATTATTCTTATAAAATGTGAAATGTAAAAATTTATATCTACTTAATTTGGTCTAAAAATTAGCATTTTATAATTAAGTACAGTACTAGAATAATAATATTATAAGTAAGCATTTATGATGTCATGCTGACGTCACTATTTGAGTCAGTGGTTGACCCACTAATTGAATAAAGAGTTGTGAGAATTAAGGTTAAGGTTAATATTTACATCCAACAATTAAACAAATTAAAGGGCCAATGAATTGTTTAGTACATGCAAGGAACATTAATTATTAACATACACAGTTCTTAATAACAAAGACAAATAAAGAGTTGTGAGATGCAGAAAGAGAGAGAAGGGGGGGGGTGAGAATATTGAAGGGGAGCAAAGCAGCACTGCACTGCACTGCAACTAAGCAAGAAGCCAGAAGTTCTTGTGGGTCTTGGTGTTGAGCAGATAGCCTGCATTTTGGCCCTTCTTTTGAACTCCAACACACAGGCACTTGCTGTGCTCTATCAGGAATTCTGCAGTGTCTGTCCCTTTGCTTGACATGCTTCCACTCAGTCTGCACCTGTGTATATATGGATACAAGGATCCAAAAAAAAAAGAACCAAAAAAAAAAGAGAAAATATATAGCAGAGAAAAAAAAATTAATAAAATAGAGATCAACATACAACATGTACAGTTAAGGGTAAAAGATGTACAAGAGAAATAAAAATATGCATGCATGTAGTAGGTACGTGCGAAATTACAGGGGTAGCATTTGAAGTTTACTCTAAATACAATAATCACAAAACACTTTAACTTTTAAGATGGGTAAAACATTTTTTTATTTAATAATAAATAAAAATATGCATGCATGCAGATAGTGAGGAAGCTGAAAAATACAGCAAAAAAATTTTGTTTAAAAATTATAATAGGATGTATAAATTTTAGCGGCCAAATATGATTGGTTGAAGACACCACATCATCAATATGATTATGATAGGAATAAAAATCTTATGCGGACATCTTTTCTGAATATCGAAATATGATGGACTATGGATTGAACTATTTAGTCGTGAGTGTGACATCGTCGGCATTAATCATTAATTCTAAAAATTTGAGTTGATAGATATATGCAACCAATTCAGTTAAAGTGTACAGACATGTATAGTATTCACGAATCTCGATTGTGATTCGGCCTAATCAGAATCATGCCACTTTGATTATGACGGGCACAACAACCCTGCTTCACGTCATTTCGAACCCATAAAAAGGTTTGTTGGGAGAGTACGTGTGTAGTAGGAACGTGCGTACATACCCGAGGAAGGAGGAGGAGGCAGCGGAGCGGCGGCGTTGGCCGATGACGAGGAGGTCGACGCGGAGGGCGTTGGCGTGGGCGAGGATGGTGCGGGCCTTGTCGAGCCTGCAGCCCTCCTCCGTCGACCCCGACCCGGCGAGCACGCGCTGCACCCAGACGCGCACCCGCGGCAGCCTGCCGGCGCACGTCGCCCTCATCGCCTCCAGGAACTCGCAGCTCTGCCGCTCCCCGCCGTCCGCCCCGCCCGGCGAGTGGGGGGCGCGGCGGAGGAAGGAGGAGAAGGAGGAGGAGGTGGTGAAGGCGGAGGCGGAGGTGTGAGGAATCAGGGGAGGGGGGTCGACGTGGAGGAGGAGGAGCTCGTCGTGGTCGAGGACGGCGTGGGAGAGCGCCCACTCCAGCGCGCCCGCAGACTCCCTCCCCGGGTCCGCCACCACCATCACCCGCCGCTTCGCCGCCGCGCCGCCGCCGCTCATCACCACCGCCGCCGCCGTCGTCGTCGTCTTCTCCGTCGACGTCGATCGCCGCCTCCGCCGCAGCTACCTGCGCTTGCATGCAGAGGAGGCGCGCGCGCGCGCGCGGGGGCGAAACGACGGGGTGGGGAGGAGTTTTGGTTGGTTGGTTCGGTTCGTTCCGTTTCGGTGTTTGCCGGATTAGGAAGAGGGGCCCGCGGACGGGTGGTGGTAATTGGCCGGTTTGTTGGGACCCGCTTGGTCGCTGACGTGGTCAACGCCCGTATCTGATAGGTTGAGCTAAGCTACTGGAGATTTTCTAAGACAATGTCACAATAGGAGGTTCAAAACGTCGTTTTCTACTGACTTGTGAAGAGGTTCAAAAACGTCGTTCAAAATGAAGCTTAAGGGCATTACAGAGGTGCAATGCATGCAGCTCCCGTTCAGAAAAATATCTTTTTTCTTGGTACCCCAGATATGACTTAATGATACTTTCTGTGATATCTAGGATACACCTTGTGATGCCCCTCTATTTATAGGCTGATTCTCCTATGCTTCTGAAAATATGAAACATTTCGTATTTTTAAATTATTTTTTATGTTAGGACTTTTGAATCAACAATCGGCTCCGTTAGAGCTCAAAATCAACTGCTGAAAATAAAAATCTTATAAAATATGATGATATGACATTCAAATTTTAGATCAAAAATATTAATATTATTTTATATAATATAAAAAAAAATTATCAAAATTTTATATATTTGAATATTTCTACACCGTTAAACTTACAAACGGCTTACCACAATTATTAAAATTATTAATTTTGAGACCCTTCAATCATTAGGCAAATAATATCGAAAAATCATGAAATTTATTTTTTAGTTACTTCAAATACTTTAAATCAAGTCTAACGGAGCCGATCGACGATTCGAAAATCCCAACACCGAAAACGATTTGGAAGCACGAAATATTTAGTACTTTCATAAACATACCAGCCTCACTCCTGTTAGATGTGTTGTTGCATACTTGCTATGTAAACTTATCTGCAGTTTGATGTATTCAGCATTACAACATATTTTATAGCTTTTCTAGAGACCGAGCGGATCAATAGATGTACTCTTTAGCAAGCATTCGAAAGAACAGCTTTGCTATTTCGAGAAATAACAGCAAGCAAATAAAATTACTGGAGCTTTTACTGCCGCAAAGAGCTATAATAAGCTTCAGGCTTAGAACTAGGTCGAAGCTTCCGCATCTACTGCATCACAAGAGCGGATTACAGTGCTATTTGCACTTCTTGGAGAAGTGTCTCCAAACAATGCTTCAGCTGAAGCACCTCAGAACTTAAAAATCACAATCGAAACTCAGCACCTGCCAATCGACCACTTCAGCCTGTTTTAGCTCCACTTTTGCAGCCCAAAAATGCACAAAAATACGGCGCCATCACCTGCTATACAGCGAAGCACCCATTTGTTGCTTCGCTTTCAGTACGATATCCGCTTCGGTAGCGAAAAATCGACATACTTAGCAATGTGTTGCTGAAGCCACTTTCTTTAGAAGCTGAAAAGCCAAAGAAAGTAGAGTTCAGAAGCAGCCATTCATATAAGCAGATAAAAAGAAATCCGATATCTTGATTTCAAGCCATAAAATTCGAGATTAGAAAATCACAGCAATACTAATAAGAATTGCCAGCCAAAAGAAGATTCATATACTTGCACAACAGTTTTATTTCTCAGCATTGGAAAATTTATGTAGTTTGAGGATCAATGTTTTATGCAGCATAAAAGAAAAAAAAAATGTCCCGACAAACCTCTCTCCAGTGAGATTGCACTGGGTGAAGAATCGATCTCACCCTCAAAAACCCTAATCTACAAGTTTTCAATTGAGTAAAATTTCGTAAAAGAAAATTTTCTTTTCTAAATTAGTAATCCATTCCTCCCATGCCGCCGCCCATTGCAGGAACATCCTTTTCTTCTTTCGGTTGTTCCACAACAATAGCTTCAGTGGTTGTCATAAGAGATGAAACACTGCAGTAAACAAATAACCCAAAAAAAAAAAGAAAAAAGAAAAAAAAAAAGAGATAAGATAAAACAGAAGAAAGCACAAATTAAGCAGATGCAATTTATATGTCACGCTGTGACGCAGCAACATATAGTTGGACATGCTGCCGTAAGGTATTCAATATATTCATATGCTACAGCAGGCAGTGTTTTGTTCATCAGGTAGTCAAAGTGATATAGAAAATGCATTAAACAACAGAAATTAGAGGAAATGCAAATTCAATTTCCGAGCATTCAAAGAGACTTGAGTGTGAGTTGCATATATATCTGGTTAGATGTCTTATGGAATGTTTGGTTTCATTGATTCACTTTTGCTGGTCGCATGCCGAACTAACCGATAATTATGTTACTGAAAAAGGTTTGTAATATCTAAGTAAATGTCCAGCTATTGTAAAATTGCGATCAGGTACCACAAAATCCGCTCATCCCTTCTCTGTTAAAAACAGCTGATATATTAAACTACCTGTCCTGCTTTTCCTTCCTAATATTGTGAAAACCATTATGTCTGCATCACATATGGATTCTTTTTCAGGCTCAATATTTACTAAATGCTTGCATCCAATTAACTGAATAATAAGGATATACATAAATACTGAAGCAACTCTAGGGTGAAAAAAGTTACCTTGCCGCATCCACTAGTGCAGTTCTAATCACCTTCAATGGATCAATGATACCTGCCTTGACCATGTCCACATATTCACCTGGATAAAAAGAAATGAACAAAAATATGCATACATCAATATTTTAAAACTGAAACAATCAGAAAAAACTTCCAAGATAGGGATACAAAGAGAAGAAGAGAAGGAAACATGATAAGTCAGGAGCAAACCTTTGGCTGCATCATAGCCAAGATCAGGATTATCCTGCTCCAATAGCTTGCCGACAACAACAGCCCCTTCGACTCCCGCATTGGCAGCAATAGTGTGCACTGGAGTCTGATAAAGAAACAAAACAGAAGATTTCATTAATTTGATGGAAGGAAATAAAAGACCAAAGATAATAGTAGATGTCAAATCAATTTTCTTGTATGTAGTAATTGCAAACCTTGAGAGCATTTTGAATTATTTGGACACCAATCTTCTGATCGAAGTTAGCAGTCTGCAGTTTCTCCAACTCCTTTGATGCATAGAGAAGTGCAACACCACCACCTACATCGAAGTATGTTGCTTAGACACCAGTAAAGTAAGAAACCCAGAAAGAAAGATGGTCTAATACAATACCTGGAACAATACCCTCTTCAACAGCAGCTTTGGTAGCATTCAAAGCATCAGTCACTCTATCCTTTTTCTCACCAACTTCAGCTTCACTCGCTCCTCCGATCTACGGAATGTACACAAAACGCCCAAATTCAGAAAATAATTTTGAGTTGGCACAAAATCAGACAAGAATGGAGAAGCCCCACTTTTGGGGTACTGACTTAAAATTAGAAAGTGCTATCAACGATGATACAGAGAGATGAATAAAATTTACCTTTTAACTCATATGAAAAGAAATTAAAGCATGAGAATTCTAGGCCCCATTCCGTTGAAGACAAAACATATTTTATTTATTATTGAATCAGAAACCTCACTTGTCCCTTACTAGTTAAAGAAATGAAGAACATTACTCATATTGAGTCAACTTTATGATGAGCCAAAAGTTCCATTATGATTATACCTTTAACATCATGCCTTATATATTGCTTTGCCAATAATCATACATAAGATAAGACCTACCACTCAATCACAATCCTATGTGACACAAATTTAAGGCATCCACAAGGAACCAAGACCTATTCATGTTTATGAATATTTTGTAAATTAACTAACTGTGACATTTATGAAACTAGTTATTTCATGCCCAATAGCAAAAGCAGCATAAGTTAGCAGAAAGAATCCTGGCAATATATAAAGCAATGAACAGTGAAGTGAAGTACCTTTAGGACTGCAACACCTCCAGAAAGCTTGGCCAGTCTTTCCTGTAGTTTCTCCTTATCGTAATCGGAGGTGCTTGCCTCAATTGCAGATCTCAGCTGTTAAGAAGACCAAATCGTAAGTCCACTGCCAAATCCAATAAATTAAAAAATTAAAATTAATGGAAGTGCTAAAGGAGTCTTGTCATAAAGAACTCAAACCTGCTCACATCTCTCCTCAATAGCCTTCTTATCACCAGCACCATCAAGAATAACAGTGTCATCTTTTGACACCGTCACCTGCAATGTGGCAGATTATATGTTCAAACTCTTGGAACCAAATAGAAAGATATCCAAATACGTCAAATAGAAACATATCCAGAGTACATAATATGTGGAACTAAAATCTAATCTGATTAGAAAAGTGCAAAGGCAATTTCAGCCAACGAAACCATACACAAGTAAATTAACCTTAACCATAATATCTTACCTTCTTGCAGGTACCAAACATGTGAGGCTCAACCTTCTCGAGGTTCATGCCAAGTTCTTCAGTTATGAGCTAAATTAAAAGGAACAGTTAGTTGATATGATAGCACTGAATTAAAAAGATGGGCATAAAGAACAAACTTACTTCACCCCCAGTAAGAATTGCAAGGTCATGCAAATTGGCTTTTCTGTTCTCCCCAAACCCAGGAGCTTTGATGGCACAAACCTATACAGAAATTGTTACTTAACAAAAACTCCTATTCTATAAATAATGAAAGAAGTTGTTGAACGAAACAAGGAGTAGGAACCTTGATGCCTGCACGAAGCTTATTCAGAATGAGGGTTGCGAGTGCATCACTTTCTACGTCTTCAGCAACAATAAGTAGAGGTCTTTGTTTCTGGATGATAGGAAGACAGCATTTCAGTTATGTACCAACCAATTACTTATCCAGTCCGCTATTGCTATTTGAGGCAACTCAAACAATTTGAGAGGCAAAGTAAAATAATACCTTCAAGGCTAATTCTAACACTTTAACCACTGCGTTAAGGCTTGATATCTTCTTTTCATGTATCAAAATGAGAGGATCTTCTAATTCCTGGAGAAAATCAAATGGAAAGGGGTAAAGCAGGAAAAATTCTGGAGACGAAGATTCAGACATGAGTTGCCAAGGGAACAGTTCTTACACATTTCTGGTTCTTTTGGTTAGTGATGAAGTAGGGAGAGATGTAGCCTCTGTCAAGTTTCATTCCTTCCACAACTTCCAACTCATTGTCGAGGGTATTACCATCCTAAGGGTCCAAGAAGACAAATCATGCCATCATGTATTTTAGTAGAGAGAGTTGAAAAAATATGGTCAAAACCAACCACAACCAACCAGAAAAATAACATTATACAAGTTCGGGGAAATACATGCTAATGTCCTAAAACAATGAATTTATCAATAAAAAGAACTAATATAAACCATTCCTGTACAATGTTTAAAAAAAAAATAGTATCATGCTAGTCCTACTAATTTCAGGGTAAACTGTAATAGTGAAGAGATATCAGAATTGATACAAAAACGAGGGGGCCTCATTTCAAGAACCACCCTACTAGTCCAACAGCAGACTTAGGGAGAGAATGAACAAGAATCACCAATGAAGACGATCTACACGTGCAACGCCATATAAATATAATAGAAGATCAGTCGCTCGTTGAAATGGGTGATAAATATTGTTTAACATACCATGGAGGTCATATTTAGATAGTTTCTTAGTTCAAACAACATATCTCTGTTCGGAGAAAAATATACTATACAGCTTGCACCCAAAAAAAAAAGTAGAAAAGAAAAACCATCAGAAAACTTGTCGAGATTAGCACATCCATATAGTACGAACCACTTGGTCACCGAAATGTTTTCAGAAGTGAATTAACCAAGAGATATCAGCTTACCGCAATAGTAATCACTCCCTCTTTACCCACTTTCTCCATAGCCTTTGCGATGAGCTCACCAATTTCCCTCTCTCCATTAGCTGATATCGTGCCAACCTTCCATAGGAAAATAACATTAAAACATATAAACATTTCCTTACAAAACACTGAAAAAAAAAGATGAAAAAAACATGAGGATGCATCAATAACCAAAATTTAAAGCCATGGTAAAGTCCAAATCTCAATAGTCAATTCACCTGAGCTATCTCCTCTGATGTGCTGATCATCCTGGCCCTGCTCTTCAAGTTGGTTACTACTGCATCAACTGCCATTGTAATCCCACGTCTCAAATCCATTGAATTCATCCCAGCTGCCACTGACTTGCACCCTTCGGCAAATATTGCTCTTGTAAGAACAGTAGCACAGGTTGTACCTGAAAATATTTAACATTAGAAGTTAGCAAAACTAGTAAGTGACCAAAAATAACAACAACATGGATTTCTTTTAAATAATATACAACAGCTTTATCATCCTTTATGTTTAGTGGTGGAAATGATAGAGAGTATTTTAACTATATTGATAGGGTCCCCAAGTGGGCTGTCCAATCTATTAATAATCAATGCTTAGGCAGATGTAGTTCTAAACATTCACGTGAAAGAATGTGCTCTCAACAACATTAGGTGCATATAACAAATTGCAAGAAGAGGCTAAACCATACAGTTATCATCCCCGGAAAGAGGTCAAAGAAGCTGTAAAGCTTGTGTTACTGTTTAATTTTTTATTAAGATAGCATACACCATAGTTTATCAAAACCCGGCAGCAGTAAATTGTTTTCCTGAACTTCCTAACAAGTTACTTCCCAATAATGCTAAAAAGAAAAGGTCAACACAAGAATGAGAAGAGAAATTAAACAATGAATTACTTCAGTCGAGCGAGATTGAATTTAAGCATACCATCGCCAGCAACATCGTTGGTCGCATTTGCGACCTGCTTCACAAGGCTCGCACCCATGTTTTTCACTCTGTCTTTAAATTCGATGCTCTTTGCAACAGTCACTCCATCCTTTGTAACCTTAGGTGCACCAAAGCTTTGCTCTAAAACAACATTGCGCCCCTGTATGCAAAATACAACAAACAATCAGGTAGATGTCCAATATACAAGGAAAATCAACAGTAACCTTACTGCCAATCATGGAAGGCAAGAACTAGCAACAACATTCAGACACCTAGCAGGCTAGCACAGCGACACATTGTTTCCAAATTAGATGGAACAGTTGCTTTTACACGACGCAAGCATATGACGCAAAGTTGCTTCGCCTTCATAATAAACATGCAAGTTGTCCACCACACAAAAACTTGAAAAACATAATCATAAATTTAATAAAAGCAAGAAGCACCACTTCATAATCCTCCTTTAGCAATAATGGGAGCTTTTGACAAAAATTACACCAAAAATATTATCTTTAGAATCTACAACAAGCTATTCGTGTTAATGGAATCAAAGCAAGCATATGTACAACTCTGTCTAAATTAGCCATACGCATCGAACAAGCGCTAGGACTAGACATTTGAAAACCCTATGTCCACCCAAAAGCACCTGAATCAAATAACAAGACATGCCATAAATATAGGGATCATAGTAATACCTTCGGCCCCATAGTCACTTTGACAGCATCAGCCAACTCTTCCACACCCTTAAGCATCAGCGCACGAGCCTCAACTCCAAACCTGATGTCCTTTGCCGCATAGTTTCGGCTCCAACCGAGTCTACTTCCAACCTATAGCAACAAATAAAAATCTATTTATGCCAACCCGAGCTGTTTGATCATTATTCCAATCCAATTATTCTTTATTAGTACAAGTGAGGCATTCCAACAGTCGTTCAAGCAGATACAGAACTCGTGTCTCAGTGTATCATGAAAAAAGAAATCGTAGAATCATAAAATCCAGTTAGAATATAAACTAAAAAAGTTTTCATTTTCCTTCATAACATTTATAGACGTTAACAAACTTTAACTAGTACAAGCAATGCCCTTCCCCATAAGCATATATAAGCAGCTAATTTCAGTTCCAAACAGTCTCCTACAAACTAATGCAGCAGTAACCAAAACATATGACCGTATCAAGATCAAATGTCGCGAAAAAAGACGACGTTCAAATCCTACTCAAATAACCTCTCACAAACAATCCAAAACACTGCAAAACTAACGGATTCTGATAACCGATCAAAAAAAAAAAAAACTCCTACAATCAATCCATTTGGAAACAGGAAATGATATTTTTCACAGTGAAGAGGATCAGATCTCACCTGTCGGCTGCTGCTCCCAGCAATCCTGCATAAGAACAAGCAAAGATCAGTAAATCCGGTGCTCAGACGATCAAAATGAAGCTCAAATAGGAAAAAAAACCGTAAAAATAGGGAGAAAAAAAAAATCGAACTCCGAAGCTCAAATCTCCAAGCACAAATCGAATGTGATCACGCAGAATCGAAATAATCCCTCACCGAGCTTTAGAGGCAAGGGTAGCGGCAGCGCGATACATCGTAGGGAGAGAGAGACGAAGCTGAGCTCAAGAGGAGCAGGGACGAAGAAGGATTGGAGAGAGAGAGAGAGAGAGAGAGAGTGGGGAAGCTTCTAGCGAGAAAAGGGAGAGAGAGAGGCGCTAACTTGAGGGAGGGGAAAGAGGGATTTTAGAGAGGAGGGGAGCAGTTTCTAGAAGAGTCTACTAGGGTTTAGGGTTTATGTGAACGGTGTGAGACCACATAATAGTTATATATTGCTTATGCTTAGCAGACGGAGAGAGAGAGAGAGAGAGAGAGAGAGAGAGAGAGAGAGAGAGAGAGAACCGGTGGACCGGTCCGTGGNAAAAAAAAAAAAAAAAAAAAAAAAAGAATAAAAAAATATAAGGGTTAGATAAATATGAGTGCGTATGCTTCTGAAAGCACGGAGCGCTTCATACTTCTGGAAGCACGGAGTGCTCCGTACTTCCAAGTTATTTTCGATGTTCGGACTTCCGAATCGAATATCGGCTCCGTTAGACTTGATCTAGAGTATTTGAATTATCTAGAAAATAAATTTTGCGATTTTTCGATATCATTTGCTAGTGATCGAAGTGGCTCAAAATCAACGGCTGAAATAAAAATTTTACAAAATATAATGATATGACATTAAAATTTTAGATCAAAGTTATTGATCTTGTTTTATATGGTATGAAGAATTTTCTATCAAAATTTCATGTGATTTGGATATTTCTACACCGTTAAACTTACAAACGGCTCACCATGGCCGTTAAAATTATTGATTTTGAGCCACTTCGATCACTAGGCAAATGATATCGAAAAATCACAAAATTTATCTTCTAGGTACTTCAAATACTCTAGATCAACTCTAACGGAGCCGATCGTCAATTCGAAAGTCCGAACATCGAAAACAACTTGGAAGCACGAAGGGCTCCGTGCTTCCAAAAGCATACCAGCCCACTCGATAAATATATAAAACTCATTTCAACTATAAATTATTCTCATTTGATTATTTATTTTTTTAAAATTTTAATTTTATTATTCAAAATTTTAATTTATTTGATTTGAGTTGGTCGATGGCACTTTAATCTTTAAATTTAAGTTAATTACTTATTTTAATGAATTTATAGTTGTGAGAATTGTATGAAACATACTAAATAAATTTATAAGGATAAATAATGCATTCAAATTTTGAAAATAAAGTGTCATTGACTTAGTCAAATCAAATAAATTGAAATGTTCGACAGTAAAATAAAAATTTTAAAATATTGGACAGTTAAATCAAAATGGTCTAAAGTTCAGGTAAGTTCAATAAATTTTTACCAATTAAGAATTCGGAATTTAAGATAGACTGGACCAGCTAACCAATTCGGTTCCGACAACTTTCCAACAAAAGATTTTTTGTTATTTTTCACTCTATAACATTTGTTTCCCCTATATAGTGTTTGTTTTTTATTTTTTAAAAAATAAAATTTTTGTATATTCAAAGATATAGGAGTGGACAATAGATTGCTTACAAAATTTGGATTCAATTGGTTTGGATTGGGAGTCACAACAGCAGGATGCTGAATGTAGGGATTTAGAATTCGAATAGACCGGACAAGTTAATCGGTTCGATTCAGACAACTTTCTAATAAGGGCCCGTTTGGTCCACTATTTGCAATGTTTTGATATTTCATCATATTTTCTATTTAAAATATTAAATTATTATCATTCAACTGAAGGGTAATTGTAAGAATTATTAATAAAATAGTGAAATCATTATAGATTCTTAAGGGTGGAAATACTAGATTATAATGAGATAGGGAGTATTGTGATTTTCATACTTGATGAGATTCTATAACATTTACTAGCCAACTCTTTTTTCCATCATTTCTAAGTATAAAATAAGTATATTAGTAGTGATCTAATTGTAACATAAACTGTATGCGCTGATTGATGATGAAATAATGAAGTTGCAAAAATAAATGCTACGATTTTAAATTTAAAAGAGGCAAAATAAACATTTTTAAAACATTAGAGAGTAAAGTGCAAAAGTATATATTTGTGAAATTTGTTTCTACATTTTAGCTTTTCTTTCTTAAAAAGTTATTAGACAATCTACTTTTAGACAAAAAAGCAAAGCACCGGAAATGAAAATAAAAAATGATATATTCGGCCGATTTTTTTTAAGAAAAAATAAGAAACGATCTAAAAATAGATAGAAAAACTAATTTAAAATTAATTGATAAAAACTTTTACTAAATATATTCTGGAGGCTCATTTTGCTTTTTCTCTTATTATTTACCCAATATTTTTTAATTAAGTTGTTTGCTTATATTTAAAACAGTATATTTCTTTGGAATAATATCGTGATTGATGAAAAAATAATAATTTAATAACATACTTAAAAAATACTATAGAGTAGTTGGAAATCAAAATGGATATCTAAAATTTTAAAGAGGATTTTAGTTAAGAGAGAGTAAAGCGATGAAGATTTAGTTTGATATTGAGATCTATCTAACGATTAGATAAAATGGAGTTAGGGTAAAAGTATACCGACTAATCGCGATATGTGGAATGTAATATTACATACGGAAATAAACATGGTATTTTTTTCATCGCACTTGACCGCACGTAATGCAATCTTTCCACAATCCCAAACGAAGCCTAAGGGAAAGGGAAGAAAAGTGTATGCGAGAGAAGATTTTGAATGGTTTTATTCGCAATGGGCCAATTCATGATTCAAAGCCAAATTGGACCTTAAATGAATTGGGTCAATTCCATTTTCAGAGTATAATGAAAATCGAAATTTGATTCCTGTAAAACAAATAATAATTATCGAATTAATGAATCACATTTTGATTCCATAATCTAAATAGGTAAACCAAATAAGCTCTTAAAATATAGTATATAGATTGAGAAATAAGGCTTTTTTGTATAAAAAATCTGTTGGTTTTTGTAGAATTGGGCCACTTTTTTGGATTTTGTAATTTTTGTATGAAGTTTTAAAAATCTGACCAAAATGTCTCAGCGCTTAAAATAAATTAATCTGACCAAAATAGTTGTCCTCGGCCTTCTCTTTCTTCCTTTTCTTCTACTACTATTTTTCCTTTTTTTTCTATTTTTTTCATTAAATAAAATCTTATTCTTTTTTTATTCTTTGTTGCTAAAAAAAAATAAGTTGTTGTATAATTAGAAAATATATTATATTATTTGATAAAATTAATATATTATTAAATAGTGGAAAACACCGTCATATAGTGCAACATAATTTTAAATGGTGTACTTTTTTAATTTTTTAATAGAATTTTTAAATAAGTGTGCTTGACACGTTTAGCCTTGAGGTTGTGGATGAATAAGTCATCGACAAGAAGATAAAGATCTTTATTAGTTGAGAATTCATACTCCATCTAGAATTATTAGAAGATTGTGTCGCTTGTGCTATAAAAATATTACGAAAATCAATTATATTTATTTTCATATGTAATAGCATATTTAGCATATTGATATCTTTTCTGTAATTTGATAAAAAAGCAAAAAAAACATATTTTTGCCTAATTTTTTATTATTCAACCATATTTAGAATGATTTACCATTTAAACTTCAGTTGTGCACTGATAATTTAAATATTTTATTAAAGAATAATTTTATACAACTTTTTGTAACAAGATGTCTCTCTAAATTTAATCCTACAAAATTTAAGTTATCCCAATTATCCATCCAAAAATTATGTTGTTTACAAAATTATCCCTATATTTAGCATCTATTCGAAAATAAAGATTAATCATAGATTAAATATTTAATGATAATTAGTTTAGAGAAAAAATAATCTTTTTTATCCTTATAATTGTAGCCAGGGTAAACTTCAAATACCACTTTTATAATTTTCGCACTTTTTCACTTTAATACCCCATAATTTAATGTGTATCACTTTAGTACCCTACAGTTTTATTTTTATTTTTTTCTGCCAGTACTTCCGTTAACTCTTCGTTAAATTATATACAAAAAACTTCAGATATCCTATCTATAGTTTATTAAATATTCACTTTAATATTTTGTGGTTTATCGAATTTTTACTTTAGTACCATGTGGTTTTAACTCTTTCACTGATATAACGAAAAAATTAACGAAGAGGATAACGGAAGGAGAAAAATGAAACCATAGAATACTAAAGTGATACATTTTAAATTATATGATACCAAAATAAAAAAGTGCAAAACTACGGGGATAATATTTGAAGTTTTTTTAAAATTTTAGAAGGCCAAATTTGAAAAGAGGATTTTTTTTTTATAGGTATGATATTATCTTTTTTTTAATTAAATCACCTTTAAAATATTAGAAACTAATACAAAAAAACGGCCTCTTAATGCGTTTATTAAAAACCCCTTCCCCGTCGCACAAAAACCCTCCTGCGTTCGATCTCGGAGTAGGTTCGGAAAATTTTTAGCGCATACAACAAAAGTAGCGAAAGAAGCGAAATTTAGGGCGCGGCGGCGACGACGACGACGACGACGACGATCCCCTCGTTTTCGCCATGGGTTTCCTCGAGGATTTCCAAGCAAGTAAGTTCTCGCTCTCTCTCTCTCTCTCTCTCTCTCTCTCTCTCTCTAGGGCACGAGAGTACCCTTCCATTTGTAGTAGTGATGTGGCGGCGGAGCTCCCGGGAAATGGTTCAATCAGTAACCCTAGCATAAACCCTAGTTTGGTGTGGAGTGTAGATGAAGGAGGCTTTGTATAGCTTATTGCAGTGATTTGTTGTTAGGGTTGGTTTTTGCCCTAGTTTCTTAACTTCTTTGATGTTGTCTTGCACAAAGGATTCAAGTGCTACTATCTTTTGAATTGAATCGGATCGGCTTGCGGATTGCGAGCTATAAATTGTGTAAAATTGCATCTTTTTTAAGTTTAAACTCCCCAAATTTGTAAGTATTCCATTGTAAGCTTTCCGGTTCATTCCTTTCAATGGTTGGTTTTTGTCCTAGAGCTTTTTTTTTTTTCTTTTTTTTCTATTTTTTCTTTTTTTTTTCACTTCTTTGATGTTATCTTACACAAAGGATTCAAGTGCTACATCTTTTGAATCGAAATGGACCGGCTCTTGAAATGCAAGCTATAAATTGTGTAAAATTGCTTCTTTTTTTTTATTGTAAGTTTGACTTTAGTTCTTGAGTGTAAGATTTTCTTGAGTGTAAGATTTTAGTTATATGACTCTCCAAATTTGTAAGTGTTTCATTATAAGCTTTCCGGTTCATTCCTCTTAATGCGACTACTGTGTAGTATAGAATTTGCAGTCATGTCCTTCATCTTGGAAAATTGAGAGGATCTTTTGCCATTAGAGATGAAAATGCGTATATAAACTTTAGTTGAAGTTGTAGTGTTTGATTTTGATGAAGATTAAGCTTTACGTATGACTGCGATTGCGATTGCCGAGCGTATGAGTTAAAACCCACTAACGCGAGATTGAGGGTTGAGGATGAAACCTCGTTTAAATGATTATAGCCTTATTGTATCCATGTGGTGACCTCGTTTAATTCGAACTGTAATCTTAGATTAGATTTTTGCACATACTCTTTATATTGCTCTAATGTTTTGTTATTTCTTCAGGCCTTGAAGCCTTGCCAGCTATGCTACAGCGCAACTATTCACTGATGCGAGATCTGGATAAAAGTTTGCAAGGTAGGTTTACTAAAACATTGAGATTGTTTACAGAAACTTTTATGCAATCTCTGTTTCTGTTTGTCAGTTCTTTCGGTCGTTAGAGCATATTAGGTTTGCAAAATAAACTTACTGTCTGGTGTCAAAGTTGATTGCAGAGACATAGTATGCCACATACAATAAGCTTTCTTTAGTTACTTCGATTTTTATGAGACTCTTGCTATGTGCTAGTCATGCTTTTGGTCACTTCTGTTCTTTTTTGTTAGGTGTCAATGTGTTTTATCATCTCTGGTTGTTAGTGACGGGTTGTTTTGCCTTTTTTACAAACTCGTGCATGGGGTATATTGGTGTGTGCCTTATTATCTTTATTTTCTATTTTCAGCGAGACGTTTTCAGGCTTGGTGCCTGCATGTTTACCCTATTTTCCTTGTTTCTACATGGAGGTGTCCAGCAACAGAATGAGCAGCGGTGCGAGCAGGAAATAGAGGAAATTAGACGGCAACTTGAGTCGGGTATTGCAACATCTAGTACTTCAATTTCCCGATATTCCGATGAAGCTATTGACGAACAGAAGCATTGCGTCAGAATTGCTGACGAGAAGGTGGCTTTGGCTACTCAAGCTTATGATATGGTATATAAACTCTCTATCTCATGTTTCAAAATGGGTAGGGAACCTTTCTCTGCATCGTGTGGGATAGTCCAATTTTGTACAAACATTGAAAATGATCCATTATACAGTGCGGATCCATGTTCTAGGCGCAGAAATTAGGGCACTCTTTAGGCTGGTTTTAGGATCTAACCAGTCTGCTTAGCTCCACTCATGGACTTGTAAATAATCCAATTTTGTACTCTTGAATCTAGAGAGTACCCTGGCAGGAAACTAGAGGCTGCAAGAAGATTCAGATATTGATGACCATTATTCTGATAGCATATAGGTAAAATTATGGTGAGAGAGAGTGTTAGCTTCATAGTCATACTACTTTTCTTATACAGCTGATTCTAGTGCAAATTATTTTGATGAGTAGTTCTAACCAGTACAAGTTTGCTTTGTCCATGTGCATTTGGCATGTTCTTGGAACTTTATGACTTTCCTTATTATACTTAGCACGTAGGATTGTAATATCATAACCATCCATTAACTTTTCTTCTTGAGCGTAATCAGGAGCAAGCACTTTAAATCACCTTTAGGCATACTTTGACTTCAAAAATTGCATTTCCGATATATTTTGAAGTTGAATTTCCTTGAACACACACATTAACAAGTGATCGCGTCTTGGAACAAGCACATCATTAATAATTGACTTGATACTTCATTTATGTATCTTGCAAAAGCCTAATCATAAAGTGGTTCTAGTTGGGTTCTAGGACTACCCTTTCTTGTGGTCTCTACTGTGAGTTTTTTTTTGGTAACAGGAACCTAACATGGGATATCTATCATAATATTGTTAATGGAAACCTGTTCTATAGGTTGATGCACATATCCAACAGCTCGATCAGTATATGAGAAAGCTTGAAGAACTTCGACAGGGTGTGTATATACTCTCTCTCTCTCTCACGCACACGCACATGCTCACTCACACGCACATGCACACGCTCTCCCTACTCTATTTTTAGTACTAGTACTGCTCGTGAGAGATGTTTCCTTGGATAGCAGAAAGAGAGCTTGCAGCAGGGGCAACTGCTGCTGCAGGTGCTGGAACTTCAAATACTGATGCTGTTACAAGATCCGGAAGGACTAGCGAAAGGGGCAGAGGGGGACGAAAGAAGTATGCCTTTTGTTTTATCACATATTCTTTCTTACATTCTTTACCAAACTAATATGTGAGTTTGTACATGTCTGTCTGTTTGTCCGCTCATGTTTGTCCGTGTGCATGCTGACTGAAACGGGCATGCGTTAACATAAGCTGTTTACTTTCACAGGAATGTCATTTCTAGACATTAAACCATAAATCAAAACTGTTGGTCTCGAAGCCTTATGTATTATTATTTTTTTTAAAAAAAATCTTGAGACTTATCTGCCATGTATCAACCGATAGTCCATTTTGGAAACTATGCATTGGGACTATGTGATAGCTAGAAATTAGGTTTTTACGATTTCCAATGTGCAGACATTTTAGTTCTTCAAGTTCACATCCAGAGTAAATATATTGATATTTTGTCACTGTTCTTGAGTTTTACCGCCTCTGCCATACATATTGAGTTAACACCAGTATAACTTGAGCGCTCATTTTATATAAGCGCGCAATTAGTTAATACTCGGTCGATTGATGCAGGACAAAATTAGCAGCGGAGGCACCACCTATAGATTTGGAGTTGCCGGTGGACCCCAATGAACCGACATACTGTCTCTGCAACCAAGTTAGCTTTGGGGAGATGGTTGCGTGCGACCACCCCGATGTATGTGACGCTCTTCTCTTTATGGTCATTCTCCCATGTTGGTTAATTATTTCCGATGCACACCGACTAGACCTTTCTAATTTCGCTGCTTTGCCCTTTTCGACTTTTTTGACAGTGCAAGATAGAGTGGTTTCATTTTGGATGTGTTGGTTTAAAAGAGCAACCGAAGGGGAAGTGGTACTGCCCTAACTGCATCGGATTGCAGAAGCGCCGGAAAGGTAAATAAGCGCTTAATTTCCTACCAAGAAGCACTATACTGGTTGATTTGTAGTAGGAGATGCTGATTCCTTGGTTCATGAATTTTAGTGTTTTCTCTATGATATAATGATATACATGGATGGATAAGAGGGGAGAAATGATGTAGTAGCTAGATAACTAACATGTTCTAGAGGAAACTTTTGTATATAAAAAAAAAAAAATTGCCTTATGATGTTTCCTTTTTTCTTTTTCTCATGAAGATTCTTTTGTTTGATTGCAAAGTTTGGAGTTCGATTTTAGCTCCTTGGAAGCTCTTGGCTTCTGTAAATTGGTAAGATAGTGTATGTCATTTGCGAGGCGATTTTTCGTATTAAAAAAAAAATGACATGAAGATTGTATATCATGTAACTTTTTTGACATTTAATCATGTTTCTCATCTATTAAATAAGATATATTTATGTATCAAAACAGACCCCAAGTGAACACCAAGCTAAGGCCTTGCTTGGCATTATTGTTGGTTTTCTATTTTTCTAAAAATAGAATTTCTACATGAATTTTTTTTTTCCTTTTTTTTTTTTTTCCCGTGAGTTGTTATCAATCACTTAGCTTGAGCATGTAATATAAACTAACAAATCACTACACCAAGAAGAAAGTCCCTTCGGTAGTAATATTAAACTATAAAGAATTAGTGTTTTAGAAAGTAACAACAAACAGCAATAAATAAGACTTAAAGTTTTTTCTCCTTCAATTTTTTTAAATACTTTTCTGAAAGTTAGGCTTAGGCTAAACAAGTGCTTAGGCTCTATGGAGGATTACAAGACGCTTATGTTTTTTTACGGTAAAAGAGTACAATAGGAAACTATTTTGTATGTGTTTTTTTGCTTTAGAGAAAGATAGCCTGTGACTTATTTCATTCATTAGGAAAATAAATTAGCTACATAGAGTGTGAGGCAGCTAAGGTCTCAGAATTTGTGAAAAATCAAAAAAAAAAAAACAGAAAAGAGCAAAAAAAAAAAGAGCTAAAAAGAACACTAAAAAAAAGAACCAGAGTGTAAGCAGAAAACAGGTGGTAAGAACAAAGAATGTAACAAATGCCGACGACATCTTGCTCTACAAAACTCGCCCCACTCCTTCGCTAGCACTCCAAATACACTGAGCTGTAGAGATAGCGTCAGTAGGTAAGTTTTTAAAAACAACATTATTTCTTTCACGCCAGATCGTCCACTATAAAACAGTCATAAGTATCTGAGCTTTCAAAAAGTCAGATCACGATCCCCTCCTCAGTAGTCCCTCCTAGAAGTATTGACGTCCTTACTAGAGAGGGAGACGTGGAGCTCATCAAAGAGCGAAATAAAAAGGAATTTGCTGGCGACACAACCCACCAACAAGTGATCAACAGTTTTCAGGTCAGCGCCAGATATGACACCCCCAATATTTATACCTAATTTCACCTTTTGTCTATTGCAAAGAATAGGTAATAATATATTTTCTATTCTATGATCTTACGCGAAAATAAAGAAGTTATTTGTATATACTTTCGTCTTTTGTCTACTAGCGTTCGATGGATCTTAATACCAAATGAGTCTAGATACAAGGCTGGGTATAGGGAAGAATTTATGGGCCTAGTCCGGGCGTATATAGTCCACCATGTCTTCGGCTTCTATAACAAAATTTGAAGTACAAATTTGTGAAGGGGTTTTTAAATAAGAATACTGCTAGGGATCTTGCAAAATTATATTCTCATTATAAAAAAAAAAAAAGAAAAAAAAGAAAAGCTACCTAGACACTCAATATGTAGAGTGTAAAATTTCCACTCCCTCATTTAAGGATTTAAAAACTTCTTTTTGAGGACTTAGTATGAGCACCGCTATCATTTATTGAGGATTTAAAAACTTCTTTTGAGGTTTTAGTATGAGCACCGTTATCTATATATCTCAAAATATATATATATATATATTTTATATCCCATCATCCAAGCATCGAAAATTGATCTTTATCGTGTCAATTTTTTTTTTAATACTAAAAATCTATTGCTTTTTAAAATCTAGAATAAAGAGGTTGTAAGAATTAAAATGTACACTATTTTGAAATGTATAAATAGCCTTTTATATATATATATATATGAGTTGAGCTAGAATACTCTCGATAGTAAACAGAGCGTTCTACTATCGAGTTGTTTTTGATGATAGAGCTTCCAAATTGATGATCGGCTCCGTTGAACATGATCTAAACCATTTAAACTACCTAGAAATTAAATTTCACGTACTTTCAATATTGTTCTTTTATCCATCAAGTAAACAGAAAAATGAATGGCTGAAAAAGAATACTCTTTAAAAAATGATGATAGGAGTCTTGTAATCAAGATCAAGAGTATAGATCTTGTTTTAAATAGTTTAAAGAATTTTCTAACAAAAATTCAATTGATTTGGATATCTTTACGCCGTTAAACGAGAAAACGCCTCTTATCGACCATTAAAATTACAANTTAAAGAGTATTCATTTTCAGCCATTCATTTTTCTGTTCACTTGATGGATAAAAAAATAATATCGAAAGTGGGTGAAATTTTATTTCTATGTAGTTTAAATAGTTTAGATCATATTTAACGGAGCTGATCGTCAATTTGCAAGCTCTATCATCGAAAACAAATCGGTAGTAAAACGGCTCGTTTACTACCGATAGTATTCTAGCTCAACTCTATATATATATATATATATACTAGTTGAATGTATGTACAAATGCATGTAACAATTAATTATTTAATAATTATTTTAAATTAATATGAAATTGTACATCATATTTATTGAAAAAATTATAATTTTTTAAAAAGTAACTTTATTTATTATATACTATTAGAAAATACCTACCATATTTTGTCAACAATAATTATATAGTTTTTTTTTATTTTATAAAATTTATATATAGTATAGATATAGATATATATTAAACATTTTTTTGATAAATTTACATATAGTGTAGATATAGAAATACATTAAATATAGATATACATTAAATATTTTTCTGATAAATTTATATATAGTGTAGATATAGATATACATTAAATATAAATATACATTATATATTTTTAATTCTATATAAATTTAAAATTTAAATAAATATTTAAACTAAAAGTATCAAAATTGAACATATAATATAATAATAAATATTAGTAGATAGAATAAGATAATATATATTATATTATATATAATTATATATATATATATATTGTAGATAGAGATAAAGAGATATTCGTTGGTATGCAAAAAAATTGGATTTTTTGCTATTGTAGAAACAAAGAGGAATTAAAAGTTTGTTTAATTTTATTATTTATTTTACGTAATGAATAGAGGAACTATTTTTTTTTTCCGCCAAAAAATGAGTCTGTCGACAGATTGAAATTTGAAATACGTGCTTTTATATATATATATATATATATATATATATATATATATAAAAGATTTGATAAGAGTAGGGAGTAAGTATCTCATACACCCTTTGTGATAAAACATACATGGTACGGGTTCACAAACACCAAAATATCACATAAAATTAAGTTTAATTAATCCCAGTAAATAACACTTTTGCATAATAATATTTTAGTGCACAACCAGTAAGTGAGGTGGGGTACTGGGGTTGATCCATATAGGTTGACACGGCTCCACGTGTTATACCCCTCTTTCTCTCTCTCCAAAAAGAAATTAAGAAAAAGAAAGAAAAAAAAAGAACATTACTAGAGAGAGAAACAAGAGGATACATATTGCACCCTTTCCGTTTGCATTTTTGCCCTACCTTTGAAGTTTAGGGTGCGCCCAGTTCAGCGTAAAAAGAATCGAAAATTATTTTCAGTATGAAAAATACTTCTCTCTTATTTGATTCGACGTAAAAATATTTTTCCAAATAAATATTTTTACGGATGTGGAAAAAATTAAAGTTCATGTTTTCCATTCTTTTCGGCTGAAAATAAAAACTCAAACTGCATAAAACTTTTTTATTTATTTTTTTTCTACCAAGCCGAACAAATGCGGATTTCTTTCCTTTCAACCAAACAAGTATTGATGGAAAACTACTTTTCTTTATTTACGAACCAATGTAAAGACTTTTTTTTCACCGAAAATTTTTTTCCACAAAAAATTATTTTTTATATGTTGAGCCAAACAGACCCTAATAAAGCATAAAAAAGATGGTAAAAAGGGCCTAATACTTCTGCAGTGAGAATCACATATTAATGAGAAGGAAAAAGAATGCCAAGAGTATTTTTAGCAAGGATTAAGTTACAAAAGAGTGAGTTAAAACACTATACAGTAGCATAAAAGCAAATTATTACAAGCATCTACGGCACATGCAAGTGTTATATACAAAGATTCAAATGTTTTGAGTAATCGAGTTCCATTCATAAGCATCAAGAAGTACTAAAATCAACAACCCAGTATTTTTCATAGGGGCCATTGCTAAGTCCATAGAATATAACTTTACCAAAACTCGCAATTTTTCGTATACAAGCCTTTTAGTAGTTGTAGATCAAGTTCAACAGGACTCTGCAAAAAATGTGTAATTAAAATGTTTTGTAATCTGCACTCTTCCACCACAATAATCTTATTCCGATAAGAGCGAAATAGGATAGCTTATCCGACAATAATCTTCTCTGTAACCACCTAATAATTGTAAAATTATACAGGATCTGAAGACGCGGTAGTACCCTGTGGTGGTGAGATTCAACAAGATCAACTACGCAGGTGTTTCGACAAACAACTGCGCACTAGACGAGATTCAAGAAGCCAAATGATCAATGAGTACAGTGTCTTGTACTCCCATGTGTATTTGGCATGATCCTCTTTATGTGGTTTCATTTAGCAATATTTCTTAACTATTGGACTTTTCATTTTTAATGTACAAGGTTTTCCATGGTTTACTTTCAGATCATAAGATGTCTACCAAGCGACATTTCTGTAATTCAAACAGAGTGAGCAAAGCCTAGCATTACCATTCTACTAACAGTAGTTAACTTCTGTATTTAAACATCAACAGTTTTACAAGCTGACCTTATCTTAGTATGATAATACTACAGCAGCAGAAACATAGATATATGATAGAGCTAGCAACTACAGCAGCAGAAACATAGATGATGGATGATGCTACAACAGTAAGTAGTAATATATCGATCTCAGCTGCATCTTGCCCCTTGTAATTATCGCAGTATGCAGTTGTCCCCTGAAATATCAAAAACTACATTTTACCCACTTAAAACTACAAGATTTCATCACTTTGCCGCCTCGGCGATGCCTATCATTTTGCTTGTACGAGAAGTAAATGTAAGTTCTTGAAATTTCAGGGGAAGCAATGTGAAAATCGCAATGTTTATAGGGGATTTCTGGTGAACTTACCACACTGGGAAGAAGAGAGGACCAGTGCCACCATCCTTCTCAGCATCGGGAACACTGTTGTAACAGTACAAGTTGTTGGACATCTCCCAGCTCCAATCCTCCTTTCTTGACACTCTCATTCCCGGCCATCTGTTGATCCTCACATAGTGGTTCCTGATTTGGCCGTCGCCTACGTAACTGGTCACGATGCAGTACGTGCATTCGTGGCCGCCCCAGACTTCATCATGGGGGTCAGCAGTCTGGGAGCCATCCAGGTTGAAGTACCGCCGCATTGGGGGCGCAGTGCCGTTCCAAAACGGGTCAAGGTTTCGCCAGTATTCTGGGGCTGCCTGCAAATCAGAATAAAGGAATGGACACTTCGCACTTGTACATGCATTTCAAAGAAACATTCTGGCAAAAGCCAGCCCCTGGATCAATTCAGTCGCCAATTACGGTTGTTCTCTACGAACTCAAAAGATCGGCATAACCTAGATATATCATCGTAGAGAGCATCATCAATCAAATAACTTTACGTGCACCATGTAATTAGTAAGAGTTCTTGTAGAACTTAACCCACAACATTTTTCGCCCTTAGGAAAGAATTTTATGCTTTTCGGTCGTGCGTAGAAAAGATTGATTTGATATAAGAGAGTAAGCTATCAAGATGGCTAGCACTTAGGTATTAGCATATTGTATAGTTTAAAAAGTTGTAAATTTGAAGGAAATAAGAAAAGAATGCATCGTTGAGTTGAACTCACCTCCCTGAAATGAAATTCCCAGACATGGTCACAAAGGTCCTCCTTCACAATGCGAGCCTGAGAACCAACCATCCCACAATGTCAAGAGTTGGCCCGAGCACAAGAAATCCATAAAAAAGCAGTTGTGTGTGAGGAGTTCACTTTGAACACATGGCTAGCAGCAGATCTTTCTGTTGTTTCAGACCAGCTTCATGTTTTTAATATATATGTAGCTAATTTTAGAAAACAGAGCATATGTATATACAAAAAAACCTGTGCTTGCTGAATCCAGAAGGCAAACATGAGACACTGGAACAAAATTTAATGTCAGTTGCCATATCTACAAACAGAGCCAGTTTCAGGTAGAGCTAATGAAAAAAAACTCTCCTCATCTTGACTCAAAATTGTATACTTTCCCATCATATATACATTTCAACACACTTTTGTCGGCCTAAAGTTGTTAACTTCAAGTAACAGCATAGAAGGATTGATTTAGTACTCAAGCAAGCCTTTGCTTACCCGTTTGCCATCCATGATGGATATAGAGTAAGCTGCTAATCTTGAAGCTCCCCGAACCTGTGGTGAGCGAGGAATATGTGCTTTCCCCTTCCGTAACTCCTCACACTGTTATCAGAAACATGTATTAGAGTAGCAAAGGGAATATATATATTATATATATATATATATAGAGAGAGAGAGAGAGAGAGAGAGTAGGGCTACTATACTCTTATGAGTATAGAGCCCTTCGTACTCATAAGTTGTTTTCGATGATGGAGCTTCCAAATCGACGATCCATACCGCGTCAAATATAATTTAAAGTATTTAAAACTTCTAGATAATGAATTTCGTAAATTTTTGAAATCATAATAAAGTCCATCAAGCGGGCATAAAATGAACGGTTAAAATCGAACAATGTCTTATATATATATATATATAGCATTCCAAAGAGTGAGGATAACACCTTTCACACAAAACCAATGAAAAAATTCTGCAAAATTTACTAGCGCCAAACATGCGTCATGGTTGTGAACTTCTTCATGTTCGTAGTACATGAACAAATCAAATGCAGAAAGTGATGAACTAATAAATCCAAAGAGTGCACTGAGTGGGTCAGTTGGAAATTCAGTTGTACAAACAGCAATAAATGTTACTTTTAAATGATCGATTGATCTGATATCGGCCCAAATTAAGAATTGATAAGGAAAGGACAAATCATATGGTTATATTTTACTAAGGGAATGTGTCTATATATATACACCAAAGCTTTATATAGCATTGAGATGTACAACCACTTTTCTTCTTCCCCACCACCTTTCTGAGGCCCCTGTTACCATAAGAAGTGAAGAGAATTAAAGATCACCTTTCTGTAAAATTGAGAGGAGCTTATTATAGGGTGCTTATTATCTTAACACCAAAACAAGTAGAATATAAAAGATAACTGAACAAATTTCGTAGTCATATATAGTAGTCAATACTACAACCCAAAGAATTAAAGTCAAAAGCATAAAAAATTATGGACAATTCCTGTACTATCCTGATACAGCAACTTGGTACAGAGGCAGATTCAGAATTCTCATCAAGCTGGGATACAGTATGTGTTAAATACTTACTGTTGCATATGAGTTAGATAATATCTTAGGATCATAAAATTATTATTATTTCCGCGGACATAAGCCTTTGCTAAATGTATAATGGTTCTATACATTTTTACCAATATGAGGCACATAATCTTAGTATATAAGGAATGAGATAAATATTCTATAATCCAGCGTGGGCACGTGCCCACACATGCCCACTCATGAACACACCCCTAAATTTGTCTCGGTGTTTTCTAATCAAACACTTTAGTTCCTGAACTTCCACATATATTGCAGTGCAATCCATGACCATATAATTTCTTTATATTAGCTTACCTTTAAAATGACTTATCTATTTCAGTTTACTGCTAATATAAATTTAAAAACATCATTTTACAAGAAATGTCACATCTTTTTCATGGTTAATGGCGATGTGAAACTCAAATTGGGGCTTAAAATGTTCTAGTAAGTCAAACGACTGGTGGCCTAGTGGTTATGTGCTTAAATGCTGACCATGAGATTGGAGATTCAAGCACTGTGTAAGCTTAAATGTGGGGCTCATGCCCCAAGCCTCGGGTATATGAGCTCCTATGCTTTTAAAAGTATCAAGTCATTGGTGCTTATAGGTTTTTGGCCCTTCGATGAAGGGATGTGCGGTTAGAATGATAATGGTCCCTAGGGTTGAGTGAATAGTTGTTTAAATAGTATGATCAAATGGGTGGAAATGGTCAATGGGGTAGATCTAATAGCGGAAAACTTACAAGCACCAAGTGCTTGGTGCTTTTCAAAGCACCATAGCCGAACTCTCTCTCTCTCTCTCTCTCTATATATATAGAGAGAGAGAGAGAAAGAGAAGATATCGAAAGGTTGTGAAATTTATTTTCTAACTACTTCAAATACTTTAGATTTAGGGTGCGTTTGGTTCGCATTATGAAAGATTACTAGGAATAAAAGATATCTAAGAATCTTATTCCTATTCATCCTATCACTAAGAATATAAAATTTTTGTGTTTGGTTCGCACGGTAATATTTATTAGCCATATTATTTAATATTATAAAAAATATATAATTAATTAATTAATTAATTAATTAAATTTTAGATAATGTTATAAAAAATTTCAACATCTTTTTAGAAAAAGGAAGAGAAAGTATAAGTTAGAGAGAGAGAGAACATAATTAAAAAAATAGAAAGAAAAATATAGTCGAAATTAGAGGGAGTGAGAGAGTTGAAATTTTAGAAAGACAGAGAGAGAGAAAGCTTAGTTTAGAGAGAGAAAAAAAAAGTTGAATTTTAGAGAGAAAAATAAGTTTAGAAAGAGATATAAGGTTAGAGTGTAAAGAAAAATAATATCAATTAGCCGGCGGATAGAAAGAAAGAAAGAGATTAGACATATTATGATTATCCCAATCCATTAATATGAGGATACCCACCCTCCCTCAAGGGAATGAGATTAGTACTTTGGGGTGAATCTTATTCCCAAGTGAATTCAATATTACCAACTAGATTACTTAGTGCGTTTAACCAAACACAGTCATATTTTTTTTATTCCTATTGGATTACTAGGAATCTTTAAAAAGATAGCGCGAACCAAACGCACCCTAAGTTTAATGAAGCTGATAATCAATTTCGAAGTCCCGGTATCGAAAACGATCTGATAACATGGAGGTCACCATGCTTCTAAAAGCACACAAGCCGGACTCTATATGTACATATACATACATATATAGACACACACACATATATATACATACATACATATGTATACATATATAAGAGAGAGATAGGCTCAAATACTTTTACAAGTAAAATGACCTTTTACTTCCGCGTCATTTTTAGTGATAGGGCATCCGAATTGACGGTCGGCATTGTTAGACGTGATCTACGATAGTTGAACTATCTAAATTTCAATTGCTATATAAGAGAGATCGGCTCAAATACTTTTACAAGTAACGGCCTTTTACTTCCGCATCATTTCTAGTGATGAGGCATCCGAATCGACGGTCGGCACCATTAGACGCGATCTAAGGTATTTCAACAAAGAATCCACAATTTAGCAAAGACAAAAAAGAGGAAAAAGTGGCAAACCCCTCAGAGGCATTTCAACAAACAGAGGATCGGCAAGAATCGAAGGGCTAAAAACCTTGGGAGCCCAGACGCGGTCGGCCGCGGCGATCTCGTACCACCATTGAGACACCACAATGCATCGTGCCACGCTGCCTGCGTCCAATAACCCCATCACCTTCCACATTATATCCGGCCCCAACACAGCCATCGGATCCCCCGCCCCCGCGCCCGCCTCCGCCTCCGCCGCCGTATCCCTCTCCTCCTCTCCTCTCCTCCTCCTCCCCCCCGATTCCTCGATCTCCTCTCCGTCCCTTGCCCCCACCATTGGAGCAAACTGGGTTGAGCCTGATAAGTTATGAGCAAAAATACAATTCACAGTAACTTATAACTTTAACTTACCATTCAGATGGGTTGAGACAGGTCGAAACTTACGTGCTCTTCCTCTCCGCGCTTTTGCAATGATTGATTAGCGGCGATGGGGAACAGAATGTAATTATGCGGGTGGGCGCTCAGTGCGGCGGCGTAAGTACTACTATTGCTTACTTGTTAAGGAAAATATAAGGCGGTCCCGCATGGCCGCATACGACGCCTCGGGAAAGTGTTTTTGGCGCGGAGTCCGTGTGAACGGCGCCGGTAATGTCGTGTTACTCCTTTGGCGGGGATTTTAAAACAGCCAGTGGGGCCCACGTGCGCCGACGTGCGGCCCAATCTGGCCTCCTTTCCCTGTAGTGCCGCTCGATCTCGTCCCTCGCCCTCAAACTCGAGTAAGATTTTCGTTTGAGATTACGAAAAGATAATCTAAAATAGAAAAATACTTTATTTATTTTGGTACATAATATTATATTTTGAATATTATAATAATTGTTTATGATATATTTTCTGTAATTCTACCGAAAAACAAGAAAAGCATTTGTGGGTCCAATCTCTAACTCCTTTAGATTTGTCTTTTTCTCCAATGTAGTGTGGCTCGATCCCATCCCTCGCCCTCTCACTCGAGTTAGGCTTTAGTTTGAGATTGCGGGGAGATTGTATTACGTAAAATGAAAAAATACGATAGAAAAATATCTTATTTATTTTCGTTCGTAATATTGCGTTCTGTTTATCGCGATGAGTCGGTTATAATATATTTCTGCAGTTCCACCGAAGAACACAGAAACATATCACTATTTACTTTTGCCCCAAATCTGTTTTATCTAATAGGTTCGATAGGCTTCAATACCAAACTCAGCTTTATTCGAAACAATGTAATTAACTTCAACCCACTCCATACTCAGGTCAATTACGAATAATAATAATATTATTTTTAATACTGGTTATAATTAAATATATTTAAGTATGGTATTAATTACTCTTTAATTTAGTATGCATATTTAAAATATGATAAAAATTAATTAATTAAGTTTCAGTGTTTTCTTTATTTTAGTTTGTAGATTTAAAATATGATGAAAATTGATTAGTTAAGTATTAATTTTTTATTACTTTGTAATTTTGTTGTTGTATTATTATAATTTATATATGTATAAAAAAATAATTTAGTTATTTTAGATTAATTTTTTAATTATATAAAAAAATATTATTTTTATTTATTATATTATAATTTATTATTTATCAAGTTATTTATTATTTATACTACATTATTCATTTCCTACCAAACAAACAGCAAAACTGAAGAAACTTCACTTTTATAACAATAAAACAAACAACGGAGGAGAAGTAGTTTTTACTTGAACTCCACTTCAACCCAAAATCTACTTCACTCCAAAGTTCAGTTTCAGTGAAACAAATAGGTCCTAAATGGATACAGTATCAAATACAGATATTAAAAAAGAAAACCTGACGGTTTGTAATTCTCGTGTAGATTTTGTCACTACCCGACCCAAATCCAAACCCGAACTATAATTAATTTTACATTATATAATATATATAAACATTTAATGTTACATTTAAATTTGTATTTAAAAATATATTCTGAAATATGGTAAAGAGAAATAATTAATCCGGGTTCAGATTCGAGTTTCAGATTTATTGGTAGATTCGAGATTTGGATAAAGATTTTTAAAATCCATCATATTCGAGTTCGCGTTTGGGACTCTGATTTCAAATTTGGTAATCGGATTCGGCTTAGGTTTTAGAAATCCTGTCCGAATGTGTACTCGTTGACATCCCTACGCACTAGAGGGATGGGAGGTGTTTGGCGGGTAAAAAGTTCAGGAAGCTCTCCAACAATACCTTGTTAGGAACTGGAAGCTCTTGATCCGCTGCCACATATTACTTTAACCTCCACCCAATGATTTGTTAGGTAGTTTTTAATATTAAAACCTTCAAAAAACACTTAAATCTTATAGATAAAGATTAGGCTAAATTACAGAAGCCCTCGTGTAAATACACATCTTTTTACTTTTCCTTTCAAACTTTTAAAAACTTTATTTTATTCCCTCAATATTTTAAATTGTTGTATTTAGGCCCCTTCATAAGGGCTTCATCACTATTCCATCAATTTCTTATAATTTACTAATTAAGTGTACGTACAAATACAAGTAACAATTATTTTAATTTATTTTAAACCGATATAAATTTGTATATTTATATTTATTATTTTATTAGAAAATATTTGTAATATTCTATTTTTTTATATACATTAAATATTTTTATATATTTTTTTATTTCTGATGAATCTAAAATTTAAGTATGTGTTTTAAACTAAAAATCATCAAAATTCACATTTATTTCAAAATCCACTATAACTAAAATTTTTTAATTGTTAATTCAAATTTGATATACATTAAAGAGTCCGGCTACTATGCTATCGGTAGCATGGAGCACTCCGTGCTACCAAGTTGTTTTCGATGATGCGGCTTCCAAATCGACGATCGGCTCCGTTAGACTTGATCTACACTATTGAAAGTATTTGGAAACTAAATTTCAGATTTTTTTGACATCATTTGATTAGTGATCAAAAGATCTCAAAATTGACAATTTTAATGGCCGATGTGGTGTGTTTGTGAGTTTAACGGTGTAAAACAATCCAAATGCGATGAAAATTTTATAGAAAATTCTTTTCACTATTTAGAGTAAGATCAGTATATCTGATCTTGAATTTAAATCTTTTATCATCATTTTTCATGAGATTTTTATTTTCAGCCGTTCAATTTTAGACTACTTGTTTGATAGGTAAATGATATCGAAAAATTATGAAATTTAGTTTCTAAATACTTTCAATAGTGTAAATCAAGTCTAACAGAGCCGATCGTCAATTTGGAAGCCGCATCATCGAAAACAACTTGGTAGCACGGAGCGCTCCGTGCTTCCGATAGTATAGTAGCCTAGTTCTAAATTAAATATTTTTTATATATTTTTCGATTTTTAATGAATCTAAAATTTAAGTATGTGTTTTAAACCAAAAGCATTAAAATTTAACTCACATTTATTTAAAAATTTAAAATTTAATTTTGATCACTATAATTAAAAATTTTTAATTGTTAATTCAAATTTGATATCAAAAATTAAATTCAATTCATTATTTCCACTCAAATTCAAATTTTAATGTAAAATAGATGAATAGAAATGCTATTTTTTAACAGATTGATCATAACTATTCATTTTATTTGAAATATTTTCAACAAATTGATTATAACTGTTTGTAGAATTGGATTTATAGATGTATATGAATGTTATTTTTTAATAGATTGATCGTAACCGTTTATTTTTATTTGAGATATTTTTTAACACATTGATCATAATCATTTGTAGAGAATATTCGCTTTTTTTTTTTATTCTGTTTGTTAGTTTTATATGCTTTTATATATAATATAAATATAGATTGTCCTTAAAAATGATAGAAATATATTAAAAATATTATCTTTTTCTTATAGAAGAAGTAAAGATAATTTGATCATTTTACTCTCTTCATTAATGTCGTAACCTCCCGAAACATTTCTAAAATTTTAAAAGGGCAAAATGTAGTTTTATAAAAGTTAGAAAGAAAAAGTAAAAAAATGATATTTACGTTGAACTTTTTGTATTTTAGCCAAAAAAAATATAATTTTTGGAGCATTGTTGGGGAGTCACTACTGAAGGTTTTTTCCTTGCTGGGCCCAGTTTTAGAAAGTAATTTTAGAGCCAAAAATAAGTTTTTCTTTTAATAAAATATTTGGTAATCTATTTTATGAAAAATCTGATTTTGATTTTACACTTAAATTTTTAATTTTAGAGGTTTCAAAATTAGAAGCAGCTAAAACTTGCTTACTAAAATATTATTCTGATTTTAGATTTAAATTTTAGATTTAATTTTCATTTTGAATGAAACTTTAAATTGAAATTCAGGTTTTTAGATTTTAACTTTTTAAATTTTAAATTTTAAATTCACAATTTAAAATTTAAAAATTACTTCACAAAAATTTAAAACAATTTTAGAAAATTATTTTTCTGTCAGACTTAAGTTGACTATCTAACATTTCAATTCGTTAATTTGAGCCGGTTAATAACTTTTTAACTTCAAATTTTAAATATGTTACTTATCTTTACAAGCTTAATTAACTAACATATTTTATATAATTTACATATCTATAAATTCATTAAAGTAAAACTAAGCTTAAATGTAAAACTAAGCTGAAAGAGCTATTAAATGACTTAAATCAAATAAACTAAAAAGTTGGTTACTAAACTCAAAATTTTGAAAGATTAGGCAGTCAAATCAAAATGTTCTATAGTTCAAATAAGTTCAATAAATTTTTGTATTAAAAAAAATTATAAATTACCGGGGCGCAAATTTTCTGTATTCCTTGTGTACGGGGATGAATTTTGTCGTTGATGAGCGGTTAGATAATTTCTGCACGTACGGAGTTGTATCTAAAGCGTATAGAAAATTCAGAACATGTTTACCCATTTATACTTCTGCTTTCAGTTTCAATGTTTATTTGTAGAATATATTTCAAATTAAAAATCAGCAGCTTTGCTGTATTGATATTTGGCATTGTGGCCCTCAAATTTTTTTAAATTTTTATATAATAGAATTTATATATGAAATTATATAAGAAGAGACAGTGTGCTGGCTCAAAAAGGTCATCCTATCTTGTTGCAGGAATCCAGGTTGGGCCATGTTCGAAATGGTGGGAGATCGGGTTAGACAGAATGATGCTTGAAGTGCCTTGAGATTGGTTGGGCCGGGTCACAATTGAGACCCGTAGGCAGTGTGTCTATGCGCTTTAAGTGAATTGATTTTTTATTTCTAACCGCTCGAGTTTTTGAGACTAATGGTTAACACCAAGTTCGAATCCTAGTTGATTTACACTTCTAGCTACGTTTATTTCTAAATGAAATAAACGAACCGGGTAGCGTGCTAACTATTTCTCAAAAAAAAAAAAAAACTAACAAGTGGTACGAGAGTCAAAAGTCACGTATTCGATTTTCGCATAGTACGAAATTGTCCGGATACTGGAAGGAGGATTGTGGTGTTGAAACTAGTTAAGACGAATCACAATCGAGACTCATAGGTACTGTATTTGTACACTTTAAATCAACTGATTTGACTACGTATTTCTAACACTTCAACCTTTGAAGATTAATATTAACATCAACAATCTAACACCGTGGGCTACTTGTAATCTCGGTAAATGAATAGTAAAACTTGATGGCAATTGTCTTTTTACGTCCAAATTCTCTTTAAACAAGTTGGCATCAATCATTTGGTCGAAATGCATTGTAAGTTAACCAATAATAACAACAAAAGAAAGAAAAAAATCTATCTATATTTCAAATGATATTAAACTTACTAATATTTTTTCTATCTATATTTCAAATGATATTAAACTTACTAATATTTTTTTTAGAAAAAAAATAGGCAACGATACCAAATGAAGCCTTAATTTTTTAGTCGATGCGAAAAGTCGCCAATTTGCAAATTTTTAAATTAGATTAGGATATAGTAGACTATTTAATTAATTTTTCTAATACTAAAAAGGCATCAAATGATTCAAATCAAGTGAATTGTAAAATTAGATTAAAAAAGGTTCGATAAATCCACTGTGATATCTTATGAGTTCGAAATCTTCCGACTAAAAAAAAAAAAAAACNAAAAAAAAAAAAAAATCAGCCTTCTAAAGCTTAGATAATTCTTTCGAAATGGTACCAAACATTTTTGCCAAGATGATTTTTTCACAATCAACCACATAACCATGTAATTATCCCAGAATTTTCAAACATATATTCAGCATAAGGATAATCCATCACAATCTCCACAATTTCAATATCACATCACAAAATCAACTAATTCACATGATCAAAACAACTCTCTCTATATACAAGGGCAAGAATCGCGAATTTGTCATGTATTTTTTTTATTTTTTTTCTTCTAAAAGGTGAATTTGTTGTCATGAGATATTTAAGTTAAAACATTCACAAAACTTTCCAAGCAGAAGCTGCAGAACAAACTAAATTTTTTTCCCCCTCTTGTTATATTTACAGTAGGATCATCTTCTAGCTCCTCGGCATTGTGGCTAATTGTGGAAACCGATTTTCGCCGACATCCTCCGAAATCTGCCCTGACTCGAATCCAAACTGCAAATTTGCAGCAGTATCAGAAAAAGAAGAGGAAAAAGAATTTTGTGTTACGAATCTTTGAAGAAAAAGAAACAAAATCTTATAAGATTTGATCATTACTTCCGTTTAAACAGTAACATGACTACCACTATAAGAAATTTAAGTCATAGTTTAGTTGAATCAAACTGACGAAACAAATTGTATGTTCAGAATTTGCCAACTATCACTGAATTAAAATAGAGTACAAAATTTGGATACCTTCTGCCTAATCTGTGAAATCAGCGAATCGTCGCTAATCCTTCGATCGATAGAAGTTGAAGCGTCAGGACGTGGACCGAGCAGTGGTTTTCTCGAAACAGGGATATCTTCGTTGCTTTCGTCCTCCAGCCTCCTCGGCAGAACCATGTTTCTCAATAGCATTGCCAGCACAAGCGAAAGCGCCTACATCGAATAAGAATGATTTTTTCTGCTTTCAATATAGAAGGAAAAGATTACAACAGAAGCAGTTTATAATTTCATAATTTAATCCAATCGCAATTACAAGATATCATCAACAATTTAATCTGTGATCCTAAAGTTGATCATGAAATAATAATGAAAGTAGAAGTGTAGACATACTAACTATAAGGGTATTTTTCTCACAGTTTCTTAACTTTAGCTTGTTTGGTTGTAAAACAATAGAAAAAAGTGAGACTTTTCAGAAGTGCTACTTTTGAGAAAATAGGTACATAAAAAGTGAGCTTCGCTTGTTTGGTCGTCTAATAAGTGGTTAACAGAATTTCAAACTTTTCTGACTTCTTATGTTTGGGTATGGGTGGGTAAGTGTGGGGTGTTGGGGTAGATAGAGAAAGAACCTTGATTAGATCGGGCGGCAGAAGAAAGTTGATGCTGTAGGGCGAAAGAAGAAAGTTGATGCGGCGGGTGTTGGGGAAATATGAATGGAGATCAAGCAAATTATGGTCTTGAGGTGTGTAAGTTCACTTTCTTTAAGGTGTTATTTGCCCCCACTTGAATGTATGCTGTTGGGTTACCAGCAAATCACCTTCAGGATACAACAAGACCGTTGAAAGACTGCAAACAGCACTTTTGAAGACTTTCCCTTAAGAACTTCTCTCTTAAGCATCAATATAAAAAATTAGGAAGGAGAAAGGATTGAATATGTTGCCCTTGAAGCCTTCAAACATCTCTTATTTATAGGAGGTGAATGGTTACGATGAAAGGACACAANGTTGGGTTACCAGCAAATCACCTTCAGGATACAACAAGACCGTTGAAAGACTGCAAACAGCACTTTTGAAGACTTTCCCTTAAGAACTTCTCTCTTAATAATCAATATAAAAAAATTAGAAAGAAGAAAGATTAATTGTGTTATCCTTCAAGTTTTCAAATATCTCCTATTTATAGGAGGTGAATGGTTACGATGAAAGGACACAATTTTTAAAGTTATATCCTTTCACAAAAGGACACGTTCTTTCACGAATAACGAAAAGACATACTCTTTCACAAAAGGTTCATATCTATTCGTGAATAAACATATCTCTTTGTGAAGAGACATATCTTTATATTAAATGAAGAGACGAATCCTTTCATAAGAATAACTACTTTATGAACAGACACAACTATTCACCAATCTCACTTCCACTATTACAATCTACACTAACAGCGGGGAGGAGGTAATAAAAACAGGACGGAAGAAAAAAGTTGATGCAGTGAGACAGAGGTAATAAAAATTGGCGTGAGGGAGGGAACATCGGAATAATCGCGCGGGGGGAGGGAAATAAAGAAAGTCGCGATAACTTGTTACCCCACTTTTTATGAGTTTTTATCTTAGTAGACGAAAAGTCGGGTGAAAAGAATCCTATTATAAAAATAAGATCCCACTTTTTCTTATTAAAAGAAGTGTAATACGATCAACTTTTTTTAACCAAATAATCATAACAAATTCAGCTTCTAAAAGTCCCACTTTTCATCCTTCTCTTTTCATCAACCAAACACTCGTGCTTCCAGAAAACAGTTTTCTGGCTAGAAAAGTATTTTTCGTCCCTTTGATTTCCAGAAAAAGTAGTTTTTCTCCAAACGTGTTTTTTTCCTTCGAATTTCATGAAGAAGCCTCCTTTTTGTTTTCTAATTTCTTGAGAAATATTATTCCACAATTTTTCGAGGAACCAAACAACCCCCTAAGCTTGCAAATTTTTGTTGTCGAGGTAAAAGCAAGAGAGCTAACCAACCAGATAATAAGTAAAACACCTCAATAAAATGATCTAAGAACATAAAGCTACCTTTTTTAAAAAAAAAAAAAGAATTAAATGAATAAAAGGGAAGTTGCACACCTGAACAACCACCACAATTACAGAAACACAGATAGAGAAATCAAGATTGTCATCGATAAAGGTGCGAATTATCTTCAGTTCTCCAGTAGCATCATGGGGAAAACTCTGTGAGGCATGTAAAAGGACACTGGTAAAACTTGCCTGAAACTCAAATCATGAACAACACTGGAAAAAGAAATCAAGAAACTAGTACTGAACATTGCAACTTACTTGTTCCCACTGTTTGTTGAATACTATGTAACCCACTGAAGCTGCTTCTAGTAGAATGAGTGTAACTATCAGTGCAGCATACTGAAATTGGTCTGGCTTAAGGACATTACTCAAAGATTTGAATGTCAGCAAAACCATCAAGAACATGTAAATCGGAGCAGGAGAAAAGCATATAGTGTGAAAAAGTATAGAATTGACTTGAGCGTCGGATCGTTGGCTCTAACCATTAATTCTAAAAGCTCGAGTTATTAGAAAGATACAACCAACTCACTTAAAGCATACAGACACCGCGCTCATGGATCTCGATTGTGACTCGGCCCATCCGAGCCTCCCACCATTTCAAACGTGGCTTGACAATCCAACTGGGCCTCCCACCACAGGACAGGATGCTGACCCCTTTAAGCCGACACTAACTACAACTCATTTGGAGATGACTATCCAACCTTCAGATTTGCCGGTCAACCTTTTGATTCATTTGATAGTTGTTCCTTTATAGAATTTGGGTGCACCATTTGTTTCAACTTTCAACAAATTTTCTTCTTTTTTTTTTTGAAAGAGAACTTTAAATGAGAATGGAGCCATGGGAATCACATGAGACAGTTAATTAAATCTGTTAAAGCATTCAAATGCATTTATGGTATAAACAGAAGTCACTAAAGAGTAGGTAGTATTGTTTAATGAAAGCGCTCTTTAGGAAGTACTACTAGGAGAAGCACTAAATAAAATTTCTCCCAATAGCTTCTCTTTAAAACGACATTACAGGCTCTAAATCAGAGCTTCTACTTTGGGATCTCAAGATCACTTATCTGCTTCCTGCTGCAACAAAAGTTCTAGACTTTTTGAAATTGCGTAACACGTTGTTACGTGTAATTGCCGCTTAGAAAAAGCAAAAGTAAAGCTAAACAGACTTTTAGTTCGACTGCAAACATACTAATAAAGACAAAAGCTAGCCTTATGATCTAAATATTTAAGTGAGATAAGAGAGAGAGAGAGAGACATAGCAAGTAGGATACACAACAGAGGAAGCAACCATTGCCTGCTCCTGCAGAGATTAGACCCACAAAAGTGATCAAACACACCAAAATTCCAAAACCCATCAGAGTCCACACAAGCCTGCATCCAAAAATATTAAAAGGGAAAACTTAGTGAGCACATTTACATTTTACTACCCTATGCCCAATATTTAGCAACCTGGCCCCTTAGTCTCCCCCTTTAAAAATAATAAAATCACACATTTTTTTAATAAAAATCAGAGCTGTGCAATATAGTATGTTACTACTCTCGTTAATAAAATATGAGATCTCTTCGGGATACGTCTTACGAGAAATTGCTACACTTGTAACCACATGGCAGTAAAGTGCAAACAAGCTGCGGCAAACGAAGTAAACCAACAAGCATTTCCTTTCATGCACAACCCAACCAGGGACGGAGCCATGTATAGACCCAAAAGGGCCATGGCCCCCCTCAACTTTTCAATATTTACTTTATAGTCCTTTGGTAGCTTATATATTTTTAGTTAATTTTTAAAATATATGAGCCTATCTTGTAAAAAGTTTTTAGTGCTAATATAGAGCTCTCTCTTCTTATGTGTTTTATAGGTGAAAATATACTAAGAACCTCTTAATTATAATGCATTTTGAGATAAGTCCTTTCAATTTTAAATATTTTATTTATACATTCTTAACTTTCTAATTATTTTTGATGAGCTAATTTATTTAACTAAATAAAATAGTATGCTAAATTTAATAGCTCTGTTAGATATAAGTCATTGGTTATTATTATTTTATCAACAAAATTTTAAAAAATTAAATTCTAACTAAATTACTATTAGATTTAGTAAAATTCTAAAGTTATTTGGGTGGAATAATGCAAATAAAATAATTAGATGTTAAGCGAGTGTAAATTAAAGAAATTTATTTAATATTTTTTAACATTAATTATCTAATGACTAAATTTTTTCATTAAAAATTTGAATAGTTAAAATCATATTTATCGGCCAAAATTTTTATTTGTACATATTTTGGCCCCTCTTGTGATTGAATCCTAACTTCGTCCCTGAATCTAACTAAAATTAGAAGCTTGAAATGAAAAAGAAAAAATATACAGAACTTACTAGAACTATAGATCATTTTGAATCAGTTACGTAAACTTTCAAAATTTTTATTTTGTACCCCCACCTTCAATTTGTTTGATTTGAGTTGATCGATAGTATTTTGACTTCGAAATTTAAGCTAATTACTTATCTTAATAAATTTTTTTAATAAATTTATAGTTGTGAGAATTATATGAAACATACGAACTAAATCCGTAAATACGAACGATGCATTTATATTTTAAAGTCAATACATCATTGACTAATTTGTTTGCATAATAAAAGCAAAATTTTAAAAAATCATCGATAGTTCAGATAAGTTCTATCCGTTCTTGAAAAAGAAGAAGATACCATGGGATTGTAGGCTCATGGAGATCGGAACTGCGGCGACGCCACAAGCTAAGCAGCCACACGGAGTATAAAACGATGGAGACCCCAACGAAGCTCTGGAGATAGTTCAAGAACTTGAGAAGAAAACCTAGCGAGCTCTGCGACCAACTCGGCCGCATCTTTTTCTTCTTATATATATACTGTCTTTTTTCTGTTTCTTTCCCCTCAATCAATCCCTCATGTAAAACCCTAAATAAATTAGGGTTTCCGTTTAGGGTTTCTTTTTTTCGTGGAGGAGCGAATGATCTAGAGAGAGAGAGAGAGAGAGAGAGAGAGAGAGAGAGTGGGGAGGGGAACGACGACGAGATCGAGCGGGACACAACGTTAGGAGCAGTTTTCGTTCTTATCTGTTTATTTTGTTTTAGTTGGAGAGTGTAGTCAGAGGCGGGACTTATCTGGCGGTTCGCTGGAGAGAGAGAGAGAGAGAGAGAGAGAGAGGGAGAGTAAAAATCTCAACCGTAAGGAGTACATTGTGAATGAATAATTACTCGTGTATGAACACGATGAATTATTTATCGTATCTAATCGATTCGCCTTTTTTTAGACTTTACCATATCTGAAAATGGTAAACCATTAATCTTGTTCAAATACGATAAATAATTCATCATGTTCAACTTATTCCACTCTCTCCCAGCAATCTCGCGTGGTGCTGATGTGGTACATGTGTGGCGGGAATAGGACCAAATTGTAATTATAAATTTAATTGAGCTATTTGTAAAAATAATTTTTTTCAAAGGACCAAATGCAAAAAAAAAACCTTTGTTTGGATAAAAGTGGAAAGAGATAAATTCATTTTTCGCTTTAAACAGAAATTTTTTACAGTTAGTTTGATGTAAAAAAATACAGTCGAAACTCACGAGAAGGCAGAAGTCTCAACGTTCAGGGGGTTATTTATTTGGGTGAAAGTGAACAACGATAAATCCATTTTCAGCTGTAAACAAATAATTTTTATATTTAATTATTATAATAAAATTATAATCGAAACTCACCTGTGTGAGAGAGAGAGAGAGAGAGGGAATATCTCGGGTCTATTTGTTTGGATGAAAGTGGAGAAGGATAAATCTATTTTCTACTGCAGATAGTTTATTTTTTTTGAGAAATAAATAGCTAGCTACCTGTTTCATTCATTAAGCGAAATAAACTGAGCGTACATGATAGAGACAGCTAGGACCTCCTGAAATTGCAAATAATTTCTATATTTGGTTCGACGTCATTTTTACCGTTTGATTTGTTGTAATAACTAATAAGTATATAGTCGAAATTAGCCCATGCAAACTCAGATGAAGAAAGGTAGAGAAAAAAAATATACAAAAATACTACAAAATAATAATAGATATATTTAAATATATTTAATTAAGGTATAAATTACTCTTTTATTTAGCTTTCATCTTTAAAATGTAATGGAAATTGATTAATTAAGCTTTAGTATCTCTTTCATTAAATTTTCATATTACATTTTTTTAATTATATAGAAATATAATTATATTATATTATTTATTTATTATATTATAATTTATTATTTATTAAGTTATTTATTATTTATGTATAAATTAGTTTTTATGCCATTCACTTTCTACCAAATAAGCAGTAGAGCTGAAGAAACTTGTAACGCCCCAATAATCCCATATCGGATGGGATACTGATTCCGATTAGTTTATATGAGGCGTACACGCTAGTAATAATAACCGGGCTTAAGCATTTTGGGCCGGTGGTTTGGGCCCAATGAGTTATTGTTGCTAGCGGGTCGGGTCGTTGCAATTGGTATCAGAGACGAATACCAGCCGGAAGTGCGGGACAAAGTGCTACACCAACGGATTTGGTGGGAGCCACCTCTTGAACTCGTAGGAGCCACCTCTAGAATCTCACATCGCCTGGTAATTCTGGTTCTGGTCCTCTGGAATCTCACATCGCCTGATAATTCTGGTTTTGGTATGTCTGCCTGTGATCTGATTTGGATGAGTTTGTAACGCCCCCAATAGTTCCATATCGGGTGAGATACTGATTTCGATCGGTTTATATGAGGCCTACACGCTAGTAATAATAATTGGGCTTAAGCATTTTGGGCCGGTGGTTTGGGCCCAACGAGTTATTATTGCTAGCGGGTCACACCGTTACATTTGGTATCAGAGCCGAATACCAGCCAGAAGTGTGAGAGCTAAGTGTTATGCAGGACAAAGTGCTACACCAACGGATTTGGTGGGAGCCACCTCTTGAACCCCTAAGAGCCATCTCTAGAATCTCACATCGCCTGGTAATTCTGGTCCTGCTCTGTGTGTATGTGATCTGGTTTGGACCCGACGAGGATGTCAAGGTCTAAATAGGGAGAGTTTGTAACGCCCCAATAATTCCATATCGGATGGGATACAATAATCCCATATCGGATGGGATACTGATTCCGATCAGTTTATATGGGGCCTACACGCTAGTAATAATAACTGGGCTTAAGCATTTTTGGCCAGTGGTTTGGGTCAAACAAGTTATTGTTGCTAGCGGGTCGGGTCGTTGCAAAACTTTACTTTCATTGACAGGTACCAAAATAATAGCGGGATAGAAATAATTTTTGCTTGAACTCTATTTCAATTCAAAGTCTACTTACAGTAAAACAAACAAACCTTGGTACGGGAACATACTGTTTGCTACTGGGCCGCACTTGTCAGTCTAGCCCAATGGTCTTTGGGCCTCCTTGGCCTAGTTTCAGGCTTTGCTGCATGAGGATTCTGTGGCACGGCTAGAGATGTCAATGGATACAAATACCCAAAATTTTATTCAAATCTAAATCCAACTGGGGCAAGTTTAATCTATACTAAATGGATGTAATTTTGGGAGTTGAGCTAGAATACTCCTAAAAGCACTAAGGGGTTGGTGCTTTAGAGTTTTTACCCCTTGGATGGAGGGATGTAGGGTTGTGATGATGGTGGTAGGTGGTGGTAGGTGGAATAGTGTTTGATCCAAAGACAATTAGTAATCAAAGAGTAGATCTAAGGGTTAGAAACTTAGAAGCACCAAGGTGTTGGTGCTTCTAAAAGTATTCTAGCTTAATTCTAATTTTGGTTATGAGTATAAATAATGAGAATCCGAAAGATTTGGATTTGTACCCAAACTGAACTCAAGACCAGATCTCAAAACCAAATTTGGATAAAAAACTATTTTATATACGTATGATAAAATGTTTAAAAATATTTATTTTAATAATTATAATATACTAATAATTTAATTCAGTATATAGTACTTTAAATAATTGGGTTTGAATTTCGGTTTCGGGTTTTGAATTTTTATACCACGTTGGATTCGGCTATTCGGGTTTTGATTTGAAAATTCATTACATCTTATATAATTAATTTTTTTTGTATGTAGCCCCCTGGCAAATTTTTATTTTAAAAATAGCCCAATCAAAATTAAAATTACAAAAATGGTCCTGAACCTACCAAGCAGGTGACACGTCAGCCCCACGCGGGTAGGGTTGGGACCCGTGTGTTAAGTTGAACACGGTGAACCATTCACCGTGTTCAAACACGGTGAATGGTCCTGAACCTACCAAGCAGGTGACACGTCAGCGCCACGCGGGTAGGGTTGGGACCCGTGTGTTAAGTTAAACACGGTGAACCATTCACCGTGTTCAAACACGGTGAATGATTCTCCGTGTTTAGTACGTATTTTTGGTATATTGAAAAGAGGAATAGGAAGTAGGGATGTCAATAGGTATGAATATCCGAAATATTATCCGAATCCAAACCCGAATAAATTATATATACATATATACATAATTTATTTTTATTTATTTATACAATATATAAAATATTTAATAATTTTTATTTTTTAAATCTTCATCCAACGGTATAGATTTTTAAAACCCGCTGGGTTCAGGTTTGGATGGTATAGATTTTTAAAACCCGTTGGGTTCAGGTTCGGGTTTCGAGTTTTTGGTCAGATATGGATATATTTTATATATTATATAAATAAATAAAAATAAATTATGTATATATATATATAATTTATTCGGGTTTGGATTCGGATAATATATTTCGGATATCCATACCTTTTGACGTATCTACTTCTTATTCCTCTTTTCAATATACAAAAAATACGTACTAAATACGGTGAACCATTCACCGTGTTTAGACACGGTGAATAGTTCACCGTGTTCAACCGGCCCCAGCCCTGCCCGCGTGGCGCTGACGTGGCGCCTGCCTGGCAGGGACATGGCCATTTTTGCAATTTTAATTTTGATATGGCTATTTTTAAAATAAAAATTGCTCAGGCGGTTATTTGCAAAAAAAAGCCTATCTTTTTTATATTTTTTGATTATTAGTATAAATAAGATTAGATTAGAAAAATAATAATTCCTAAAGTAATATTCTGATCCAAAATAATAATCTAACACAAAGAGACATTAGTGCATTACAACCACAAAAAACAACAACAGGAAAAAAAAAGGGTAAAAAATTACATAAATGTGAAAAAAGAATATAAAATTTTAAAATAAGAAAGTAGTAATAGAACATCAGTTTCTGACGTGGTGGATCAGGTCCACACAAACTTTTCCGGGACGGACAGGAGGGGTTGGTGTGAGCATTATTCTTTCCAAACCTAATTAATAAATCAGACGGTTCAGTTTGATTTTAGGTACAAATTCGATTTAGTTTAATTTTTAAAATTTAAAAATAAAAAACCGAATAAGCTAATTTAGCTAAAATTTAGTAATTTAATATATTATATTAATATTAAATAATAATTAAACAACTAAAAATATTAATTATTATTATTTATTAGTAGTTTAAATAGATTTATCAAGCAAGCTGTGTAGAAGTGGCCAAATTATTTCAGCTTGGCTCAGTTCGATTCAATTTATGCTTCTGAAACGGTTTGATTCGTTTTTCTATAAAAACAGTAAAAATAAAATTGAACCTACTAATGCTCGTATAGAAATTTTTTTAGAATACACCAGTTATATTATGGACGTGATGTTCTCAATCAATCAAATAATTTTCTTTAAATTTATCTGTCCCATCTATTAACAAAAATATTTTTAAAAAATATAATTAAATTTTTTTTAGAATGCATCAGATATATTAGTGACGTGGCGTAATAAATCAATCAAATATCTCTTTTTAGAGATATATGTACTATTATGATTATAAAAAAATATTTTTATTATATTTTTGTTAAAAAAAAAAAAAAATTCTTGTTATTGATGATGCGGTGCAAATGTGACCGCGTAGACTTCCTCCCACATAGGGCGTGGGCCCACTCTCTACCCTTTCGCTTCAAGTCTACTTCTCTCTTCCCAAGTCCAAAAGGCAAAAAGCTTCACTTCCTACTAACCAAAAAAAACAAAAAAAAAAAAATAATAATAATAATAACTCGCTCGCACGAACTTGCTCGCCACTTCATTTTCACCCTTTCCCCGCTCCCACCTCGTCGTACACGGAGCTCCCTCTTCCGCGCGTCCTTGGCCATGGCGATCCCCGTGGAGGAGGCCATTGCAGCTCTCTCCACCTTCTCTCTCGAGGTACTCCGCGATCTAATCGTCTTCTTCTTCTTCTCCGCTCTCTGTTCTCCGCAATGCCGTTCTCCTCGCCCGATCTGGCTCAGTTTCGCTGGATCTCCGCGGTTGTGGTTGATTCGTTGTTCTTCCTCCGCATACGTGCTGTATATGGGGTAAGAAGGTGGTGAATTTGGATTGGAGGGGGATAATTGAGCTCCCTTTGATCGTTAGAGTGGCGGGGGGCCGAAGATATCTCCTAATTCCTATGCAATACTTGTTATTTTGGAAGGAATGTTTGAGTGGTGCTTTTAGGAGAAGCACTGTATGGAAGCTTCTTCTTGTGGGACTCAAAGTTGCATTTTTGCTTAACCGCCACAATGGAAGCTTCAAAATTTCAGTTTGGCCAGAGCTCTACAAGAGGTGACTGAGAACGGAAGTAGAAACTAGGCCAAATAGGCATTAATACTCAAATTAAACAACCATTTGGCGATTATAAGTTGTCCAAAACGACTGTTAGTATGTAGATTTACAGTGGGCTCGTCTGATCCCCTAGCAAAATGTTACTTATAAGTTTTAAGGATCTTTGTGAGTTGTTAACACGTCTTTTACTTCATTTGAAGTTAATTTTTGACCAAACAATCCTTTGGAGGTCAGAGGTTGTAACGCAGAACGGTTGATTAGTTGGGTTATGGTTGGCTGTTCTTATATCAAAAGGGTAGCTGCCAAGTTGTCGTATTCTTCTTTCTCCATGATTCTATAAATGGCTTTTCGCTATAGGTTTCAGGTTAACCTTGTCTTTGTGATTAACTGATTATTATATGAGGTGCCCATCATGCGATATTCTCCTTTCTCCTTAATGCTGATATTGTAACATGGTTTGTGGCTTTATGTTTCTCGCTATCTTATATACATGGCTGTCTAGTGGCCTTGTAAATTTTGTTGCTTTTTCTGTGGCTCACAATATGGTGATAGCTTTCTTTTCTCCTTCCCAAAAAAGAAAAGAAAAAAATGCGTATCTATACTGAGCATTTGAAGTTTGTTGATAAAGAAATACTACTTGTACACCCAACTTTTGGGTGTAAATCTTACACCCTCCTATCCAAGGAATTAGACAACTCCTTTTAGATTTTAATATTAAAATAATAGAGAGTGATAAGACAAGTGTGCAAAAGTTGGCCCTCGGATGGGAAAGGTGTAGGATTTACATCCACTTTTGGGTGTACTAGTAGCGTTGCTCTAAATATTACTGGTTTGATAAAGTTTGTTAAGTTTTGTTATCACCAATGATAAATTAGTGCTGCTGGCATTTCAGGATGAGCAGGCAGATGTGCAGGGTTTATCTGTTCTTCTATCTAGCGAAAGATATGCAACTAGTAGCCCTATAGGTATGCTACAGTCTTACGTTTCCTTGAATTTTTTTACATGACAATTGATTGTCATCATTTTTTAGTTAGGGTGCGTTTGGTTCGCGCTATCTTTTATTTGATATTAGCAAGTATTTACATCAATAAAGTGCAAAAAATTCGATAAAGATACATAATAAGCAATCCAAATTTATTGATGCCGAAGAAAATAAATATTTCATGCCATAGTGTGTCGATACACATGTATTTTTGTGAATGACACACATCGGTATGATGCGCACTATGCTTTGCTGTGCCGGTGAGTGCTCAAATGATTCCATGCTATGACACTTATCCTTAATTATGAGCAAGGATTGCTGTTCACTGGCATGGGGCGTGCCGATGTGCTAGCGGTGCAGCAAGGCATGTCTCGGCACACACCTTGTATTGTATGTAGGCACAGTCAGCACGACCAGCAATGGCTTATCGGTATGGGCGGCACATGCCGGCCGTGCCAATCTGTGCCAGCTGGCGCATCAATCTTTGCTTTGGAGGTATATGTGAGTAAGTTGTAATTGAGATGGACGATTGTTATAAGCTAGAAATTTGCAAGAAGTGATTGGTGAGCATTTATCCATGTTGTCCAAAGTCCAGACTGTTTGTGGCTTGGGATTTTTGAATCTGAGGTACTCTGTACTTGTGGGGAAGTATAACAAACTACCATCTATAACATTCTTTTGAACCTCATTAGACCACATATTGCTGAAATTCCTTCCGATCTCTTTAATTGTTTAGTTCTGAATGTATTAGTAATTGTAGTGAGTGCTTTATTATGCGTAATATGCAACATAGTTATGTCCCCTGATGCTCCAGTGGAGATTAATTCATGCCATTTGTTTCCTGTTTCTAATTGTTTGTTGACACAATTCTTGTACTTCTATTATTTGATCTTTCCCGCTAAAGTTGTTTGTGACACCATCATTCAGGAGTGCTTGTTCTTATCTATGATTTTCTGTTTGTTTTTGGGGAATTTGATTTTATTGTGCAGAGTATGGTGATGTTGCTGCTTATCGTTTATCTCTAGGAGAAGATACAAAAGCAATTAACCAACTGGTACACCATGCTCTTGCTCTTGCCTCTTTGTTTGTTTTCTGATTCTCGAGAGGGCTTTCTTTAGTTATTTTACTATTGCTTTCACTCCACAATATCTCAAAGTTTTAGCTGTGGATAGTATCTTGTTCCAACCTATTGGTAAGTACTGTTAGTATTTGAATTGTTTTCTTGCTCGTAGCTATTAGGAAGTATTGGTGGATCATATAGTGTAGTTTTGTTAACATATCAAGTTCCAATATTTGTGTAACTTAGTTTTAAGTTTCCTAGACTTGACCCATGCTTATCGCTCACACTACATTTTAAATTTAGTCTGCTAGTTTCACAAAAATATAACTACTTCGCTTCACCTTTGGAGTGTATCTCCTCATCCTTTAGATGAAAATGAAGTACTTGAAATTTACTTGTTGGCTACTGTCATCATTAGTTGTTTTATGTGAAGGTAGGTCATACCTCAGGATGCTATGTTGTGTATATATGAATTTGTATGGTCATGTGTTTGTGCATTAATGCATGCTTATTATGAGTACAATGATACATTACACACATATATCACGAAGGTTCAAAGTAGTTTGAATTATGACATAAAACCATAGTTAGTTAATTCGGATTCGGCAAAAATTCGGTACGGTATAATTCGGATAAAATTCGTCTTTTAATTTTTTAATTCATTGAAAAATACGGCTAAAAACTGGATTCGGCAATTATTCGGATACATGATTTATACGAATATTATACGTTCACCAATTAAAAATTTGGGATAAAAAATTTGGCTATATAATAAATATTAAATATATTTAANTACGGTTTCCACCTCCCCCGACGCCGTCCGTTTTCGCCCAAAAAAAAGGCCCGCGAGTCGGCGACGCTCGTCGTCCTCCTCCTCCGCCGCTGCCCTGGCCGGCGCCGGGAGAAAGAGGGCCGCGGCTACAGTTCCCATAGTCCCATCTCGCCCGACGCCGTCTGCTATGCCGCGTGCTGTCCGCGGAAAAAAAAAATGTCAACAGTAAAAATCGCGGCGTTGCGCGCAGCTTTGCAGGGAAAAGGATTTCGCGGTCCACGAAGCTGTGACAGCCTCGTGGATATAATGAGAGGGAGGTCCACCATGGACCTCCCTCTCATGCGTCCACGAGGCCGAAGTGGCCTCGTGGACCGCGCGCGAAATGCACTGCCTCGTCCGCTCCAACGCCGCGCCATTTCCAATTTTCCATCCATGGTTTCCGCGAACGGCCTCGGGCAAGATGGGATCCGCCGCGCGTTCCTCTTGCTCCTGGCGCCTGCCAGGGCGGCGGAGGAGGACGACGACACGGATGAGTTCGGCAACGAGAGCGGCGACGACGCAAGCGCGAGTGCCCTTTTTTTGGGCGAATCATTTGCGAACTGCGAATAATTCGCCGATAATTATTTTTGACGAAAAAAACGCGTTTTTTTCCCGAATTTTTTGAAAAAATACGGATTCGGCTGTTTAATTCATTTCTTCAAAAATTCGCGAATTATTCCCGAATTAACTAACCATGCATAAAACAGCTATAGTTTAACTGTTTATAATTGATTCGCTGGTGTCACATAGTAGGTAAATTAGAAGGTTGAATAGTGCACAAGTGATTTGATAGTTGTTCGTTGTAGATCTTGAATACAAATTTGTACAGCAGAGTTTATCATATATAATGACATTATACTACAGTAATAGATATGGAAACAATAATGGAAACTCCATAGTAGAAACTCTCTTGGTCTAAATTGCCAAACTGATCCAATGTGACCTTTCATTTCTTTTCTGAATTAATCCTCAGAATTTGATGATTTATGGTAGCTAATCTCTGCTTTAATGCTTTCTCGTTGTATCTTTAAGTACTTCCCAACTGTTCTTGTCAATTATGTATTGATTTGGGCGTGCGGCAATAATCTAAGATGCATACCTATTTGCAAAGTATTTATAGTATGTAATGATGGAAATACGTGCAGAATAGCCTGATTCAAGAAGGAAAAGAGATGGCATCTATATTGTACACATATCGCAGCTGCGTTAAAGCTCTTCCACAGGTTATATATCGTATACTTATTTTCTTTTAGTTGCCCTATGATGATTATCATTGCTTATTGTCGTCAAGTTACACATTAACATTATTTTTTTCATGACTTTCATCATAACCAGTTCGAGTAATTCTTGTTCTCCTGCTAGTTGTGTGTTAGGTGAATCTTGTTGGTTGAGGAATCATTAACAGAAAGTATTACCTCTTATAAGAGTTTTGGTCCGCTAGTTCCAAGTATATGTTCAATTGACTTTTTGCTTGGAGAAGTTAATCCAATACTTTGGAAGTAGCGAACAAGAACTTTACCATGTTTTCATGCATGTCGTTACTTGTCCTCCCTTTTCATTGAAACTTTTGCATAGATTTAGGTCAATTTTGTTGCAGCTCATATTGTTAGGTGCTCATGGTTTCTGGGCTTTTTCTGCTTTATTTTCCTATGAGAGAGATTGTTCTATTTGAATTGACAGGCTGATACATTTATCTTACCAATTAGAAGTCTCTAGGCAAGCATTTTCATAATTCACTTTAATTTGCACCTGAAATACTGTATCTTAGAAGTAACCAGCGGTGTTACATGATGCCATATGTTATAAGAATCTTCATTTTCGTTGTGGGTGTTGGCTGAAATTCAGCATGCTTTTTGATTGAGTTGCAAACTTCTATAATCTCTTCTGTTATTTCTTGAAATATTTTTCGATTCATAGTTGTCTCTAACTCTCTATGAAACTGTTGTTCAACTAACTTGGCCTAATAATGGTGGCAAAAAACTAATTGTGTGCAAATAAGATTTTAAATTTCAAATGTCTCTTAAATAAGTTGTTCAGCCTTAATTTTCCGCAGGAGACAATTCTATGTCTGATAAGTACATGAATTATGCCTTTTGATTATCAAACTTGCAATGCAGCTGCCTGATTCCATGAAGCATAGCCAAGCAGACTTATACCTGGAGACCTATCAAGTTCTGGACTTGGAGATGAGTCGTTTGCGTGAAATCCAGAGATGGCAAGCATCTGCTGCTTCTAAAGTATATCCATTTGTGCCAACTTTTTGTTAGCTTTAACTTGTTTGAATTCCATCTGAACTGCCTAGTTTTACTAAGCATATATGCTGCAATCATTTGCAGTACTATCTTGCACTATATCCTATATATTAACCGGCAGTTTGTCATCTATGCCCATCCTCTTATATTGCAGTAAAATTTTTTAGTTTTGTTAGTGGTATTGAATAATTCTTGTGTTTTGAGCACCATGAAATATCTGATATTTCTATTTATGTGATAGCAGATTTTCTGCTAAGCTTTTCTGGCTGCTGTTCCTTCTAGACTGCTTGATCATTGAATTATTACACAAACTCTGTAGCATCAATGTGTGTGTGTAATAAGCTAGGATAGATACAAATCATTGCAAGACCATGTTTAATGTTCTTCTTTTTTCTTCTTTTCTATTGAACACCTAGATGTGGTTAAAAATCACGATTTCAGTTTCACGTGTCCCAGTCCTTTCTTATCTTCTAATCCGCACAAGAAACTTTGTAAGCTATTCAGAGGCATAGAACAATTTGTTGCCTTCTGTGGTGCCTGAAAGTATCTGAGATCTTTGGATTTCTTTCTGTCCAGAAATGGTTAGATTGGACTGCAACACAGTATCTTGATTCTATAAGTTCATCATATTTACCACCTGATACTACAGTTTTCTGCTTTGTTTTGCATGAGAGATAATACTTGTGAGTAGCAACCATTGAAGCATAGCAAGAATATTTTTAATATGCAAGTGAGAGGTAAAATGTCAATTGCACGACTTATTTACAATGCGATTATTGCTAGATGCATAGTAATTACAATCATGAAACATTACCAATTTTTTGAACTAGTGAATAATTTTGTTTAAAGTTTTGATTTGTGCTACATAATCAAATTATGACAGGATAGCTTTTTAGTTGGGTCAGTTGCTTAGGTCTTACAAACAACAGTATAAAATATGTATAGTCAGATGATGCGGCAAAATCTGATATTAGCTTTGACTGCAGTATAATTTAGGCTTTTGACCAGAGAACCTATTTGGTGTTCTTATGCAGCACATAGTGGATTTATGATACAAGTTATCATGAATGCTCTTAAAGAGCTATTCAATCACCTTTATGTGTGAGTTGTGTAACTGCATGCTATTTTAAATTTATTCAGTTTCTTGTTATGTAGGATTAAACATTTCAATAGATGCTTACTACAAATTGCATTTGATGCAGCTGGCAGCTGACATGCAGAGATTTTCTAGGCCTGAGAGACTGATAAATGGACCCACCATAACTCATTTTTGGTTTGTTTTCACTCGGAACCTTTCCAGTTTAGTATATTCATTATAGGTCTTGAATCATTGAACATTATTGATTTCTAACTTTATATTTTAGAAAACTAGGATAAAAGAAATGATGTTGCTACTAGATAAATGGCCATAGAGATAGTCCTGTTTTCTGTTAATTTTGTAAATCTTGATCTTGGAGAATCTTGAGACATGTAGCGGACGTTTGTGCTTTTCTTTATGTATTCATGGTAAATAATTTATTCTTGGATTATTATGAAGAATGCATGTATTGAACTCTGCTTTTCGCTGTTCTGGAGAGTCCTAGCAGACCTTTGAGGCCTTATAGCGAAACTGCTTTGGATACATTTCAGAAATTTTGGAAGCAATTATGTTAATGATGTCACTGATTAATTATCGCTGTTTATTTCTGTTCTTTGCCTCTTAGTAATAAAAAAATTATGTTGGTTCTTTTTTTTTTTTAATACTTTTCACAGGTCACAGCACACCTGGGATTAGCTGTCTATGTGAACAAGACTTAATTGTTTAGATGCCTTAATTTTACTGATTTCTATTATTTTCATATTGGATGGATTTCTTTGTTTCGGTTAACAATTGTAGTTCTAAAGAGTAATCTGTAGTTAGATCTGTTCACACGTATTTTGATGTTTATCTCATATCTCATTTTGCTTTAATACTGGGTTGTATTGTTAGTACATAAAAAGTGATTTTTCTTTTCATCAGGTCGATGTTGAAATTGCTTGATGTTTTACTACAACTTGATCATCTCAAAAATGCCAAGGCAAGCATTCCTAATGACTTTTCATGGTATAAGAGGTATAGTTGCCAACCATTTATCAGACTAAAATCTCATCTTTTTGGATGATCGAATGATGTAGACAGAATTCCTGTTCGATATGACCTAGAGAGTTGAGTAATTACTTGTTTTAGGTCTCCATCTTTACAGGACATTTACTCAAGTAAGCGCCCAGTGGCAGGACATAGATTCAATGAGAGAAGAGTTGGACGATCTGCAGGTACCTAGTTATATTCCCTTTTCTTAGTTGACCACAAATTTTTTATATCTTTAAGATTCTTCAGCAGTTGAGATGGCTGATTTTTCTTTCTATATAGCTATACATTCTATGTGAAACTTATTAGTCTTTCTTCTGGATTTGCAGATTTTTTTAAGCACAAGATGGGCTATTTTACTTAATTTGCATGCCGAAATGTTTCGTGCAAACACGTATCCTATCTTTTAGATTTATTTCACTTGTGCTGTCATCGATCCTTAGGGCATGTCAAGCCGCATTTCCTTCTCTTTTGCTGTTGTATCTGAAGACAACATCTGATTGAGTCATTTCTTGCTAAGGTAATGGTCAGCTCCTCAAATGGTCAGCTGCAGTATACAATTTCTAATATGCAGCATGCACCCATATATGCAATAGCATGCCTGAAAGCAGCCCTTCACTCCCAACGAATTGAATATGCATGTACCGTATTTGCATCTGCAATTCTGCATATGAACCTACTGCCACATAGGCGCTATGCATACCTCTTCCAACTGTATACTGTAGTACTTGGAGTATATGTTAGCTTATATATTCAGATCCCCGCAGAATCGCCTGATTTCCAGTTGTTAAGATTTTTGCTAGGCACATATCAGCATCTGTATGGTCAAAGTTCATTAATATGTTTTAGCAAATCTTCATAAAATAATAAAAATTCTTCTTGCAATGCCTATATTGAGGAGTATTTGTTCTACTCACTGCATGTTTTCACAGGAGTGAAAATTTTTTTTGTTTAAACGAACACATGTACAATGTTTATAGACTTTGCAACCTTTTGCTCTTTCTTCATACTTTTTTTAAAGCTTTGTAGCATTTTGCATATACATTCTTATTGGTGGAATTCATACATATCTAGTCTTCTGTCACTTGTGTACATTTAATGTTCATGATTAGAAGTAGAAGCATCTCATCTTTTTTCTTTCTAAATGTTTCCCAAATCTACTTACTTGTGGAGCTAAGGTATGAGAAAGGATAAGATTAATACTTTTTTTTTGTTTCCTTTTTGTTAATTCATTTGTGGCCACTGTAGTTTTTTTTTTTTGCCTTTTTTTCCTTAAAAAATCTAACCTATCTTGGATTAGAAATGTATATCAGTATTTGTAATTTCTATAAAGCTGCCGATGTCTGTAGCTTGCCACATTGTTGTATTGCTATTTAACCACATGGATTTTTCATAGTAGTTATATTTCAGCAATATTGATATCTCTCTTGTTCCATTTGAGTGAATGCTTCTCATTGACTTTTATTGAAGATTTTATGGTTCCTTAACCAAAGTACAGTGTGGAAGACATTCTGCAAGTTCTTATAGTATTTTGTGTGGAGTCGTTGGAGCTGGATTTTGCACTTCTTTTTCTGGAGCGTCACACCCTACTTCGTGTATTACCTGTTCTTGTGGTTCTAGCAACCTCGTCTGAGAAAGAGAGCGAGTCACTATATAAGAGAGTCAAAATTAACCGCCTTCTGAACATATTTAAGGTTTGGCCGTGTTTTTGTGCACTCTAGTCTACATCTTTTTTATGGTCAAGGTATGTATTTTATTGAATAAATTTTAAACATTCTATATTATCTATCTTCATCTTTCTTTGGCAGAATGATCCTGTCATTCCTGCATTTCCAGATCTTCATCTTTCACCTGCTGCAATGTTAAAGGAGTTGTCAACTTATTTCCAGAGTTTTGCAAGCCAAACTCGTTTACTAACTCTTCCAGCACCGCATGAAATTCCTCCCCGGGAGCTTCAAGAATATCCTACCCACCACTAACTGATAATTTTCCCTCATTTAAAAATTCTAGTTTTTGACTGCTAATAATTTGTAGATACATTGTAATGTTCTTCATTCCCTGGTCAGTTGAACTAGCTAGTAGCTATTTGGTTTTTGACACACTGTTGTGCAGACAAAAATAACTGCAGTCCTAGATGGGGTTGGGGTTGGGGGTTTATGGGATGGGGGGTAATATTAATATGGAGGGTTTTGAGGCTTTTTGTTCCGTAGCAATTGCTTTGAGATTTAGTTTGGTTATGAGTTGTTTTACCAGTGATACTTCAGTTATTCTTTCTGTCTTGACGGCATTACGACTATTAAGGGAAATAAATTACCTTTGGATTATATGCTCAGTTATGGCATTTAAAAACTTTGCCGCATACTAGTTTTTAGGTGAAATGTGCCATCAATAGTGATGTACTGTTGCTTGTCCTTATGAGACTGCAGAGTAATAGGTGTTTCCTCCTGCACGCTTTCTTCAGACAAAGATCTTCTCATCATGATCATAATTCACAGTTACCAATATCAATATTTTTATTGTTTTCACAAACAGTGGTGCTCCAGCTCTAATTTACACAACCTCTAGGTAGAGATTATACTGGCTAGCTTGAATGTAAGCACTAAATGGTGTTTTTTTTTTAAAAAAAATTCAGTTCTGAGGGACTCTTGTGAAGCAGATAGGAAAGTTACTTGATATTAGATATAAAGCAGGGACTCTTGTGAAGCAGATAAGAAGGTGCTTGATTATTAGATATAAAGCGAAAAATAATTGACAGACTGATTTAATAGTTGAAACAGTAAGTATAATTAGGTATCTTCATTTGCTATTACATCACAAACCCTTTCTAGCATGTATTTACCTTGGGTTGGAGGAATGAACAAAGATAGTACCATAACAGTCTCCAACTTCTATAAGATGGACAGTTTTTGAAGAATTATTAACAAAATATCTCTTTTAACTTTAAAACTACGCAAGAATGTGATTATGCAATTTACGTGCAGCATATTATAATGTCGTCATGGATCTCTGTCCATTAAATGTTCCTTTTGGATGATTTTGGCTACTATCTGTTTATCGCTGTTTTATTTTTTTTGAGCTACTGTGCGCATTAAAAATTGAATCTTATGTTTATAATGGATCATTGTACATTATATGTATTATAACCATTTGATTAAGGATAGCGGGAATTAGCTGTAATCGTTACATTTGATCTGTTTTACAAGTTTAAAGAGTTATGCTATTTGTTTTCTTTCATGTACCTTAACTGATTCACTTACCAAAGGCACTATTTAATTGTAAACCATATGGGGACTATTAGAGCAGAGCATGATGACTTCTCTATCCGCTTTGCTTCTGCTATGAATCAGGTGACTGCTATATCTTTCCGTCTCTTAAATTTACACAGTTTATGGCCGTCAGTGCTTTTGATTATTAATTTATTATTCTATTATCACTTGAATAGCTCGTAACTTGTCCAGTTATTAATTGATTTTTATCTGTCAAAAAATCCTTTCCAATGTAGTGAATGAATCTGATACTAGTGCCATAATTTTGGCAATAAATTCCTGAATTAAGCAATCAACAGTTAGACGTTTGTGCAGTTATTTGGAGGGTTGGAGTAGGTTACATTCTGAAATACAGTGCAGAGAGTATGTGCAGAGTTTCTGACAAAAGAAATATCATTTCTAGTTATATTTCAAATTAGTTTAGCTATACTCTCCATCATTGAGATGCTTAAATTATTTCTCCTGTACAGGTTATAATACTGAAGTCAACGGATGGCACAGATACAGAGTGGTCCAGAGAAGTTAAAGGAAACATGTATGACATGGTTGTTGAAGGCTTTCAGCTTCTTAGTAGATGGACTGGTAAGATTTGGGAGCAATGTGCTTGGAAATATTCACGTCCTTGTAAAGAACCACCTTCTTCAGATTCCCAACAGAATGCTACAACGTTCTTCGACTATGAAAAGGTTTTTGTCTCCTCTCTGGTGCTTTTTAAGTGAAATTCACCACATTAGTCTTTGGAAGAATATAAAATAGGGGAGTAATCCTATAATTCTTGCTATAGTAAAGCCTGTCTCTAATAAAATAGATAGTCAAACATTTCAGTTATGACCTACAGGTTCAAATATTGCTCAATCTCATATCTCAAGGTCTAACTTTATTAACTAGTGAGACACATAATTTTAATAAAAAAATCATCCAGTTGATAAAATTAGTATAATTTTGAAGTTACATACTTTTGTTCAATTGTACCTTGAGAATCACATAGGAGACTCTTGCTCCAGGAATCTAACCATATCTTAAGTTTGTACTTTACTTTTGAAAGCAGATCAACTCTTTTCTATTCTCTATCACAAATTTTATGAAGTATTAATATTATGTATCATGTGGACTTGCATCATGGGGAGTTTGAATTCCCCTAAGTGGCCCTCTCTTTCATTACATATTCACATTCGAAGCATTCAAATGCATTAATTGTGGAGCAAAAGAGTTTGCTAAGAAATTTTAAATATTTTGATTGAAAGCTGGAATAAACAGACTTTTAAGTTGTGCCATTGGCACGGGAGTTGCACCTTGCGTACATTATATCGACATGTTATGGCATGTTTGACATGGAGACACCATGTTCTTATTTGTAACAGTTCTTAAGCATCGTGTTTATATTGTGCCATAGAATATTGTAATTTTCTTTCTCCAGTTATGCCAACTGTTATGTCTGTCAACAATTTTCATGTAGGTGGTTCGTTATAACTATACGGCAGAAGAAAGAAGAGCACTACTAGAACTTGTTAGTTACATAAAAAGTATTGGGTTGATGATGCAATGCTGTGACACATTAGTTGCAGATGCTTTGTGGGAAACAATACATGCAGAGGTGCAGGATTTTGTACAGGATAAACTTGATACAATGCTGCGAACAACATTCCGGAAAAAGAAAGATCTATCTAGGTAAACTATACATCTCATGTATAGTTATCGATGAATTTCCCAGTCATTGCGCTGCTATATGGAATTTAGGGCTGTTTTCTTACAAACAGAAAATTTATAAAGAGTCGAGGCTATAAATTTTCCTGTATTTTCTTAGCAAGGTAAACTGTACATCTCAGATAAGTTTAGGCATAAAATTTCTCTGCCGCTGCTTTGTGATATGGAATCTTTGAAGTTCTAGTGCTGCACTGTTACAAACAGACAATTTATAAAGAATTGAGGCTATTAGCTATGCTGTTCTTTTTTTGCTCACCTTAATCAAGATTTTTGTGTGCTGCCTTATCGTCGATTGCTTAATACTGACAATTACCCTGTCTTACCCTGGTCATGAGTAATTTGGTATAATGCAGCAAGTATTTTGCTACTGTTTACTGATTTTCAATGTGTGAATTTCATAATATTTGAGACATCCTCTGTCTGTTTTCTGCTAGGCATGTATATTATTCAGTTCTATTTCCTATCCTCTGAATAAGACTATGCCTTCCAACTTTCTAATTATAAATTTTATCATTTGGCCAACTGCAGGGATTATCTATATATTTTGCTTTGTTGCACAATGGAAGAATTGCTATATTGATAACGAAATGAACTTAAAGAGCATAAATACCATGAATGCACTATGGTTCTACTAATTCTCATCATTTCTGTCAGGGAGATGATGGGTATACTACTAATAGAAAGGCTCTCTATTTACTAACAAGTGTTCTTCCTACGTTCCCTTTGTCTGACACGGACCAATAGAGGAGCTACTGTCGAACTTAGGATGAGTTATACATGCAAAGAGGAGGGGGAGGTTTTTGGCATGGACTGATGCAAAACAATTTTCTTTTGATGGTTCCAGGATTCTCTCTGATATGCGAACCTTATCAGCTGATTGGATGGCTAATACTAGCAAGGCAGTGCCTGAGCTGCATTCAATGCATCAAGAAAACGAGGACACGAGACAAAACACATTTTACCCGAGGCCAGTTGCTCCAACAGCAGCCCAGGTCTAGTTAAATTTCTTGCTCTTTATGATACATGGGGAGAAAAATGTTCCATCCCAGAGTTTACATATTTTGTGCTAGAGAAAAAATATGTAAAACTAATGTGACAATTGACTGGAATTCCAGCTTTATCTGGCAATTGTTCTAAACTTAATTTGGTTTGCATGGTGGAAGTTCCTATTTTTTGATGATCTTGCACTGGGAATCTACTGATTGATTTCTTATAGTAATCAATAGAACTTTTAAAGATCCATTAGTGCTGTTTTCGTTTTGCAGGTGCATTGCTTGCAATTTCTTATTTGTGAACTTGTATCTGGTGGTAATCTACGAAAACCTGGAGGACTATTTGGAAATAGTGGTTCTGGAATTTCAGTTGAAGATCTCAAGCAACTGGAGACCTTTTTCTACAAGCTCAGCTTTTTCCTGCATATTTTGGATTATACTGGTACTAATCACACTACACATAGAACAATGTTGCTTATATGATGCATATGATTATCTACTTAAACACAAATATAAAATTTAATATATAGAATTTCATTGACTTCTTTTGATAACTCTTTTGTGTATAAATTATCATTCTTTAAATAATTTAGCTAAAATTTTCACTTACAAAATATCACAATGTCGTATGCTATATCTAGTAGATCACTGAAAGTTCCATATTTCCTTGCTTACATTGTTAAGGAAGTAGGGGTTTGGAGCTGCCATGTGTTGTGCTGGTGTGCTATTTGTGGAGTCATGTGGCACTTGAAATGACTGTTGTACATTATGTACCAGTAGTTGAGTTGCATCTTTCTGTGCCACGATAAAAGCAAACCTATATTTTAAGCACTTGATAAGCTGTTCTGTGGCCTTCGTTTTGCTTTTGTATTTTTTGGAAGTTGGAGCTTTAGTTAATCACTTCGGTGCCTTATTACCCTTGCTGTAACAGTTTGTTTAATTTTACGCAATTTAGATGGTGAACTTTTATCTATGTTTCAGCATTACTTTCTGTGCACATTTTTTGGAAATAAGTTTGAAAGTCATTATATAATTGAATAGTTCTTCTCATTTCTATTGAAATTGCTAGTCTTCTTTTTTTCTTTCCAAAAAGCTATTGACCAGAATTTGATGTCTGGTGCTTGCAGCCACAATTGGTTCATTAGCCGACCTTGGATTTCTGTGGTTTAGAGAATTCTATTTGGAATCTTCTCATGTTATTCAGGTACAACCACTCAAATTTGACAAACAGTGCTTCTTAACTGGCTTATTTGCCTGCTTGTTCAGTACTAAATTGTTTTAAATGCTTTAAGTATGTTTGCCTGCTTTCTAAACTTATTTTTAACATGCCATCTAGGATTTTCTTAGAGTAGATTGGCTGCAACTTCAATTATATTAACTATTATCTATTTTGCTTTAGTTTCCAATTGAGTGCTCCCTTCCCTGGATGCTGGTGGATCATGTAATTGAATCCCAAGATGCTGGACTAATAGAAAGCATTCTGATGCCATTTGATATCTACAATGATTCTGCTCAACATGCGTTAACTGTGCTGAAACAGCGATTTCTTTATGATGAAATTGAAGCTGAGGTATGATAAATCATAAATTTATTTCAAAATCATGATGATCTAGTTTTATATACAAACTTCTTTTCAGTAACTGCTAGTAGCTATTTACGAGTATAGTGTTGGGTTAGAAAGCATGTCATCTTAGATAGAAATGTAAAATGGCATGAAAAAATAGATCCTTCTGTTTGCGATATCTTTGTAATTGTTGCTTTTGATAGTAATCTTGAAGGATCATGCTACTGCAAACAACACTACCTTCAGGTCAAGAAAATTTACTAATTCATCAGATTTTGGTTTTCTGGGTGTGTTGAACATTGTCTTTTACTTTTATTTTGTACAACTTTTTTTGTTGGGCCTGATGAGTTTGGAGGATAGTTAGTAAAACGATGATTGATGTTGGAAGTGGAAATGCTTTTAGTTTCCTGTTGTACCTCTGGCCCTGGTTCACATCATTAATTATTTGTCAATCAAAGGAATGCACAGCCCCATGCCACAGCATGGCAATCCTTGAATGGAATAAGCTGTCAACAGTTTTTTGTTGCCTTTTGATTCAAACCTTGAGTTAAATGGTTAGAGTTGTGCACTCTTTTTTTTTTTTTTTTAACGGGAGTTTCCTGTTTGCTATCCAATAGTCTGGCCATCTTCCATAGCTTTCCTTCCTTTCTTTATTGAAGCGAGGCTTTCGCTTTGCTTGTAGTCTTTGATTTCAGTGATGTATGCTTTGCTTGCTCACTGGAATGGAGTTGCCCCCGGGGCCCAAAAAGGGGAAATTTTTTTTACCATAAATACATCATTATATTATCCTCGCATACATTTTTGTCCTTATGTTGCTTATCTCATCCAGCTGCCTCATTAAAGGAAGGAAAGTTCAATCTTATTATGGTTTACTAGGTTGACTGGCCTAGATTTCATCTACATCTATTACAATCTTATTTGATAATTTTAATTTGGCTTGTTCTCATGTAATTTTCCTTGTAAAGAAATTTTCTTCTTTACACACATATCACTTTCTATTGTAGCTCTTATATTTTATTGACATATATGTGAAACATGATGCATATTCTTACAACTATGTGTTTTACGTGTTTTATAGGTTGATCTTTGTTTCGATCAGCTTGTTTATAAGCTTAATGAGATCATCTTTTCACATTATAAGAGCTATGCAGCCAGGTAGAGTAAAGTTGTCCCTTTTTTATTTTTTTTAGTTTTCAGTTTTGCTCACTGTTGTACTGAGTGCTTTTCAGAACGCTTTTTGCAGTGCATTACTTGATAGATCATTTATCTCTGCATGTGATGATGGTGAAAAGTACTTTGTTAAACATGTGCGATTTGATGGGATTTTCAAGTTGAGGAGAGTAAAGGTATGAGTTATTGTTTTACAACTAGTGTCGGACTTGCTATAAGATAAGCCTTTTTTTTTCATTGCAGCACTTCATCCTATGAGGTAATTTATATGATTTTTTTTTTGAATTTAACTATTTCATGTCTTATTAATAATAATTTATTTTTAAATTTTTTGACAGCATCTTGTAATATACTATCTCTGAAGACTTCTCAATATTATGACTGCCATAACATCTTTTTTTCCCTTAAAATTGTCTTCCATTTTCTGTGATTTTTGTTGCTGGCCTAATATTTGTGTTAAATTTTCCAAATATATATTTTCCACTATATCCATGGTTGTACATCTTAGTTATGGCATAGGCCATAGGGAGGTGCCCAGCAACTAATAGATAGTTCCCTTTTACTTGTGTCTTTCAAAGTTTCACGATAATTTGTTGAAGAACCAGAAAAAATGGCATGTGAAACCTTTGAAAATAATTGATTTTCTATCTTGAGTGAAGTCGATGAACTAACAGGTATCACTTCATTTCAAAAGCATTTCATCTTTTAGCAAGTGTAGAAGATTACGTTTCATATATATCGCATGATCACATACACTTATAGCTTTCCTATTGTGCTTCTCATTTCCGGGATCTAATATTTGCCATAAATCAAAGATTTTATTCCTAGGGAACGGTAGTTAATGTAATAATAACTGCTTTATGGCTATAGAAGATTACTAGTAGCAAAAATTAACTTTCTTACTAGCACGAGGATAATTCTTCTGTTTCTGAAGCATGCTGGTGTCCCTTGTTCAGCTATCTTTTGTAAGAACTTTCCCTCTTAACATATTCAAAACTTACATGAAAGAGAGGTGAGTATTACTCATCCATAAGGGCCAATTATAAGCATCTATTGTGACTTTATAAGCATCTATTGTGACAGATAATACTTGAATCCTTTCATTTTAAAAACATATGCATTGCCCTGTTGAAGGTTAAGGTTCTTATTTTGTTAACACCATATTTTATGTTCTAGTGCTCATTTAAAGATTTTCTTCTTCTGTTTGTAATTTTGCATTTTGTTTTCAGTAAAATTTTGTCTAGTCGGCCTTTTAGTGTTTAAAACTTCTCCTCCTACCTATGTAAATTGCATTGTCGAAGAAAAAGTGATCAAATAGTGGCATTCTTAGATATGTCCATGTTATCTTGATGTAGATTTTTAAGGCTACTTTTTCTGTGCCAATCCTGTAAATTATAACTTAATTTTGCACTAAGTTATGCTCCTGTGGATGCTGGGGTATTTTAGTCCACAACTGTTTGCTTGTATGCTTCTTTAAAATTAAACTACAACTTTTCGCTGTTCTGATGCTATGAATACTTTCTTTTTTAATCTAACAATGTTACTTTAACATTTCTTTTTTAATCTAACAATATTACTTTAACATATTTCTGTTTAGGTCTTGGGTAGGACTATTGATCTTAGAAGCTTGATTACACAAAGAATGAACAAGTTATTTCGAGAGAACATGGAATACTTGTTCGACCGTTTTGAGAATGCTGATCTTTGTAGTGTTGTGGTAAGAATATTTTTCTGATTTCCTCTCTCTCTCTCTCTCTCTCTCTCTCTCTCTTTTTGGGTAACCAGCTTGGTTCTTTTGAGGATTTGATATGTCTTTGTCGTGAAGCAACTGATAGACATCCCTTCCTTTTCTATCAATGTATACAATCGTCATATTTTATAGGAGCTTCAGCAACTATTGGACATCTTGGAGTATACCCATCGGTTACTATCAAAATATCTGGATCTGGATTCCTATTCTCTTATGCTGAATGAGATGCAAGAGAACCTTTCTCTTATTTCATACTCTAGTCGCATCTCTTCTCAGGTTTGATTTTTCGTCTTTTCATTTATCTTTTTAAACTTTGTATATACTTACAGAATTTTACCTATGTCAGGGTTAATATCTATTTTACTAGCAATTTTTCCTTGCTCTCACTTCTTCATCTAACATTTTCACAAGGTTCTAGATTCTTTCACATCTGTACTAGTCTTGATTGATCAAGGCAACCAGAGGACACTAACCACTGGTGTTCCCATTTGATATATGACTGAAAATAATATGAATGAAATTTTAAGTAACATTTATGTATAGCATCTATCAAGCAATAAGACTGTACTTCGTGTAGCAGAATAGTCTCCATGTTAACAGAGATTGAGACATTTATACCTGAAACTGTGAAAAGAGAATATCAAACAGGTTGTCATGCAGATCAGCGGTTTTATCCTTTGGTACAATAATCATATAGCATATATCATGTTACTTCTGAATCTTATTTTGAAGACATGCTTTTTGGTAACGGATCCCTCTTTTTAAGTTAAGATAGTTACAAAAAGGTACTATGGCGATTGGATTATTAACTTCCTCGATATTCTACTATTATGGTTTCTTGTGTATCTAGATTTGGAACGAGATGCAGAATGACTTCTTACCTAACTTTGTGCTATGTAACACTACACAACGTTTCGTTCGATCTACTAAAGGAACTCACCATGCTTCTCAAAGGACAGCTATATCTACTGGAAAGCCGTATTTCTATTGTGGTTCTCCTGTAAGAACCTTTTCTTATATTTACTGGCTCTACCTTGTTTAAAGTTTTTGTGCCTGCTTATTTTAGTCCCTAGGTTCCTGCTGGTCTCTTTAGTTGCTATGTTGTATTTCTTCAAGACAGGTGGCCTTCTTATGCCATTTCGCGTGCGATTTGTGATTAAAGTTTGTGCATCCATAAAACTTCTTAATCACACTCAATATTTTGCTGATTATTCATGTTGTATTAACTAAGGATGAAATGATTACCTAGATATCAAGTCATGTTGGTCCTATTCCAACTCATGCTGGTTGTTTATGCACTATTTGATTAGCTATAGTTTATGTTGGCATCAAAATTCATCCACCAATGTTGGTCTATCTATGCAATTCTGGTCATTTACCAGCATAGGTCCAAATTCTATATACCCTGATATCAGAAATAAGAAATGAAAAAAATAATGTAGCATATCATGGCTATATTTCAAGAATCTTGTTATTCTCCTCCACTGTCTGAATCATCTAACAATATCATTTAGTACGTCTCAGTAATTATGTCCTATTATAGTCCTAAAAAAAACGCAATTTACAATACATATGACCGAGTTTGCTCATTTTTAATGTTATCTTCAGCCTTCCTCTCATCTATTTTTCTTTTGAAACTTATTTCGTTTTGTTCTTTGGCTGCTGCTACTACTTTCGAAGGTTACCTGGAACTATTTTTCTCTTTTTTTTAATGGATTGTTACCATCTCGTTTTTAGGACTTGAACTTAGCATATCAAAGCCTTGCAGGACTCTACCATGAGTTCTTTGGGATCCCTCACATGTTTGCAGTTGTCAAACTTCTAGGCTTCAGATCATTACCTGGGATAATCCGTGCCTTATTAGATCACATCTCAAGCAAGGTGAGCTTTTAAAATATGTTGACAATGATGAATTCAATATTATTTGAATGTTTGTATTCCTTGGCAAACATATATGTGCGGAAAGTGTAGATTGGACCACAGAAAAGTGTCTTTTAATTGATGTAAATCAATTTCTGGCCATAGACGTTCGAAGGGTTTTCCTTTGTTGAAAATTGAATGAGACGGACATTTTTCTGAAGGATATTCCTCAGAAATAAAATGCATGGATATGGACGATATATATATATGTATATTTTACTTTGAAATCAATATATGACAGATAATTGTGTTTTTGTGATTACTTCTCAGATAACTTCTATGGTGCCAAAAATCACTGGCTTACAAGAAGCATTACCAAAGTCTATCGGACTACTTCCTTTTGATGGTGGTATTGCAGGTAAAGGCTTGCTATATTGCTATTTGCTTTGAAGTGTAAGTTCTTCCTTATCGTATCTCTGTAGACCTTTACCTATGCGAAGATCATGGCATGTTGATGTTCTCACTAAGGCACTTACTCAAGCTAAGCATTATTATGTAATAGTATGCACAAATGGTCCAACTGTAAATTTTGCATATATGCCTGCTTTATAATCTGTGACAAAATTGATTATGATCTTAAATTATTCTAAATACAGGTAGATTTGCCAAGTTATTTCATATGTTAGGGATTTACTCTCTCTGATGTTTGGTTACATATATGCTTTGAGGCAAAGACACTCCTATATACTTGTGTATCATCTGGTATTAAGATATGCTAGATTCTACATGGATATATTACGGGTATCTCTGTCTAGTGTCTAATATTCTTGTCATTTTATTCAGCTTTTTAGCTATTACAACTATATTCGTGGTAGTGGTGATGGTGATAGTAGTGCTAGCCACAAGGGCAACTTCTTGAGACCCCCAGAATAAATAATTAGAATCTTCATTTTAAATGCTAAAGGTCGGTACTTATAACCTGATCATACATTAAATGTTTCACTAAAAATAGTAAAAAAAAAGTCCCGACTTGAGTAGAAGAAAGTACTATGTTGTAGTATTAGATTAGATAAAATTTTGGTCTTTTCATTGGGTACTTTATCATTATTCTCATTTCTCAACCTACAGAAGTTGCGTAAGTAGCATGAATAATTGAAGTTACCACCTTGTCCAATTCAGCTGTTGCCAGTTGTCTGTTCTATGGTTTCTTAATGTTGCAACTCTTGATCCTTAGTTTCATTGGCCAAAAGCGCAAAAAACTGTGGTACACATTAGGCAACTCTGACAACTAATTGGGTAATAAAACTTCATGACAGCCCACTCCTTTTCTTGATTGTGCTTTGCCATGGACTTTGATACCTTTTCAACTTGCCAATGTCAGATCGACAACCTAAGTCCTGAAGCTTCCCAAGTTTTTTGGGAATCAATTGTGCTTTAACTGACAGTTATTGGGAAAGGTGTTGATAATTATGATGATACTGTATGTCAAGTAGCTACAAGTTCTTTTGAACGTAGAGATTGATTAATGTTTCGTTTTCACTACTTCTTCATTGTTTCAATAGATAATATAGCTCTTCCTATACATCTCTTATTTTTAGGTTGCCAAAAGGTAATTCATGAACAATTAACTTGGGAAGGAAAATCGGAGCTCAAAGCAGAGGTTCTTCATGACCTTAAGGAAATTGGAAGCGCTTTATACTGGATGAGCCTTCTTGACATTGTATTGGTATGTTAAGCTGTATGTTCTGTATTATTTGCTGTTAACTATTTGAATTTGAATCTTTCAGAGGTATATTGTTGTTTTTCTTCTCTCTTTTTATTATATAGCAAATAGTATAGATGTTTAAATAACAAGTATCTCTTCTCGGGGTTTGGTAACTTGTGTTTTGCACTGGTGATATTGTAATTTAATTCATGAGCTGCCTGCCTCCCTTTATGTTTTAGTATTACTATTTATGTCATTACGTAACTGGTTGAATATTTACATCCTAAGCGCTTGTATTCTTGGAGAGTCCACTGTATTTTATATTCTTGAATATTTCGAGTGCTTGGCCAATCTATGTCTAAGAGTTTGGGGAATGACAGGATGTTTTGATATCTAGGGGAAAAGTAATGCATCGTTTCCTTTTCTTTAAGCAAATGATGCTAAATGATTCAGCCTACTATGAAGTGACTGTGTCAGACTGATGTTTATATTTTACCATCCCTATCGTCCTAGCCTTCACTTCTTGGTATTGTTTGTATTAGCTTGGGCTTTACAATAAGGGGAGTGCAAAGAAGAAGTTTCTGTAGGCTTGTTCAAAATTTATGTAATGTGAGTGCGTTAGTACCTCAACTTGTCTTACCTTGACTAAAAGGAAACAAACTACTATTATAATGACGTATTTTGTGTAAAGTAATCCTTGATATGTTTGATCTTTTGGTGGCTTTCTACGTATCTAAGTTCTTGCTTCTGCATCGTATATCTGTTAAATAAATTGACTACCTTGATTTGTTCAATCTCTCTACATTCATTATGCATGTAATTTTGTTAAACTCAATGTACGTACTAACAAGGAATAATTTGGATTTCGTCTCTGCAACAGAAACAAGTTGACACAACACAGTTCATGCAGACAGCCCCATGGTTAGGGTTGGTCCCAGGAGGTGACGGACAAGTAAAACAGATTGATTCTAGCAATAGTCCCCTCACAACTTTGTTTAACTCTGCTACAGATGCAATTGTATCAAATCCTACCTGTCCAAATCCATCACCATTCCTCGTCATGTCAAAACAAGCGGAAGCTGCTAGTGAGTATACATGGGTATTTTTTATCTTGGTTTTTGTTACAGAAAAAACCGGCTAGTTTAATATTCTGAGATTGCTTATCCCCAAACCCAGCACAGCTATCATATACTCACAAAAATTTTGGCTGTTTGGTTGAGAATTACATTCAAAGGGACTATTGTAATGGACTTAGTAGGATTGTGCATGGACTTACGTAGGATTGTGCGTTGTGACATAACAGTTGTTATCTTTTCATATGTTAGCTGATTCCCGACTTGTGTCTTTTACTTGCAAGTACTTGAAACATAGTCATTCCATTATTTCCTTTGTTTGTATTCTTCACCATTATCATACATTGTCACTCTCCAGGTCTCTTGTACAAAGCAAATATGAACTCTGGAAGTGTGCTAGAATATGCTCTCGCTTTCACAAGTGCTGCATTGGATAGACACTACAGCAAATGGAGTGCAACTCCAAAGACGGGCTTTATCGACATCACAACATCAAAGGATTTCTATCGCATTTTTAGTGGCCTTCAATTTGTAAGTAACTGCTGTCAAATAGCTATGTTTTTAAAGATGTGTTTTCATCAGTTCCCTTGATGTAGTTATTGTGCATGAATTGCTCTGCACTGTTAAGAAATTGCTCTTTATAAACGTCTTTTGGCTTTAATTGGAGGAATCATTATCTAGAGACACTGGTTACGCAAGAAATAAGTAATATAATTCAAGTTTAATTAGACATATAGCAGAGACTGGGTACTATATTAGTTGCTATGTATGTTCCCAGCTTATAATGCCTCCAATCATTATAGCCTTGAGAATGGTTAATCTGCTCGACAGTTCTATGTAAGACTGAAATAGAGAAACCCCCCTTGTATCTCTGTTTGGCAGCCTTTATGTATCAATCAGAGAGACACGGCATGTTTTCCTCTTGCAATTAAAAACATGAATGCTTTTTTTATGTCCGCTAAATTTTTAATTTCAAATATTTCCTTGCACATAATGTGTCATGATTTCTCGATGAATAACTCTGGTTTCAGGGATTTCTAGAGGAGTCTATTCTAGATCCATCAAGAAAGCATGAATGGTTAGGTGACTCTGTGGCTTGGGCTGGTTGTACAATTATGTACTTGTTAGGACAGCAGCAGCACTTTGAGCTTTTTGACTTCTCATATCAACTCCTTAATGTGGCGGAAGTTGAAAATGCAACATTATCGCTGTCCCTCTCGTCTGATCGGGCCAAAGGCTCTACCTTCTTACAGGTACAAACATCTCTTAGTTTTGCTCTCTCACGATCTGGAATTCAAAGGCAAACTGGTTACTTTGTTTTAAGCTCCTTCGCTTGGATTAAAAACCTATGGATGATCCTTCCATTCTATCAACTAAAAGAATCCCTTTTCTCTGTCTTCTTACTAACTGTCGGGTGGTTGTAATATGATTCTTTTTGAAGAATGTGCACCAGTTTATCTAAATAATTTAAAACCTTCTGTCTCAGAGTAAAACCATTTACAAGGATTATGTTGTAGAGTATTTCCCCAAGTTTATCTTCATTTTGCATCATTTCCACTCACCCTTCTATAACATTGTCCTCCTATTCAGCTTGCCAATATTTTTTCGTAGCTCTCGTTTCAAATATTTTTACTAAGAAAACAGGTTTTCATAATTTACCTTTCCTAGCTGGATTTCTTTCACTTTATATCCCATGTTAAACTCTATCAACATGCATTAAGCTGATGCTCTTTAATTAATCTGTGATTTATACAAAAAGGGTTACGAGAACCTTCTGGAAGCCATCAGGAAAGCAAGAAGGTTGAATAACCATGTATTCTCCATGTTGAAGGCGCGTTGCCCTCTGGAGGACAAGGTGGCATGTGCGATCAAGCAAAGTGGCGCTCCTTTGCATCGCGTGAAGTTTGTTAACACTGTTTCGGCCTTTGAGACACTGCCGCAGAGAGGTGCCTAAATATGTTTCCACTGTTGTTGTTTCTATTCAGGTTATCTCCAGATGTATTTTGTTTTGTAAAGTAATCTTTTTATTTGATAATTACAACCTCGAGAACATCAATGAAGTATACTGACTAATTTCCTGTAGAGTAGGGTGTATGGGTACCACCATTTCGATGCATTCACCAAGAGAATCTTTTACAGTATTAGCTAAATATTCTCAGCGAGAAAATTGTTTTTTTTTTGCAGCTATGATTCATTTTTTATCAAATGGTGCATTTAACATTCTTGTTCTTTGTGTTTCGGAGAATATTCATTGAAAAGTCCATATCTTGAGCGAGTGTTGAAAAACTGGAATTTAGAAGTTCAAGGTGTGAAGGGTAGTATTGAATTTGTGTCCATTTTAACCATATATGCTAAAAACAGCTGTGTTGGGGATTTAGGTATGTCACTTTTGCCTCACTAGGGGAAAAAGATGCATTTTATTATCTAAAACTCCTGTTTTTCTTTAGTTATTGTCGTTGATAATTAATAGATATATCATGTACTTCACATTATTCAATTCAATATTAACTGCAGCAGAAACAGTATAAGTTTGTGCAGTTCTTTGTCGCAAAGGTCGCGGTTCGATTCCGTGTCGATCCTAATACCCGATCTTCTTGAAGTATGAAAGACCCCGTACTAAACTTTTCTCAGAAGGTAAATGATCTCTCGTAGGTGGATTATATGTTATTCTAGAACTTACAAATTTGTTTTTGTTTGATGGTCCAAAACAAGATAAGCTTCTGAGTGTTCGAATTTTACCTTATTATGAATGAACTGTTAAGCAATAATGTTTTTGGGGAAAATGCATCTATGCTTCAAGGTGTTATTTATTTTATTGTGAGAAAACGACTTGAGAGGTTCTAGGCTTCTTATTATGTTATGTGATTGTGCTTGAGTAAAGAAAATAGATGTAGGTTTTGTTGAATGTATGAATATTTTGTTCAGCATATATTTTTAATTTACTAAAAATATCTGCTGTATTTATTTGGTAAATACGGAATGTGATCAAATCTCTAACATGGTATGTTATATTTGGCTTTTAAAGCAATTGTTTGAAACTTAGATGAAATGTGCTATTCTAATAATTTACAGATACGGAGATTTTTTAAAAAGTAAAAAATCATATTTATAATTTCCAATAAATACCTAATTAATCATTATCAGATAACTTATTTCGAAATCTAAACGACGCGGTATTGAACAAGATGTTCATGGGTTCAAAAACTAAAGATTAGTTTATGCACCTTAACCTTTTTTAACTGTAATTTTTTCCTAAAGTTTCACACTATAACTTGATTTAAAGGTCAGAAGCTGAAGAGTTTTGAGAAAATTTAAAATGCAAGCATGAAAACTCTAAAAAAATAATGAGGGCCATTTGTGAACCAAATGGGAAGTAAAACTATGTTAATAATAAAAGGCAACTGGAGCCTGATGTTAAGATGGTGGATTTGGTCCAAAACAAATGGACTTTGTCATCATATATATATATATATATATATATATATATTTGACACCCTGTCAAAAATAATCAAACCTTTTCTTGTCAAATTTTAAAGCACTCAAATTGAACAGTTTGAGTCAATTAACCCAACAAAATTGAACAAATGGGTCCAATTTTTTCCAATTTATCCTCTATAAAATGCCAATATTTAGATAGATTATTGGTTATGTTGTACCCACTATTCCCAACTCTAACTCACTCAACTACTTCACTCTATTCCCTCTAACAGCTCCATTCAAATACCCAATACCTCCTCTATATGAAGCTCTCACCATTCTCCCATCTCAACAAACACACATACACACACACACACACACACACACACAAAAACACACTCAATTATCATATTACATAGCCAAAACTGTTCAACATGGGATCGCCATCAGTTGCCATCACCTTTCTTCTTCTAATAGTTACCGTTCACTTGGCAGCGATCCATGCGCAAACGTCGACCGCAACTGCCGGAATTGGGACTACCGCGCAACCGCAAGGCGGCGGAGCTGCCGCTGCCACCGCCACTGCCGCAGGAGATGTGGCCCTTGAGCTATACTTGCATGATGTCCTCGGCGGCACGAGCCCAACGGCCCGGCCCATTACCGGCTTGCTAGGGAACATCTACAATGGCCAAGTCCCCTTCGCCCGGCCCATTGGGTTCGTCCCTCCGAAGAACGGGGTGGCGATTCCCAACACCAACGGGGCGATCCCCACCGTCAACGGGAACAACGGCGTCCCGCTAGACACGGGCCTTGCCGGATCGGGCTTCGTGCAGACGCCCAATGGGCCGGCTGCCACGGCCCAGGCCCAAACCCAGTTGGGCCCTGATGGGCTCGGGCTTGGGTTCGGTACCATCACTGTCATCGACGATATCCTCACAAATGGGCCCGATATTGGGGCCCAGCCCATTGGGAAGGCCCAAGGGGTCTACGTAGCGAGCTCCGCCGACGGGTCGGCCCAAATGATGGCCTTCACAGCTATGATGGAGGGTGGGGAGTATGGTGACACACTAAACTTTTTCGGAGTGTACAAGATTGGGACCGCAATGTCGCGGTTGTCGGTGACCGGAGGGACTGGAAAGTTTAAAGGGGCTGGCGGGTTCGCGGAGGTCCGGCCGCTGATTCCGTCGGGCCAGCATGTGACTGATGGGTCTGAAACTCTGCTAAGAATCACAGTTCATCTCACATATTAGGACGATGTTTTATGCTTCACAAGTGGTTTAGTGAGATATGGGTTTGTTATGTGCTTGTGGTATTGTGGTGTCATAATGGTTTCAGTAAGTGGTTATATATATATATATGTGTGTGTGTAATCCAAAGAGGATAAGTGTTTCATGCACTATATATGTAGGTTGGGTAAGATGTGAGAATTTGTTTTCAATATATGGATTGTTCTATTAATTAAAGTGAGAATTCACCAGAAGGGGTATGAAAGGTGCACAATTTCACATAAAAACCTCTATTGATTTATAAACTATGAGAAGAGAAAGCTCAGTTCATTTTAGTAAAGCTTCAAGTTCAACTAAAGAGAGAAGGTGAAAAGACAGCTGATACATTGCTTTTTCAGCATAAATAAAAGAAAATGAAAATCATCTATCTACAAAAAAATTATTTTGGCATTTACTTAGAAAGTTTATAAGGTTCTTTTCCCAACACATCAATTTTTTTTAGTTACTAGAGGTTTAGGGTTAGCTTCTATTTCTCAGAGAACAAGAGAAGCAATTGTGCAGGATTTGGAGAATTTCATACAAAGCTTCAAGATCACCGAGTTCTGTACCAACAATTCAAAATAAACCAACAGATTGTGAGAAATAAAAATCATAGAAATGTCATAGAACATGCATTGATTACAAACTACTTAGAAAGAGATTATATAGTTTAGGCCTACTCTATTTATGTGCCTAATTCCCCCCCTAATTACAAGGTATATTCAGAAAGAAAATAATGACAATGGAGGCAAAACACCCAAGTGATATATATAGCTACTTAAACAGCAGCAAATCATTTCTAAAATTCATGATAAAAGGTGAAGTAAAAATTTAGACACATGATCCCTCTTAAGTATCTCGATGCACGCGCATGGCTCTTTGGTTTCAAAAGAAGATAAACAACAACGCGAGGGCAACAAAAAAAAAAAAGCAGCAGCAATCATTATCGATTTAGCAACTGGAGGACTCTTCCTTAATGGTTTAACAGTGGAAAAGCAACATTAAAAGTGTATAAACATTTGGGCTGAAAGAACGAATATTCCAAATGAATCTTAAGCACATCTGAACATTACAATTGAGTGATTCCTAAAAATCTACAACATTCATCCCCTCTCCGTGTTACCGAGTTCTTTCGTCAACCCAACACAAACAACAATTGGGCGTCGAACCTTCTCGCCACCAATTCAAACAGCTTCGCGAGAGCTCAATAAGCTGATGAGATTAGAATTTCGAGTATCATAAGATTTAGAACTTCACTGCTTCGGATTCTTTCCTTTCTTGGACTTGTTCTTGCTCTCCATCATCTTCTTCTTCTTCGCTTCGGGGGTCGTCCAAGTGTAATCGGATGGAATCGCAAAGGGATCCTGGATGTCCTCCACGCGGCTACTGGGCCCCAGCGTCGTGTAGTTTTGGCGGTAAGGCGCCTTGATCCACTGGATCCATGATGAACTCGTGCTCTGCGTTACTACGGCGGGGCTTTTGCTTCGGGTAGGGCTCGAAGGAGGGGTGGAGAACTCTTCTGATGGTTGTAGCTCCTCAAATTTTGTAAATGTAACGATAACCCTAATTGTCGGTACAACTGGAATCGCAACCTGGAAGTATATCAACAGTTAGAAACCATAAAGGCCATTTAAGCTAAAGGATATTATTATTCTAGTGATTTCTTCCTTACTACCATTGACGAATTTAGTCGTGAATTACAATAATTTGTAGTATGAAGGTCAGCCATTAGACTGCATACAATTTGAGTCCATTGCTCATGAGACGTTATAATTGGAATGTGCTTAAACGCAATATCAGGAATGCCCAATACTAAAGCGTGTCATGTGAGAGTGACAAAATGCCCTTTTAACTTTTTTATAGATCAGTGTGCTTAAACAATGAGAACTGTGAAGTGAGAGACAGGGAAAGACCAATTTAAGGGACTTAAAATAGTCTTTAAATTAAACTATCCACGTACTAAATATTTCTACTTATATAAAGCCCGTAATGCATCCTATACTTCCCCTCTGCACTATGCCAAGCTTTCCACCTGGTTTGCAAAAATTTAGGTACACCCTAAACATGAGATTTAAGTTAAAACATATGTGAAGGTTTCAGGGGAAACAAAGCGGAGTGAATAGATTCTAATCCCAACCTTGAGATGTAAGACAAATGCCAAGGTCCAAGAGATAACAAAGGGAAGTGTAGATTGATGGGAGCTTCATAGCTCTGTGAATAGAAAGTTGGTTCCTTCGATATAGAGCCTAGCCATGTGTTAGAGCCCATAGGCGATCCCACTTGTACTCTGACTATTGGATGGGAAGCTTGTGGACTTGTTTTTCTAATATCAAAAACAAGTACTACAATAATCATAGCTCTGCAAGATTCTCAGAATTGTCTAGAATAATCCAGTTGGTAGATCACTCGGAAATGTCCAATTATTGCATCAATGATTCTACCATCATATCTAAAATAAAATAGCATTATGCCACTGCTTCAGGAGGCAATTAATTTCTACATTGCTTCTGCATTATCATGATGACTCTATCATTCAAGAAACTTCTTTTCCAACTTCAACTTCTACCTTGGATTGATTAGCTATACACAATAAAAGAAATTCATTACCCGTACCGCAAGAGACAAAATTCTGATTGCTATCAGACTGAAACTAATGGTAACCTATGAAACTTATTATCTATAGGCCTTGTCTTTCATAAGGAATGCAAATTCTCATTAATTTTATATGATACTAGAATATACGCTATTACCTAACTGGGGTCTCACCAAAGTGAAGTCTGCAGAGGGAGTGAAGGGAGTACGTTGATCTTGTGGGTTAAGCCCAAGACTTGTACCATTAACCAAGAAATAACCACAATAAAGTACACTACATCGTATCTCAAATAATTATCACTATAATCAGATTGGAACAACTAGAACTTAGTAAAGAGAATCAGATGGAAGTCTCGCAAACAGGAAAGTCATGTTGATTACTGTAAGTCTGTAACATAATTCCGTCAAATGTTACATTCCTTCAGACTACAAAATAAAGCCAATTGCATTTATTAGTCTGCAAGAACAAAATATTTCACCATTTTCCTTTTTAGATTCCCCTCCCCCTTATTTTAAGATACTAAATAATAGAAATGATAAGTAGTAGAGACAAATTATCCAAAGCGAATCTAGAACAAACTTCTGTAGGTTGAGAATGGTAGTTGTAGTTCAACAATCAGAAAGTGCAGAACCAGGATCTAAAAAGATTTGCTTGTAGTTGTAGAAGCTTAAACTATCATAAACATCTATATGGAAAATTAGTACATGAACCAATGAATAAGGCATCACATCATTGCGAAAAGTATGATAGTTGTTGATATGAATATGAAACCTTGTATACAAATATAAAAGCATAGAGGCAGCAAGATTCAAAGTAAAAAATATGAAGCCCCAAAATACAAAATAGTGCAAACAAAAGAGATAGAGCGGCTAGGACTACAAAAAAATAAGTAACAGATCAAATAAGAAGTATTCAAAACTAACAATCTCCATAACCACTCAAAAGGATTCAAGATCCTCTGAGCTGAAAGGTATCCTTTTTCGTTCTTTAACATAGACAGAAAACAAAGATGTGGTAGTTTTTTGCAACAAAGCATTAATTTGAAAGGATCTTCAAGCCTATATTATTATCTCAAAAGATTTATTCAAGAAAATTCCAAGATTTCATCTAGATATTATAACTCTATTTCACCATCTGTTTTCTTTTTCACTATCCTTATTAAATGTTCATTCATCTCAAAATTGTCAATTAACCATATCATATTCTAAGCAAAAGATATGATATTAAAGCATTTTCTTTTTCAATATCTTTATTTCATGTTCAGTCATCTCAAATATATCAATTAACCATATAATATTCCAAGCAAAGGATATCAAAGCATTCCGACAACACTCCGACTAATGAAAAGAAAGGGTGACAGCAACAAACAGACAAAACTTTGAGGTTAACTTGTCATGGCAATAGTCAAATCAGAGACATTAATGGGCTTCACACCAATAAAATAAAAAAAAAAGAACTCCGCAAAGTAGTTAGATAAGCTTCTGATGTGGACAATCAAGTCAGATCCCACTTCAAAAATGTGGTCCATTCAATTTGCAGAATTCCCACAAAGCATGCAACAAAAGCTGCATTGCAGAAATCAATTTGGAACTATGATTATCTGTAGGTACTGTTCTATTGAAACGCTCTATATGTTACAACCTAAAACCGTTTATGACGATCCTTCTGCATAAACTTCGAACCGATAAAGATCGGATCAGCTACCACAAAAGAATGGCGACCATATCAGCTTAATGTTATTTTAGCTACACAATCACACAAATTACTGGCATGATCAAAAAAGAGAATTTTACATAGGAACCAGAGCAAAATCACGTACCTTGACTGGAAAAGTTCCTGCGGGGAGCTTTGTGGTAAGAAGCTCTCTTAAACGCCGTATCGCCTTGACCTTGTTTGCAAGGATGTCAAGCAGGGGCAACAGCTCCTCAGTCCGAAGTGGGAAATTCGGCGAAAGCCAGAGAATGGGCCGCAACCCTTTCTTGTACTCGCTCTCCTTACTGTCCTCCTTTTTCCTATTCGCAGTCTCCGAACTCGTCGTACCTTTTCTCGGAACCCTATCCCTAACTCTTCTAAGGTCTTCACCGGTTGTAACTACCTCCACCGAATGCCGCCCTGCTCTACTATTAAACCTAGACGGAGATTCACCGAGAAGATCACTCACCTTCTCATCTACACAAAGCGAGCTCCTTGGCGGAGCAACCCTCTTCGGCGCGTCTTGCTTGTTACTATTACTCTGTCCCTTCCGTCCCCAGTTACCGAACCACCCTTTCTTATCATTCTTGCTGCTCTCACCGTTTCCGCAGCTGCTACCGCCCTCCTCGATTGGAATCTCCCTCGATTCGTAGCAACTGCGCCGAGGCCCCACGAACGAGTCGGAGTGAACTTCGTCGACAATATCCGGCGACTCCATTTTAAGGGCATTTTCCAGCTGCTTCCTCTCGTCCTCGGTTAAGATTTCCTCGAACTCCTCGCTCTCGGTATCGTTCTCGTTGCAAGAGGAGAAGAACTCCTCGTCGGTCATCGCGCCGGGCACGCGCCTCGACTTCACGCTGACCACCACATTGTGCATATCGTAGACCTTGGCCTTCCAGGGGCCGACCATCTCCGTCCGCTCCTGCCGCCGCCACGTGAGCTGCGGGAGGAGCACGGCCTGGGTGACGTCGATCCCGGGCCTGAAGATGTTCGTCTGCGACATGGCGGACACCTCCTGCTCGACCTCGGACTCCGACGCCGGAGCCCCCGCCCCTTCCAAGGCGTTCATCACCTCTTTCTCCTTGTGCGAGATCATGCACAGCGCGCCGGGGGGGACCTTGCCGTCCTCGGATCCGTCTCCGAGGAAGAGGATGCTCTGGTCGGATCGCTGGATGCGGAATCCGTCGAATCCGGCGAGCGTCATGTCGGCGCGGAGGTTGGAGCCCCGCTTCCAGATCTTGTAGGTGTCGGAGGGGGCGATTCGGGAGATGAAGGGGATGACGGAGCTCTCGAAGTGGAAGGTGATCTCCATGTAGAAGTCGCGCATCCGGCGCATGGCGGCGACGAGGCGGGGGAGGCGGCGGCACCACTTGGCCCAGGCGAGGGGCTGGTAGTGGCGGACGATGATCTTCGCGAGGCCCTCCTCGCGCGCGCAGATCGCCTCCTGGAGCGCGCTCCACCCCTGCTCGTTCTGGAGGCTCCAGTCGGCGCCGGCGGCCATGAGCATCTCCACGGCGGCGGCGTCGCCCAGCCGGACCGCGACCGCCGACTCCGCCTCCGTCCGGATCCCCGCCGGGTCCGCCGCCAGCCGCGGCAGCGCCGCCAGGATCCGCCGCAGCGCCGCGTGGTCCCGCGCCGCCACCGCCCTGTGCACGGGGCTGTGCGCGTACCTCCCCACCTCGACCCCCCCCGCCGCTTCGGCCATCACCGACCAATAATCCGATCCCCACCAAACCAAACCAAAAAAAAAGAAAAAAATCACATAACACGCCAATCCACCTCCTCGAGCGCCGCGATGGAACAGTGGCGAAACCCTAGAAAGGAAGGGATGGGGAGGGGGGGAAGAAAAGAGCGAAAGCAAAGGAAAGAAGGGAAAAAAGGAAACTCTAGAAAGGAGAGAGAGAGAGAGAGAGAAAGGTCTCCTTCTCTCACCACTGTTTCTCTCTCTATCTTTTTCACTATGACTCGAGGGGATGGAGAAAGAATATATGCGAAGGGGATAGAGAGAGAAAGAAGAGAGAGAGAGAGAGAGAGTGGGGAAGCTGCATTGTGCATAGAGAGAGAGAGAGAGAGAGAGAGAGGTGGAAAGTGGGGAGGAGGGGAGGAACCTTTTTTGCGATTTTGATTTCCAATTCTTGCAGGAGAAATTCGGCTGCACCTGGTGTACCATTTGTCTGTACTATTTTGTCTTATATACGCACGCAGGTAGCTTTTTCAACCGTCATAAAAAAAAATATATATAAAAATTTAGAATTATATATATATATATATAAAATTGAGCTAGAATACTTTTAAAAGTATTACCGAATTATATAAAATTGAGCTAGAATATTTTTAAAAGTATTACCGAATTGGTGCTTTTAGATTTCTAACCCTTGGATCTACTTCTTGATTACTAATAACCCTTAGATCAAACACTATTCCACCTACCACCACCTATTATCATCATCCAAACCTTATATTTTTTCATCCAATGGTTAAAAACTCAAAAAGCACCAACCTCATAATACTTTTAAAAGTATTAGTTCAACTCTCTCTCTCTCTCTCTCTCTCTCTATATGAATTGTAAATATATTTTTATAAAGTTAAGTTTTCATTTATCGTATTTATAAAAGTTTTAATACTTTCAAATATATCCCTCTGATTTATTATCGTTATAGAATTATTTCTATTTTAAGTAAAATATTAATTTTTTCATCACAAATATGTCCCTCCAAAAGTCATAACAGTATAATATAAGAGGGGCAAAAATATCAAGTTATCTCATAAACTGACCATGGTTAATTAAAATTTTATAACAGATTTTAACGATATGGATATATATTTGAAAATATTAACAATTTTTTAAGAACAATATGAAAGTTAAATTTTGTAGGGATATATTTATAATTTACTAGATTTGTACGGACCTTTATGACTGGAATTTATCTGAACTATGTAGAATTTTGAGTTGGGTGTCCAAATTTTTAAAATTTTGATTTCACTTTTCAAATTTTCAATTTGTTTGATTTAAATTAGTCAACATCGCTTTTGACATCAAAATTTGAATACATCATTTATTTTTACGAATTTAGTTAGTTTATTTTTACAATTCTAGCAACTATAGATTCATTCAAGTAAGTAATTAGTTTAAATTTTGAATTCAAAGATTGGAGAATAAAATTAAAATTTCAAAAAATTGTATAGCCAATTCAAAATAATCCATAATTATACCAATAGTTATAAATAAAAGTATATAAGTTCAATCTCCAAAGAACTAATTAAAATATTAAAAATAGGATAAATTACACTATGGGCCTCAAACCATTATGTGCGACACTTTTGGTGCTCAAGCTTTAATTTGTTATAATTTTTGACTCGATTTTTGTAAGTTGTTACAATTAAAATTTACAATCCAATTTAGTTAGCTAAATATTGACGAATCGTTGATATGAAAGTCTTGTAGCATCTTAATTATTGTTGCATCATCAATTACAAAACTACCACATCACTTTCACATTAAAGCTTATTAAATTAAGTTATGAAACTTGACTTCAAAAATTTAAAAAGTTTGAGCCAAAAATTGCAACTTAAAGTTTGAGGACCAGTGTTATGCACCTAATAGTTTGAGGGTCAAAAGTGTAATTTTGCCCTAAAAAATATGATAAATACAAAAGGAAAATTAATAAGTAATAGTTATAAGGGAAAACTTCAAAATAACCCCCTGTGGTTTCACACTTTTTTATTTTAGTACCCTGTGGTTTAAAGTGTATCAAGTTAGTACCCTGTGGTTTATCACTTTATCACTTTAGTACCCTATGGTTTAAAGTGTATCAAGTTAGTACCATGTGGTTTGCACTTTATCACTTTAGTACCCTATGGTTTCACACGTTATCACTTTAGTATTCTGTGATTTAAAAAACTACAGGGTACTAACTTGATACAAAATTAAAATCACAGAGTACTAAAGTGATAAAGTGCAAAACCACAGAGTACTAACTTGATACACTTTAAACCATAAGGCACTAAAGTGATAAAGTGAAAAATCACAGGATACTAATTTGATATATTTCAAACCACATGGTACTAAAGGTAAAAAGTTTGAAACCACAAGGGGGTTTTTTAAAGTTTCCCTAGTTATAAATTTCAAGTAAAAGCTATAAACCTCTCAGAACCATAGAGCTTTTTTGAGATTTACATCCAAGGTTTAAAATTTCAATTTTATTATCTAATTTTATATTTCTTAATGACTTTAAATATTCATTTTATTAAAATGTATTAGAATTTAATATTCTATAGTGAAAAAAAGGATCAGAGGATATTTCGACAAACTACAAAAATGTTGTGAGACGACAAAATTTTTCTTTACAAAGAATAAAGTAACTATTAAATTTTGATAGAACATATTTGGCCTTTTTGCATAAAAGATTTGTTGATTGTGTGATTTCGAAAAAAAAAAAAAAATCTACTTTTTAAGATTTTATAAATTCGGTCCAATTAGGAATAGATCATAATAACCCCTCCGTCTCCGTCTCCGTCTCCTCCCTCTCCCTCTTCCTCCTCCACTGTCCTAATGCCGGCGCCGCCACGCTCATTCCTATAACAATTAGAAGAAAAAAATTATAACTACGCATATTGGTGTATATTTGCTTCATCGAAACTGGACTTTGGATTGAAGTGGGTTTTGGATTTAACTAGAGTTCAGCTGATTTTTTTTTTTCCTTTCGCTGTTTAATTTTATAATTGTGGTAGTAAAATTTTTTCAGTTATGCTATTTATTTGATAGAAAATAAATTATGTCAAAAATTATATTAATGCTTTATATAACATAATAAATAATAAATATATTATCTAACAAAAATATATAAATAATAAATAAAAGTTCTTTCTCTTTTTTTATTATATTTTTTTCTCACATCTTTTTTTTATAATGGGTTAATTTCATACCGGTTCCTACAAACGGTTTGTTACCGTTAGAGTACTATTTATTTTATAAGTGGAATAACCTTTTTAGCATCACAAATATGTTCCTTTAAAAGTTCCAATTGATAATTAAAGAAGGGTAAAAAAGTTAATTCACTTCATTAACTAAGTAGGATTAGGTATTTTACCTACAGTTAGCTAACTTTTTCTTACGGATTCTAATAGTAGGAATATATTTGAAAATATTAAAACTTTTGTAATAATAACATATATAAGTTGAACTTTATAAAAACATATTTATAATTTACTATATTTGTAGAGACCTGTATGAAATTAACCTTTTTATAATTGACGACTTAGCCTCTACCCCGAGGGGAAGTCAAGTTATGGTATTTTGGAAAACTCAAATTTCAACTGTAATTATATTATTATTTTGAATAAAATACCAAAAGTGTCGCGTTACGGTTGAAAATTACTTCCTTCCTCTTAGGGATGCAAACGGATCCGGATTGGTGGAGCTCCCGCCCCGATCCGCCCCGACGGGGGCAGTAAATGGGAGAAAATAAACGGATTTGGGGTAGAAAACGAGGTAAATTTTACGATCCGAGACGGATTCGGGGCAGAAAACGGGAGAAATTTTGACCCGCCCCGAATCCGCCCCGCCATGATCCGCCCCGAATCCGTCCCGAAAATTATTTATATTTTAAAAAATTATTTCTAAAAAATAATGTATTTACAAAAAAATTCAAATACAAATAAGTTAGTACTCTCATTTCTAATATATTTGAAATTTTTAAATTTTGTTTTGAATTTTTGTTGATATTTTTGATTTTTACAACTAATATTGTTAAATTATATATATAATATGATTAAAAATTATTAATTTATATTTTACAAAATATTAATAATATTATAATTTTATAAAAAATATTAGTTGGTGGAGCGGATTCGGGGCGCCGGCGGGAGGCGGGTTACAATGCGGGGCGGATTATGAGATGCATTTTTTAATCCATCACGGATTCGGAGCAGAAAACGGGGCAGGATTTTGCTAGTCGGGACGGGAGGCGGGCCCCCGCCTCCATATCCGCCCCCGTTTGCATCCCTACTTCCTCTCCACTGTTTTTTTTTATGTATGAGCCGAGATGGAGATCAGATAAATTGACGGTGCACGGAAGCAGCTGTGCACCGGGAGCACGTAGTGCTTATCTCCTGGTTTTGGGCGTTGTGGGCCCCGCGGAAATAATGCGCGTCGGTGCGGGGATACGTGAGCAGCGCGTTACAGTGCTCGCACACCGAGGTGGGGCCCAGCGGCGAATAACGGGTTGGGGGGGGCGCGCGAAAGCCGAGTGGACGGTCGAGATCGAGTGTGTGGCGCGGGCATGGGATTGATCGGACGGTGGACGCTGATCCAGGAACCATCTTAGAACGAGCGCTATCCTATCCTATCCTATCCTATCCAATCCAACGGTTAGTAACAGCCAACGAAAGCGGATTGATCCTCACCGTCGGATTTACATCATGCGATCTCAGCCGTCCGTTCGCATTAACGGCCGCGATTGCATCTGATTGTCGGCTGTACCCGGTGCATTGATATATCTTGTGCGCCGGTTAAAAAAGTGTATCGAAAATAAAAAAAAATTATGTTCATTTTTTTGATATTACAAAAAACTTTCCCACGAATACTATTTTTTTTTAATTTTCTTTCTCCTAATTACAAAAATTTATATTTTGTTCCGTGAGAAATATTTTAAGGACCTACAATGTGCGGCGAGAATAAAATGATCAAAAATATAATTTTTGAAGTTAAATTAAGAAAATAAATATTTAAAGGAGAGATTTTTAAATTTTAGCCTTGTTAAAAATGTCTAATTCTTACTAAAAATAAATTTTTAATTCTATTCAACTAATAAATAGAAGAAAAAATAAAAATTAGGGCGGTGAAAAATTGCAGTGCAATTTATACAAAGTCCATAGAATAAAATGTTCAGATTAAAAATAAATAAACTTTATATAGAGTTCTGATTAATGAACGTTGAAAATTGAAGTATGTAATGTGATGGATGGCCGAAAGAATAGCGGTTCGTGCGACGTATGCATGCACGGGGTTTATAAGATAATATTTTATGATATTAAGAGGGGTTTGGATGTGACATGTGACATGTGACAAGTGAAAGCTATTACATGCAGTGTTATTAAGCGACAAAGGATTATAACTTTGTAACGGTTTTAGGGAGACCAATAAATAGAGTAATGTTACAAGTACCCAAAAAAGATCCCCAAGTATAATTGATGTGTTATAAAAGTGACTATTTTTTTTACTTTACTCACTTTGGAGTAATCAAACATGCCTTTATATATTCTCAGTAGAAAATATTTTTTATAAGAATTTTTTTTTAGGTTTTGTAGTATTTAAATTTTAGGAAAAGTAATAAGATTTCATCAATGTTTATTTGGTTCAATGAAAAAAAATGAGCAAAATGAGTTTTCTCTTTCTGTTGAAAAGCAGCGAAAAATAAAAACTTTATTTTTTTTTTTTCCAAATATGTAAAGATACTTTTATAAAAAAATATTTTTACATCGAACCAAATAAGCGAAAAAATAATTTTCATACCAAAAACAAATTTTCAGTTCGTTTTACGCCGAGTCAAACCCATCCCTAGGCAGTAATAATTTATTAGGCCTAAACCATTGTCCGAAAATATCTATAAGCTTGGTTATTATTATTAAAATGTGTGATCTCTTTATATTTTCAATTAGAATCATCTTTTCATCCGATCGATGTGAAATTATTGAGGTGTTACAGACTATCCATGGTTTAGATCTTGGTATTTTCGTTAGACCCGAACCTAATTATACATGGAACTATTGTAGTGTTACAAATTCCACTGTTTAGATCCTACCATTTTCGTCAGGCCCAAATCGAATCATATGTATAGATCAGAATTTTCAGGTAATATGAAATTTCTAAATATAGCTTATGCGAATTCAAGAGATGATTCTCACCAAACTCGTAGTGTAGCGGTTTGTCACGCATAACGCTTAGTTCTCACACTTTTTGGCTACTATTCGTCTGTGATGCCAACTGTAATGATCCGGTCCTCTAATCATAATAATTGGTTTTAAGTATTTTGGATTAATAGTTTGGATCTAATAAATTATATTTCTAGAGAGTCGACTCATGCAAAGATAGTGCTACAAATAGCAATGAATTGGCTAGCCGAATTGGTTTGGGCCGTTGGATCAAAGGGGCGCCGGCATTCGCCTTTTTGACATGCATATTTCAAATAAGTAAAAAAATATATATATAATTGATGAGTCATTTTTGTCGATATTTGTGCTTGACTCACCACATTTAGAACATGCCACATAAGTTATACAGTAAGTTTGAAAAATAAATAACTAAAAAGCTGTTGTGTGCCGAGCTAATTAGTCAGTTATGTTGTTTCAGATATATTCTTTTTGTATAAATAGATTCATTCTAAAAGAAATTGTAAAAAAAGAAAGGTAATAGATAGTTTAGGCTTGGAAATTCTCTCTTCACAACGTTTGTTTTTATCTTATTATTTTAATTTATTTCTCTAAAAAAATTCAAATAAATATCAAAACTATATAATTAAATAATACTTTCAGCTCCCATAATTATAAGGCGCATAACACTTTCCTTCTCAACTTTTAATCTATTATGCTTTCTGATTCGTATATAGATTTATCCAGGGACAAAACAAAAAAACAAATATAATTTGAAAACTTTTGATTAATTTACGTATGTATATAAAATTAAAACATTATATAAAATTATAAATACATGAATAATGTACATAAAATATGTTTTTGTTGGGGACCAAAAGCACTTTTTTCACTACCATTCACTTTATATTAATTATTAGGCAAAACTTCAAATACCCCCTTGTGGTTTCACTTTTTCTCATTTTAGTATTCTGTGGTTTTGCACTTTTTTACTTTAGTACCCTGTGGTTTAAAGTGTATCAAGTTAGTACCCTGTGGTTTTATTTTTGTATTTAGTACCCTGTTGTTTAAAAACTACAGAATACTAACTTAATACAAAAATAAAACCACGGGGTACTAACTTGATACACTTTAAACCACAGGGCACTAAAGTGATAAAGTGAGAAACCACAGAATACTAACTTAATACACTTTAAATCATAAAATACTAAAATAAAAAACTGCGAAACTATAGGGTTCTTTTTTTGAAATTTTTCCTAATTATTAACCCAACAATGGTCGAGTAGTTTTGGTATATTCCTTCCTTAAAGAGAGAATTGTACTTTTGGAATAAGCATTTACTTATAACTACAAAAAAGCACTTATTTTTGTTGTGGAACTTCAAAATCTATAAAAAATGTCCTCAAACTTTGATTTTATTTAATATAATTTTATATTTTTTAAAATTATATTAAATTAGTGAGTTTTGTATACATACTATTGGATTAGTACTTTAGTTTTTCTTAGTAGCGCCGCTTTACTATAGCATATAGGAAGATCAGATAACGGCTCTAGAAGCCTAAATTAAAATAAGTGAAAAGTTAAAAAAGAAACAAAAGAAAAAACAGAGTGAAATGCATTGCACCCTCCACAATGTTGTTCTTGTATGTTATTAATGTGTCAGCTATATAAATTAAAAATATGGATTCTTTTGATTATCTCAGACTCGCATTCTATTGTGGCTCAAAGATTCACTAACGCACCAACAATATATAAGATTTACGTTGTATAGCTATACCCAAATAGTTATAATGATAATAATAATAATAATAATATAATAATGCTATATGTATGCCCATAAACTAGATATAAATCTTAAATTCTACTAATCCAAAGACCACTATGTTGGCTTAAAGGGGCTGCCAACATTCTGTCCTATGGAGGAAGGTCAAGTCGGATCGAGTCATGTTCGAAATGGTGGTAGGTCAGATTGGGCCGAATCATATTCAAAGTGACGTGAGATTGATATGACCGAGTCACAATTGAGATTCTTGGGCGCTATATTTGTATGCTTAAAGTAAATTGATTGTATGTTTTTAAAAGCTCGAGCTTTTGAGATTAATAGTTAGCGTCAGCGATCCGACATACTAATTTTCTACTAGTCTTATCAAATCTTTTTTTTGACCCAAAATTTCAAACTAGTTTTGGAAATCTATAAAAAGTGAGGTTTAAGATTTAAACCTATTTATGAACATACATTAATATTATTATTTTCCAAAAAAAGTTTTTTTTTTTTTTTTTCTTGGTTTGTGGGTAGCTTCTAGGCATATGTGGTCATGTGGATGGCCCACTACAATCTTGTCTCTACACCAATAAATCCTGGCGCGGATTGGTGAAGGACCCACCACTATTGTGAAAGAAATTAATAAAAGCTTTTTTGAAAGGGGTGGGGACCATTATTAATCTTTTTTTTTTTCTTTTTCTATGCTTTATTTAAAAAAGTTGAGAGCCTTTTTGTCCTCATGTGAATAGTGAGTGGTGGTACACCTTATATCTTGGTTAGGAGGAGAGGATTAGATTTTTTTCCCCTTTTTTTGTCTCCTTTTTTAGTGTTCTTTTTTAACTTTTTTTTTTGGGTTTATTATCATTGCAAATATATGAATTTGTGCACATGCATGCCATCCTAAAGTATGTAGACAAAAATTATGCAAAATTAGTTTTAAACTAGAGGAGTTCGATGATTAGATATCTGGTATATACGTGGCTAATTATGCATCTCAAGATAATATCAGACCGGTCTAAAACTAAATCTGCATGTTTAATTGTGGCTCGTGATTCACTATGAGTCTACATATATGCCAAATGTCCTAATCTCAAATTGCTTTAACTTGAGTCGATTTTATATAATTTTTATCATAAGTAGACTTAGCTGAACAGTACTATTACGAGAAGTGCTATCTTAAAATATCTTTAATAATTTACTTTTAAAGAAAAAATAGGAGCATTCAATTAAAACTTTTATTTTTTTTAAGCTTTATACCTTATTTCTACTTCTACTATATCTTTAGCATTTTTTCAAAAAAAAATTTCTACTTCTGTTATTTCTAAAAATGAAACTAGAAAATGACCCCAAAAAACCCTTGTTAATTTGAATCCATACTCCTAAAGTTCAAGCTATTATTGCTTCCAACATCAATTAGCCCTCAATGGACACCACTACAAATTCAATTTGTTTTATGCATAGCTGCTGCATATGTACCTCAACATTTTATTTTTTTTTTGTTTCACTTTTTGGTGTACAAATGCCAACAAAAACTTAAAATGTTTCCAAGGACACAATTCAACATTCAAAGTTACTCTTCACTAATTTCCACATATTTATGATAACATACAACCTACCGACCGTCCTTAGAGCAAGTGGCAAAGGACTTGGTGGTTGGTACCCGAGACCCAAGTTCGAATTCTAGTTGATTCACATTTCCAACTAAGTTTATTTCTAAATGAAATAAACGAAGCGGATAGTGTGCTACCTATCTCTCTCAAAAAAAAAGATAACATGCAAACCTTTTTTCAAAAATAAAAAATATATCATCTGTATATCTAATCTTACACCTTTGCATCTAAAAATTTTTCTAAACATCTAAAATTTTCAATATTAAAAAAAATAGTTGATATGAGAAATAAACAGATCCCTGTCTTTGAGAGGTTAGGATGTAAATCTCCAAACTAGATTTACAGATAACATTACTCTTTGAGAAATAAGTATGAAATTGGAAAGCTCCCACTCTTTTGTTGGGAAATGGTGAATAATATAGTAAGGGAAAGAGGATAGGATGGGTTGGTGGATACAAAATTGGGGTCAAAAGATGCCATTCCTTTCTCCAAGGTTTTTGTTAAGCTCTATGATGTTGTTGATTATCCTTAATTTGACTTGTTCCCAACACATCTCTCTTGGAATGTTATATTGTAGGGTGATTTTATATATATATATATATATATATATATAGGGTGTAGGTTGTGTGTGCATGAAGTGGCCAATTATGGGTTACTCAAAAGTTGATAAAATAGTGATATATTGAGGGGTTGTTGGGGATTATAATTAGAGTGTTAGACTAAAATGTATGTATTAGACCCTGTACTATCCATCTCAACATAGTAATAAGTTGGATTTTGTACTTCTCATTTAGCAATTAACCCTAAATAATTTAATTCTTATAGTTTGTATATTATATGCATTTTTCTTTTGGATCTTGATTGCTTTAAAAAACCTTTTTTTTTTTCCATGAAATGGGCACCTTATTATTATTATTATTAATTTTTTTTACTAATCAGAAAGTATAATGCAGTACGTGTCAAAGTTCACAAACCAAAGTATGTATTTATTTCAGATTAATCCTGAGTAGAATTAAAAAGGTTTTATACAACAAAAGGGATCATTATTGTTTTTTGAAGTTCAAATAGCATATTATAATACACTTAAAAGTTCAGAAACTATAGTACACACATATAAAGTTAGGAAACTAAAGTTACATTTTCACCAATCTAATAATGTGTCACTACAAAAGTGTAGTTGGGACTTGGGAATTCAAACTAGAGTTGCAAATAAATAAATAAATATATAAAAGGACAAACATATAAAGAGGGGCTAGTGGCCTATGTGCATGTATAAATAAATAAATAAATAAATAAATAAATAAATAAATACATATATATATAATATGAACACCAAAGAGATGTTTCCTTCATTAATTAATGAAGTTCATGTATATCCAAAAAGGATGATAGTAGGTGCTTAACATGTCCACTTAAGCTGCAGCAACAACATATCTTATTATTATTATTCTCCATATCATTATTGGGAATTGGTATTGACATGTTAGCTAGGTTTGTTGTTCACAAAATGTACAATGTAAACTTTGCCATTATTTTTTTTTAAAAATTTTTTAGTAAAGATAAAATCGTACAAATTTATCTGAATTATAAAATAATTTGAATTAGAAATCTATTTTTTTTTAAAAAAAAAATTGATTTTAATGGGTCAATGAAACTTTGACTTCAAATTTTGAATTCGTTACTAATCCTTATAGATTTAGTTAGTATATTCATATAGTTCTCGTAACTATAAATTTATTAAAATAAGTAATTAGTTTAAATTTTGAAGTTGAAGTATTATTGACTGATTCAAATCAAATAATTTGAAAGGTTGGATACTTAATTCAAAATGATTGATAGTTTAGATAAATACTCTACATTTTTACCTTTTAATAATAACAAAAGATTAGTGCTATGCCTATAAATATCTTGGGACTGTTTGCAAATTTGGAGCAAAAAAAATGGTATGTATTAAAGTCAAAGAATCTAAAAAGGAAATGGGTTGGATTTTATCAATCTAATTCGATTTCCAACTTTGCCTTTTGCTTTATTTTATTTCAAATTTGCCTATCTATCCTCTTTTTTTTTTGATTATGTAATGTAGAATAATTTTCTAAATAATTTTACTTTACTGATGTTTACTCTTATTAATTTGTATACGTTCATCCGTATACATCTATGAGCACATTTGGTTCAAGCCATGCAATATTTTTACGATAATTTGAATATTATTATGAAATTGGTTTATGTAAATTAGATAACTACTAATGTTTCATTACTGTTTTGTATTTAGTACAGTAATATAATATTGAATTACTATGCATGTTAAATTATTATGTATGATTTGTGTTATAGATCTTAATAATTTAGATCACAATAAAATATATACTATTCCAAGTTGTGGCTGAACTTGACTGGGAAACAAGAGAGAGAGAGAGAGAGAGAGAGAGAGAGAGAGAGAGAGAGAGAGAGAGAGAAATACTATAAAACCCTGTACTGGAGAGAGAGAGAAGGATAGAGCTCTTTTATGATTGAAATGAAGAGGTGAGATAAAAGTATGGGGGCTAAGTTTATAATTTTTCATATATTGTATGATAACTCACAATCAGTAATACAAAGTATGCACGCATGCATTATTAGTGTTTTTTTTTTTTTTTGAGAAATAGGTAGCAAGCTATCTGCTTTATTCATTAAGTCGAATGAACTTAGCGTACAAGTTGGAAACAGTTTAGACCTCCGAGAAACCGACAAAAAAGTAAAAATTAAAAAGCAAAAAGAAAAGATAAGGTAGCAAAAAAAAGAGAAACAGAAAAAAGAGGTACAAGAGAGACATCAGAGCATTGTGGTCTAATTAAATATAATAATTTCAAAAAAAAATTACATAGGTTTTAATAATCTTGATAGGATAACACGAACCAGATTCTCCTTATCGATTATAATGTTTTACCTTTATCTAGATCCATACCTCCAAATTTTTTCCAATAATATTTTACTTAATATTCAAATTACCTTTGTGAGAGAGGAGAAGGGACCCTACATTTGTGAGCTCTAGGTATTGATAATAAAAATAACAATAACAATAGTTACCCTTATTATTAATATTAATGCTGTTCACTATTATTAGTAGTAAAATGCTGTGTCGTAGAGACATAGTCTACGAGGAGCTAAGGGGCACTGTGCTACTACTGGGTCAATGTGCAAGATGGTCCATACATAAAAAAAAAGAAGGAAATATTAGTTTATAACCAAGCACGAAATCCGAGGCAATTGCCCTAAAAAAGCACAAAATTTAGGATGGTGGTATTCCAAATTGAGAATTTTTGAGGCAGTGATGCGAGAAAATGCTCAGACTGACATATAAATAAAAAAAAAATGTCTTTTCTAGCAGATGCTCAATCAAGCTGGTACAAAATAAAAGTATTGTTTGTTATTGGTACCTCCAAACCTGCATGTGCAGACTCTTATTGAGGATTAACAACTGTACTACATATTTCTAACTAAGTTTATTTTTAAATGAAATAATCAAAGCGAGTAGTGTGCTACCTATCTCTTAAAAAAAAAAAAAAAACAACTGTACTACATATTTCTAACTAAGTTTATTTTTAAATGAAATAATCAAAGCGAGTAGTGTGCTACCTATCTCTTAAAAAAAAAAAAAAAACAACTGTACTACATATTTGTATCCAAATATGGAATTTAATTTAATATGCCTAAATTTAATTGCTACAATTCAAACTACACAAGAAGGTTCAGTTGCAATAGATTGATGACAATTACAGCAATTGAAGAGAGGAGATAAACTTACCACACAAATCACCTCATCAAGTGATTCAAGCCCCGCAATTTTAACTTGCAAGAAAAGAAAAAAAGAGAACAAAAAATCAAGCCAATATGGCTAACTGCATGCAAATATATGCATGTCATATTTAATAATGAAAAATTAGTCTAAAAAATGAACTAACAAATTATAAAATGATCTTGAATTCAAATTGTGTAGCTGCAACATGTACCAGATCAGCCATTCAACTTGAGCATAATCGTCGATTCGCTACTCTTTACAACTATAAAGGACCATTTGCGAATAATATAGAGATATTTTACACGGTACATCCTTACGAAAACCTCAAGATCTTTCAAACTGTATAAACTTCATCGACAATTAGGACAATTTCATAAAGGACCATCCTCTTTCAATCCTTAAATGAGATTAGTTCAGTTTCAGGGACTGAGAACAATGCAAGAAATTAACAGCTCACCTTGTTTTCACCAAAAAACCTTGTTTCCGACTTTTAAGACAATTATATACTCCTAAACATGCTGTAAGCTTTATTTTTTCCAAGTGAAACTCATCAACTGACATTGCCAGATAAGCTCACTATGTGAGAAATCAGATCCTCAAGGCTTGAAATTTGGCTAGAGAATTCATTCTGCAGTTCAGAAGGCTCAGCTTGAACAAGAGCATTGCGCATAACCTTTAGACCACTCTGCAACAGCACCACTCCTTCACAAATTCCATCTGGAACCTTCCTCTTTTTCTTCTTCAGATTAGACTCCTCACAAATTTCCATCTTTTCAGTTCCAGTAATCTGCGAGATGGTATTGATTTGCTTTACTAGTCTCTTCAGCTCCGCCCCTTCCTTAATTAGAAAATCCAGTTGCTCTCTGGATAAATTTAAATCATTCAAAGCAACTTCCTTTTCAAGAAATACTCTTAATTCAGACATAAATCTATTCTCATCTGAGTTCATTCCCATGTCCATATCATAAGAGAGAGCAGCATCATCAGGAACAAATCGCCAAAGTTGGGTGCAAGAAGTGCGGGCCGCAAAATACCCAAAAGAATTAATTGCTAAATGAATAAGAGCCCAGTGCCTTTCTCTTAGTAACAAATGGTACAAGTCCCATATTGCAGAACAAAGCATGTCACCTTCGCTTTCAGTAATTTCCACATGGCTGAGGCCGGCCATAAAAGAAGCTAGAGAAGGTTTGCATTGATGCAACAAAGAGTTTGAATTGGGAGAGTCTTTCACAAAAAGGGCATGCAAATCCAATATTAGATTCTCCATTTCATTAGAATTGTAAAGATGCTTCATGTTTGAGATGATATCTAGTGTTGAAGAGAGAATTTTTGCGAGCTGGTCCTTCATGCTATCGGTCGAAGATTTGTAGCAATGAATGAGACAATGTGTGAATTTGAAGATCCTATAGATGCTCTTGTCATCAACAATATCAGAATCCTTTAAATGGCTGCCAACAAGAGAAACAGAAAATTAAAGATTTAGTAACAATTAAGCATCTAACAAAGCTTTGTAGCTCTTACAATGTTAAAGTTATGACAAATGACTTGCTTACCAATAATTCAATGCGGAAGCTAGATAATGCACAGGAAGCCCAATTAAACAAGAATCGAAAGATCCTGGAAAACCATTTGAACCGGAGTCCTCAGAGTAGTTCTCCAAAAAATCATTAAATGCAGTGAGAAGCTTTCTAATTGCAAGCATCTTTACTTTACCAGATAATGAATCAAATGGAAATCCCTCCTTTAATAAAGCGAAGTATGTGATAGAAGACGCATGAGATTTATTGTCACTTAGAATGGAAGCGTAAACATGGTCTACAGTGGCAGGAGGGGCATAATTAAGAATAGTACATAATAGGTGTGCGATCTTCCTCAGAGCACTAAGGGGTGTAAGAGCCTGTTCTGATGAAGCTACAATGTTCAACACTAAAAGCAATTTCTCAACAAAGTGATTCACTGTACCCATTTCCGCATGACGAATGAAGAAGCACCATAGTTCTGTTATAATCTCTGTAGGGAGAAAATGGGGGTGGAAAAGATTTTGGAGTAAGGAGGTCTCCACCTCAATCAAAGCATCATGAAAAGAAGCTGCAATTATCATGAAAGTTTTTAGGGCTTGTATGAGAAAAGTATAAATGAGTTGCCAAGCAATTTCAGGAGTTGGCCCAGAGGAGCACAAAGCAGGTATTTGCAGTCCTAGAACGCATGAATAAACATACTCGTCGGTCAGAATAGTAAAAAGAAATTCTAGCTTTCTGGATAAGCCGAATATGACTTCTTCTTTTAGAACTTGAGAGTTCTTGAGAAGATTAAGAAAAAGAAGAAACCGACCAGGCAAAAGACCTCCAGTTTTTGAGATAGCATTGGAATCCAAACTGAAAATACTATCTATAGGACCTTTCTCTAAAGCATTATTTTCTTCCACATGAGCTGAGTCAGATTCTTCATTTTTAAATGACCATTCCAAAATCTGGAAAATGGACTCAGGATTTCCTTCAGATGAATTTAGCAGTGTGTACAGAAAAAGAAGTGATGAAGGCTCTAGGAGTTCTACGAGTGCCTCACTAGCACTTCTTAGTTGGGTTTCCTTGCTGAATTCGATGACTAAAGATGAGATTATCAATGCACACCGAGCAATTTCCCTGTATATATTCATGGCTTGCGATGGGTACTCTGAAGAAATCCTTACAGCATTTATCAGAAAAAACTTTATTGGGAGAAATGTCCTTTTGGCTTCAGAAATAGTTAGAGGTTCTTGCAATGTGGTAGACCATGCTTTAGAAGCAGATCGCAGGGATTCAACAGCCAGTGAAACTAGGGTTGATATGATACCTGCCACATTTACTTCTGTTAACACTCCTTTAACAAGCTGCAACAAGGAAACAAGACCTTTCCATGATAAATTAAGTAGTGTCACCCAGCTTCCTCCTCCAGATGCAGCAAAGATTCCCAAATCATACAAATTTTCAATGGTGCATGATGTAATTTTAATGACATGAGCAGCAAGATCCATGTCTTTGTCATCATTAGTTCTTTTTTTGTCCATACTCTGGTGATCTAATTGGGTGACCTGAGAATAAGCTCTGCACAACTTTATTGCCGAATCCAGAACAAGTTGTGCCACCTTAAGAACTTCAGAAGCAACTGGATGAATTTTCTGTGCCACAAATAAATACATTAAGGTCCTTAAAACTGAAAAGATTATTCTAAGTGGTCTTAGTAGAATAATGGCATGTTTATTTTGGCTTTCTTGTTGTCATCCATCCTGATAAATTTTGTGCCTGCTCAACTGAGATAGCTAGTTATTGACTCTGAACAGAACCATCATTTTGATGCTATAGATTTCGACAGATGGGCTCAATGAAATAGCAAGTATAATGGCATTGAAGTTAATAAAAGATGTTCCATCAACAACACAAAGTACTGTGCGGAAAATGTGTAGTGAAACTTTTAAATAGCTAAGCCAAAAAGTATGGAATATTTATAACGCTCAACACAACTGAAAACAAAGTATAATGATCTATTGTAAGTTTATGAACTGCTCATCAATTGTAGAGAGCCTAATGAGAGAATGACAGCAGAAGCTGAAAGGAAAAAATAACAACATCTATTAACTAGATTTGTAATGGTACCTTAGACTCCATTATTGAAGCCCTTGTCAGTTTTAATGACTCCGAGATGAAGTTTTGAATTATAAGCATCATCTCATCCTTCTTTAAAACAAGAGAGCTTGTCAAAACAGAAATAAGAGTTGAAGAAAAACGCAAGGCATCAAAAATAATCTGCAAAAGTATAAAGTCAATTAGAAAATTAATTTAATCTCTAGTGCCTTAGTGTGTTACAGAAGAAGGAATGTAAACTGCATTTGAATAATTACTAAGCCACCTGAGAAAGTAGATATGGATGATTTTCATCTTCAGATTCGTCATCTGATCCAACTGTTTCTTGGAGATGCTTTACACACCACAAGCTTGCCTAACACAAGATTATCAGCATGTAGTGTTTTCTTTACCCACAAAGCTTCAAAAGGCAATCATATGTATTCAAGGAATAATACATGCACTAGATTTTCAATACATGAAAGAAGTACAATTACCTTTGTTCCAAGAATTAGAAATTGATTAAGTGAAATGGACAAATCTGATTCAAAGCATTTTGCAGCAATTTGAAGAATTTTGTTGTGTAACATGCAGTGTGACGTACCAGAACATGTGGAATCGTCCCAAAATATCTAAACTCTTATTAAGTTAACCAAGATGTCGATAGATAATAATCATATATACAAGAGATCTCTTTAATTATTCACTTCAATTCATGTCCCAAAAGGAGAAGTAGAAAAGCAAAGCAAATAAAGGTACAATGACTATCATCTTACAACAATTCATAGAAAGTATTGAGGGTATCCATCGCATTTCATTGCATATAACACTCCATCAAAGAAATTTTTGCAAAGGATACAACAAGATATTCGGCTAAAATGACCATATCAACCGTTGCATATTGAAATGAATCTTCAAGTTGGGTGATAAGTGAAACTCGAGTCTCCAAAACCTGTGATAACAAAAAAACAGGGATCCTGCAATTATAACTCAAAAACCATGGCTTCAAAATTCAAATGCATATACCATAATGTGAGACTGAAAAATGCTGCTTCAAGATAACATCAAAAGGTCAAGATAATTAAAGACTAAAAGATTACTAAATGTAGTAATTTGTTAGACTGTAAAGGGAAAATGAAGCCCTTATAATGTATATTGTTATTAAGAACTCCTTTCTAGTGCATAATCTTACTTCGGTAATTCGTTATCTCAATTGTGGGGATGTCTTAAAGTCCATTAATATCCTCTCATGATTGAAATTCCATTCAAATACAACAAGGTCATCAAGGATTATAAGCTCTATTTCATAAACAATATATAAGGAGTCATGCTATGTGGAGCAAGAAATTGTCGCACAAGTTACAGATTCTTGCATAATGTACCTAATTTTTCGTGGTAGACTTTTTGCTAACTACTTTTTCTGTCTCTTTTTTGACTCAATTTTGTGAGTATGAAGAAGATTGTCTAAATTGTCACCTTTGAATCTGTAAAAGAAAGAAAACCATGGAGGCTGTGGTGTCATGTAAATGGCTCTCTCCACATCCATAAAAAAGGTCAGACAATAGAATTTGGGTCTTTGGGAGAAAATTATAGGCAGGGATATTATTACATTAGCAAAACCCCATCTATCTTTCTATATCTGTATTTCCTTCTTAACGTTATTTCGCATGGTAAAGTACTTCGATGAGTGATAAAATTCCAAGCATTGAGAATCCGATACTGAAAATTATATTGAGCATCCAACAACGGAAGCAAGCTTTAAACATTAAAGTCCAGCAAACCCATCTCACTTTAAGAAACTGTTGGGACCAAGCCAAGCATAAGTTACTGCACTATAATCACTGCACAAATGCCATTGGCCCATTGAACTAGTAACGGATCCTTCTGTTGGAATAAATATTCTCTTTCTAAAATCTTTAGTAAAATATTTTTATAATCAATTTTAAATGAAAACTATTCTACTTCTGCTTTTAAAAATCTTAATAAAAATTAAATAATTAATGCAATAGAGATTAAGAGATCAGATGAAGCCTGTGAGTCGAGGCGTGCGAATGCACTGTCCTAGAAGCAAGATTGCCCCTCCACGTACGAGGCTCCGGCAATCACTCCTAGCGATACAACGACCACTGTCCACCCCGTCGGCACGTCTCCAGGGTGGCGCAACACGAACCCAATAAGCTTTCAGAGATCTAGCAAAATAGTAAAGTTCAGTGTAGACTATATGAACATATATCTATATATATTGTATTTAATGTAGAAGAAGATTAGAGAGGATTAGAGGAAAAACAAAGAGGTGCTCTCGGGTTATGCTCACAGCCCATCTGCCCAAATGCACCATAACTCTCTTTATATAGGAGAGCTTGCAACGGAAAGAGTCAAGGCAAGATCCTTGATTAGGATCTTGCCATTTCCCAAGGGTTGACTAGGATAGCCCAGCCCCTTCCCGAGGCTTGTATCAAATCAAGAGAGATCTGATCAAGATCTCTCTTGGACCAAATGGACCAAATCTGGATATAATCCAGATTAGATTTATAGGGTTAATTAATATATAATAATAATAATAATAATAATAATAATAATATTAAAATCAAGTTTTAAATCATAGTTTTAAATAATTAAAACTAACACCTTCTATATGCTCTTTCATATGTTGCATTATTTACTAAAGCCCGCGAATCTCTTCCACCTCCACTATTACATAATCCAATCCCTGCAACGGGTGTTTGTTAGGCCATGCTTCTGCTTCTACTTTCAGATAGCAACAACTCTACTAGAGCATAAAACCCTAACCTCAACTCAAATGCAGAAGCCCTAATTTGTTGCTTTTGATTCTACTGAAGAAGCAAGTTGTTAAGGGTATCTTAAATAGCGCTTCTCCTACTAGCGCTTCAGAGGGCCCATTTGGCTGAGCTGTAAGTTTTAGCGCATCGTGATGAAGTGCTAGCAGTCCAATTAAGAGAAGCACTATATCAATACACTCTCAATAACTTATTTTCACAGTAGAATCAGAAGCACTAAATTATAGCTTCTGCTTCCCTGCAGTATAATTCAGAAGCACCGAATTGGAATTTCCGCTTTGCAGGCCCAAAATCTCAATTCTGCTTCGCTCTGCAGCATTTTAGAGATTACTGTTACTGCGAGCAGAATCAAAATTAAGTTCAAACAGGCTCTACACACTACAGCAAGGTCAAACAAGCCCTAAACACAGCTCTAGAGAAGCAACATCTCAAATTACTCCCAAATATGGCGTGCCCTACCACACGTCAACTCCAACGTAGTCCCCAAATTGAATCCATCCAATATCCGTGGTAATTAATAGAGTAATAAGCTAATAACCATCGACAAAACAAGTAACAATCAAGTATTCGCCATGATTCTGCATCGTTGACACAAAGAAACGCGCTAAATCGATCGAAACTGGGGTAACTAATCAAGTTTAAACTGCGTAATCATCATGACGATCGAATTAAAAAGGGTTTGTGCATCAAATCCTAAGAGAGAGAGAGAGAGAGAGAGAGAAGGGGCAAAAGGGAGCTCACATCGGATGCTTTGATGGCTTCGAGAAGGTTCTGGATCTCGTTCCTCTTCGCTTCCCCCTCCATTCTCTCTCTCTCTCTCTTTCTCTCTGTTCCCGCCCTTGTAGCCCCGCCCAAATGACGCAGAGCCTATTTGAGAAGGTAAAATTGCATATGCCCCCTTCAAATGTAGTCTATTTTGAAAAAACTCTTGCAGTCTACTGTGACCAACTTGCAATATCGGGACAATACAAGGGGCTGTCCCTAGATTTTACTTTCTTTTTTTTTTTTTCTGATGCAAACCTGGTGGATTATTTCTTGTCAGATCGGGGCGTATTCAGAACTGATTAGTTTAACTCATTTTTTGGTCTCCACTAATTACTTTTCATCCGGGTGAATCAGTGCGAGAACAAATTTTTGGCGAGTCGAGATAGATCAAATGAACTAAAAAATTTTCACATTTACTTAGCTGATCCCCCTCTTGAATCTAGTTATGTTTTTTTTTAAATTTTACGCTGATAAATTTTAATTGTTTTAAGTAGATTTTGCAGTTAATTAAGTTAAAATTTTTGTTAAGTTTAATACTTCTATTAGCTCTTAACTGTTGACGAATTTTATTTACTATAAAATTATTAAATTCGATTAAATTGCCTTGATCAATTTTTTTAATATGCTTGATTAAAATTACTCAATTTTGAAAAATAAGATATTTTTTTTAAAAAAAAATCAGTAATGCAAATGCTCAATTATTCTTCAGGTAAAATAAATGGATGGTCCCTGTACTATCCTCATATGTTAGTTTACTCGCTGCAATTCCGATTTAGAGAATGCTAAGTCTACAACCCTTGTATTATTGTGGAGTTATTTTGATGTGTAGAAACTCAAATGCTAAATTAAAACTACAATGACCAAATTGCGACATTGAAATAGTAAAGGACCATTCTTACATTTTTACCCCCTTTTTTTTTTTTTTTCCTTTTCTCATATTTTCTTTTCTTCTGGGGCCTTTTTGGTGTGTTTGTGTTGTGTTAAGTGGCCCAAAATACAAGTGTAGCCCAAAAATAATTTTAGGGTTTGGCCCGAATTAATTTCATATGTTCTTGAACCCTTTGTTAATTTTCATTTTATTTCTCAATCTTTAAATTTAAAATTTATGCAGTTAAAAAAAGATAGACGGCGAAAACTTACAAACTGTATAGCCAACATATCCAAGAATAAGATGAGAATGCTTTTTTTCACTAGCTTTCTTAGATCGTCTTTACTTTTGCTGCTTCTAAATCTTTCACGACTGTAGTTTGAATTCAAATCTATTTGAATTCAACCTTATCCACTCACCACTCCACTCAATCTTATTGGAACGTAAGCTTCGGGAGTTCGACATGTGTGGAAAGAGAGGGGTAGGGGAAACGGGAATAGGAAGAGGGGGAAAAGGGAAATGGCAAAGAGGGAAGGCGAAAGGGCAAAATCTTCAGGAAATCGACACGTATGCCGATCAAAACTCCCGATTCATTCCTTTTTTTTATAGATTTATAGATATCCTGTATTTTGAATTCAACCTCATCCACGCACCACTCCGTTCAACCTTATTCAGAACATATTAAGTCGACCTCGATGCTAACAAACCATATCAAATTGCACCCAATCTGATTAGGTTTAACCGACTCCAACGTGAACACACCGCATGACATCATATACCTATATGATCGATCTTTTCGGTAATATAGTTTGATTATTCACGAATCATTGTCCGATATGATTGATTTTTTAGATGCTATGGTATTAGAGTTCGTCTCACGTTTCTCTTCATTCTAAGGTTCAATTTATACTTCATACAAATTCATCTGATTTCTACAGTTGGGTTGTACATATTGTGGATTAAAAAAAAAAAAGATATATATATAGTAACAATTAGATTTTAATCATAAAACAGGGTGGATAATATATTTTATTTGTGTATCTAAAACTCAATCTGCTCAAACTTTACCAAGTAAACCGCACCAAGATATTGTTGATATATATATATATATATATATATAGAATAAGGTTGGAATACTATTAATAGCACCAATGACTTTGGTGCTATTAACTTTTCTGCCCTTGGATTAAAAAATGTACGATTAGGATGATGTGGCCCCCTAAGGTTGATTGGGTGGTTGGTTGAATAGTATAATCGAACGGATGAAAATGATAAAAGAGGTAAATCTAATGGCAGAAAACTTGATAGCACCAAATGCTTCATGCTATCGATAGTATCTCAGCCGGACTCTCTCTCTCTCTCTCTCTCTCTCTCTAATAATATATATATATATTCGGCTACTATACATTTATGAGTACGATCACGTCTCGTACTCATAAATTATTTTTGATGATAGAGCTTCCGAATCGACGATTTACACTAAATTAAACGTATCTAGAGGCATTTTAAAACGTTTAGAAATCAAATTTTATAATTTTTCAAACATCATTATTTACCTTACGATCAAAAGATCACAAAATTGACAATTTTTAACGGCCGGTATGGTATATTTGCTAGTTTAACGGTGTAAAGAATCAAAATTGGTTGAACTTTTGATAGAAAATTCTATTCATTACATAGATAAAGATCAATAACTCCGATCTTAAATTGAAGGATCCAATCATCTATTTTTAAACGTCATTCGATTTGACCGTTCATTTTATATCTGCTTGATGAACTTTATTATGATTTTGAAAAATACGAATTAAATTTTGAAAATTCTCAAATACTCTAGATCTTATTTAACGGAGTGGATCGTCGATTTGGAAGCACAATCATTGAAAAAAATTATGAGTATTAAGAGCTTTATACGTATAGTAAGCCCTAGCTAATATATATATATATAATTATATTTATATATATATATAGAGAGAGAGAGAGAGAGAGAGAGAGAGAGAGAGAGAGAGAGAGAGAGAGAGAGAGAGAGAGAGTCCGGCTACTGTACTTCTATGAGTATAGAGCCTCTTGTACTCATAAGTTTTTTGTCGTTTGATCTACCTTTTAATCATTTTCACCCGTTAGATTATATTATCCAACTAACCACCCACTCAACCCTAGGGGGTCTAGTATCAACCTAACCGTAACCACTCTCATCCTAACCGCATATTTTTTTATCCGAACGGTCGAAAAGTTATAAGTACAAAGAACTCTATACTCATATGAGTATAGTAGCCCCAGCCAATATAGAGTCCGGCTACTATGCTATCGATAGCACGGAGCGCTCCGTGCTATCAAGTTGTTTTCGATGATGCGGCTTCCAAATCGACGATCGGCTCCGTTAGACTTGATCTACACTATTAAAAGTATTTGGAAACTAAATTTCATAATTTTTCGACATCATTTGACTAGTGATCAAAAGATCTCAAAATTGACAATTTTAATGGCCGATGTGGTGTGTTTGTGAGTTTAACGGTGTAAAACAATCCAAATGCGATGAAAATTTTATAGAAAATTCTTTTCACTATTTAGAGTAAGATCAGTATATCTGATCTTGAATTTAAATCTTTTATCATCATTTTTTATGAGATTTTTATTTTCAGCCGTTCAATTTTAGACTACTTGTTTGATAGGTAAATGATATCGAAAAATTATGAAATTTAGTTTCTAAATACTTTCAATAGTGTAGATCAAGTCTAACGGAGCCGATCGTCGATTTGGAAGCCGCATCATCGAAAATAACTTGGTAGCACGGAGCGCTCCGTGCTACCGATAGTATAGTAGCCTAGTTCTATATATATATATATATATATATACACTACTCACAATTTTACTACAACTACCGACATTTTCTAAAGCAAGTGGCAAAGGGCTTGGTGATTGGTCTCCGAGATCCAAGTTCGAATCCTAGTTGATTCACATTTCTAGTTAAGTTTATTTCTGAATAAAATAAATGAAGCGTGTAGCGTGTTACCTATCTCTCAAAAAAAATTTTACTACAACTTAACATAGCTCATACGCTTCGATGATCAGATCTTTTTCTGAACCTCGTGAATATAATTACACGACTCATTAGTTCATGCGTAACAGGCGTAGCATAACTCTCAATAATAATAACGTTTGCTACTCAAAATTATTAAATGATAAAAATATAAGGTTATGCTTTTCGTGTCCTTTAATTTGTACTTGTAGACCCAACTATGAAGGCACGATGAGTTAAACAACATTATATATGTCACACTTATCGATTGTGTAATATTTTACTTATATGTTTTTTCTATGAATACGAATGCAATGGAATTATAACTAGTTATTAGAAAAATCCCCTCTTATGGAATAAGAGACAAGTATATATATTTTTTTTATAAAAAGAAAGAAAAAAGGAAAAATTAAGAGAGTGGTATATTGGCGTTGACTTTGACGTGTGAAAATTATTAGGTTACAATTATAATTATAATTAATTAATTAATTAATCACCGACGTGGCGTGCACTAAATGGAAGTTGCAAAGAAGGATCTGGAAATGGACACGCGGCGGAGCGCCATTGGCCGCATGCTGCGCGACATTTAAAGAACACGTGGCGTGACGTAATGCGCTCACCGGGCCGAGAGCAACGCCAACCTGATTTCCTGTTCACGCGGGAACCGTTTTTTTTTTTTTTTTGGCTATTTGTNGTATTTGTGAGTTTTATGTGCGCATTATAATTAAAATAAAATATGGCTCAATATTTTAGGGTTTATCATGTGTTGAATTTTCTTATTTTATTTTATTTTATTTTGTTTTTTAAAACATTTTTTTCCTTAATTTCTTATCTGTTTACAATTAGGCTGTACTGTGCCGAAAATAATATTACTATATTTTAAGCTAATTAATCAGTTTGTATTTTTTTTTTCTCGTCATCATATGTAATTATGGCATGTCGACAGAATAATCATTTAGTAACCAAAATAATATCACAATTTCAAGTTAATTAATCAGCGATAACTTTTTTTTATTACTGTCATACATAACTATATAGTGACGATAAATTAATTTCATCGCCACCTTATTTCTTTTGTTAATACTATTTTTTTTTTTTAATGATCATAATGCTCATTCTACAAGCAATGTTCAAATATAATGTCATCAAGCAACACTATCCATATTCCATAGTTGCAATGTTGTGAAACATAAGGCCTTGCTTGATTTTAGTAACAATTATAGTGTTTGATTAAAAAAGAAATAAGAAATTAGAGCTTTTGCTACAGCAAAAAACAAAAATAAAGTTCGACGTAGTATATCAAATTTAGTACTTCTGATTCTGATGTACAAATAAGCTATTAAAGATATTCTTGCAGTGGTTTTGGAGTTTTGTAACATCAAATCATAAGCTAGTTGAAAGGTTCGAACAATCCAAGATATATTTTGAGATTATTTTGTTTATATATTCAAATGTGATTTGATTTTTTAAAAATTTTGAATCTTAAGAACTACTGCACCAATCCTGATTTTAGGTTACTAATCATTCTGTTTGGTTGAACATCATCAATCAAAGTTGAGTAAAAGAATTGTTACAAACATAAAATAAATAATATACATTGAAAAACAAGAGGTTAATTAAGAAGAGACGACTCCGCGATAAAGATGTTTAAGCTGAAGTGCAGGTGACTAAAATTAGAATATTACTGCATCATGATACTTCAAATTATTGAAATTAATCACTGAGATTAGCTTCATGTCACACTTAAGTGTATTTTAATCTTAGGCATAATATATTGGTCTATTTATTAAAGTTTGTTTTGTTTTTATGCCAACACCCACACCTATATCCTTTTTTTGTGCTTAATAAGTAATTACAATTTGAGTGCATAAGTGCTTGCCTTTTTAGTTATAACATATATCCTTATTCAAGAAATAAAATTTTTGCTAAAGAAAAAAAAAGTTTAAAAGCTACAAACTAAATAAATCTTTAAATTTTTAAAAATATGTAATTTTGGAACAACTCTATTTTAATAGCACTTGTCATAATTAGGGTTTGATTGGTCCAAATGGCTCTGAACTAGCGCATTCCTCTTGATTAATTAAAAGCATAATATTCATCTAATCATCATCATTCAAAATAATCATCATACTCCAATAAATTATGTTCTAAATGAAAAATTACTCACATGCATTTTTTACCCATTCACAATCATCTCCCTTCCTTTTTGTTTTGGTTAGTTGCTTTTTGATGTTGTTAGAACGATTCTTAAATTTCAGTCTGGATCTTAGTTGGCTTAAAAATGCCAGTATCCTGTATGGCGAGAGGTCAGATTAAATCGAGTCATAATTAAGATCTGTGGACGCTGTGTCTACACACTTTAAAATGAATTGGTTGCATCTTTCTAACAGCATTAGTATTTGAAATTAATGGTTAGCACCGACGATTCGACAATCTCTGTTAGACGATAAATTTTGGCCGCGGGATTAATGGAGCGGCAGATGATCTCGACAATTTGGTAATTGACAAGAGATAATCATTAAGTTTTAGGATTGAGCCAAAATTATTGGGATTCAATTTTGAAATGAGATTCGGGCTTGTCAGGAAAGTCGGATTCTGATTCGAACTGCAGGGGTTATAAATACCATGCAAGCAAGCAGAGAAAGGCCCTCTATTTAACAAAAACAACAGCAACAATACATCACATATTTGGACGATTTAACTGCAGGAGCAGTTTGGATATTTTCGGTAGTTTTCGCAGCATATTTAGTAGCTTCACCAATCGTGCATCTTCCAAATATTTCAGTCATGTAGGCCGAAATCTCGAATTTTCACTACAACTGAATTAGATTATAAGAACATATTTTTGAAACACTTTTATATAAGTGTTCTATTTATGCCAAAAAAAATTTAAAAAATCTAAATATAAAACCCAATCCACTCAAAAAAAAAAAAAAAATTTCTCTACTCAGCCAATCACACCTAGTCTACTCGGCCCGAGTACAAATTAAAAAAAAAAAATTAATCACCACCTCCCCTTCTCCTCTGCTGTCGCAGCCGACGAAATAGGGTTTCGACGGCTGGAGTTCGGCCGCGAGTATCTCGCAGGGACCGTAAAAGGCTACGATTGCGACGTATTCCTCCGCCACATATCGCTGGAGCAGTGGGTGCCAAATATCAAGATGGTCCTATCTATAGCGATTCCACATATAGCAATATTTTTAAAAAGTGCTGGTAATTTAGTTAGCAATATATTTTTTTTAACTTGTACCGATTTTTAAAACTGTCGCTATGCATTATTTTTGTTGTAGTGTTTAAAAGTTCAGTTTTAAGCCCAAGACCAACCAAATCCATCCAAGAAGGTCAAGTTCCAACAGAGAATGTAAACCGAAAGGGTTGCGACTCCCAACCATTGTAATCGTTTTATATTAAACAATCCCACCTTGAAAAGTAAACAGAAGAACTAAAAATGACCCAACTTGAAAATTGGTGTATATTATATACACTAAATTAAGGACTATATGTACTTATGCATATAGATAGGAAACTTATTTGACAAAAGAGGTACATATATATATATTTTTATCACAATAATAAAATTAGTATTGATAAAGATAAAGATATATAAATGCGGAGAAAAATTAAAACCTGGTAGGGGAAAGAGCACGAGTGACTTTTGTCAATTAGCCTAATAATTTTATTAATTTATTATTATATATTATTATTATTGTTTATTTTAGGTCTAGTTTGAAGAGCCATGGCATGTGGGTTGGACCACAACTTCAATTGCCACACGTTCACAAAAGTTGGTCTTTAAATGCTTAAATCATGTGGCATGTGAGTGATTTTCACCTACTTTTTATCATAAAACCAGCAAATAAATAAAAAAAATTATTAAAAATATAAAAATTAAATTTAGAATTTTTTAAGAACTCAGAGTACTGGCTCTCATACTATATGATGGACAAAAATTTTATGGACATAGTCCCCATGGGACTATACGGATCGGCGCCATGTGGTCGGTCCGACCGCCACGGCTGGAAAGAAAAAAAAAAAGCCCCGTGTTTTTAGAGAGAGAGAAAAAAAGCAACTGAGAAAGGCATCCGTCGGATCGGCCACATGGTGCCGATGGATCGGCCACGGATGGAAAGAAAAAAAGAAAAGCCCTATGTTTTTAGAGAGAGAGAGAGAAAAAGAAATGAGAAAGACACCTGTCGGATCGGCCATGTGGTGCCGATCTGCATAGTTTGTAAACTAATTAGTTTGAAAATTATTTTCATAAAATTAATTTTGTCTCTGTATAATGGGTTGGGATTAATCTCAACAACTTTTGCTGGCTTTTAATGCTTGTTCCCTCGTGAGATGTATCTATCGAAGAAGTGTTTTCGTAGCAGGTGATGTGATGTCTCTTTTATTGGTGGCCGTTGGTGCCATTGTTTGAATATATTTTTTTCATTCAAACATAGTGCTACGTAAATTATACCTTAAATCAGAGTATGATAATATATTTTTATCATATGTAATGCATCTTTCCTGCAATTCATAGTAGAGCCTGCATCTCTCTTATGAAGTCACGCAACAAGAAGTAAAGAGTTTATAAAACTCCAATTTAAAAGAAATAAAAATAGAATTAAAAAAAGCTCCAATTTGACATATATATATATATATATATATATATATATATATATATATATAATATACTATACATATAAATTAGACTGGGATTTACCTATTATAGTAAAAACACTCTTTTTATCTTAGTTTTTAACCCTGGATGAAAAATTGTAGGGTTAGGATGATATTAGTCGGTTAGAGTTGATGGTCCTCCTAGGGTTGAGTGGTCCTACTGGGTTATAGTATTTAATCCAATGGCTAGAAAATGATAAAAGAGTTGATCCAATGCTAAAAAAACTGGTAGCAACAATAGAATTTGTACTAATAGTAGCCCAGTCCACTCTATATATATAAATATAGAGAGAGAAGTGCTGGTACTTTTCGTAAGGCACGAGGCCTCCGTGCTTCCACTTTGTTTCGATGTTCGGACTTTCGAATCGACGATCGTTCCGTTATGTTGATCTAGAGTATTTAAAGTACCAAGAAATTAAATTTTTGCGATTTTTCGATATCATTTGCCTAGTGACGAAGGGGCTCAAATCAATATGTTAACAGCCTGGTGAGCCCAGTTGCAAGTTAATCGGATGTAGAAATAATCCAATATCACGTGAAATTTTGATAGAAAATTCTTTATACCATATAAAACAAGATCAATAACTTTGATCTAAAATTTTAATGTCATATCATCATATTTTGTGAGATTTTTATTTTCAGCCGTTGATTTTGAGCCACTTCGATCACTAGGCAAATGATATCGAAAAATCGCAAAATTTATTTTCTAGATACTTCAAATACTCTAGATCAAGTCTAACGGAGCCGATCGTCGATTTGAAAGTCCCAACATCGAAAACAAAGTGGAAGCACGGAGCGCTCCGTGCTTCCGAAAGCACCCCAGACGCACTCTATATATATATATATATATATATTCGATTTTGTATTTTATTTTTTTAGAAAACATTTTTAATAAATTCTATAGACCGTAGTGCTTGGTACATTAATACAGAGAAGAGAAAATTAAAGAAGAAAATAATATTGAGGATCTTCAGTGTGACACTCTGAGGATTTAACTAGTTAGCAGGGCTAAACCTTGTCCGACTATTATATTTTTAAGCAGTGATTAGGTCCAAAAGATTAGCGATACGAGTCCACATTACCTAATATTTGTGAGTATGATTCACTATGACAGGAATCGTCAGTACTAAATTAAGAGGATGAATAATTATAAAATAAATAATTTCTCTAAAAAACATGACCTGTACTTTCCTAAAAATTTATACTGTTAGAGAACAATATTTATATATTTTTATATTTAACACTTCCTTTCACGTCTGGGCTCGAAATTTTTTTAGTTGCCCATGACGTGGGCTTGAATTAAATGGGAAGAAATTAATATGTTAGGAGCCTGACATGACTTGAACTCAGGATCTCCTGCTCTGATACCATATGAAACAACCTTGTACTCTAAAAGCTTAAGCTGTTAGGTATTTATATATTTTTATATTTAACCACGTCTCGTTCAAATCAAAATAAAATATTATTAAAAAAATAACTTTTACGACCATCCTTTAAAATTTAATAATAACAAGCTTTAAGATTTTTATCAACATCAACATCATTGGAGAGAATCTTTTACTATAATTCAATAATAAGTCGCATATATTTGAAAACTTTACCAATTGAATATATCTCTTAATTATTGGCGAAGCATCACATCAACAAAGCTGTTCCCGCGTTTTTAATTTATTTGATACTCTACCATTATAATATAAATATAATAATTAAATAACTATTAATTAAACATAGTAAAATGATCGTGACATATGATTAGTACCCATAGCTCTTTTTTTTTTATTTTTTTTATTTTTTGGGTTTAGTTTAGTGCGTGCCACTCCTTTTCAAATGTGGGTTCCCCCACAAAGAATTAGTACCCAACGAGTACATGATGTGTTAGAAAATTCGTGCCACATTTGGTGCCATCTAATGCGCATAAATTATTTTACATATATAAATTAAAAGAAATAATTTATATTTGTTTCTCTTTTAATTCTTTAATTATATTTAATTAAGTTCATTCAAAATTATTGACACAAAAAAGGGGTAAATTCCATATTTCATCCTCAAATTTTAATTTGTTAATTTTTTTGCTTAAACTTCCAGATTTTTTACAAAGTTTTGTAATCCAATTTAGTTGATTAAATATTAATATTTTTTTAATATAGTGGTAATATAATAGTATTGTGATTGATGATACGTTAATAATTAATATACAATATCATTTTTTTATATCAACGATGCGTAAAAGTTTAGTCAATTAAATTGAATTGTCGGATTTGATTGTAATAATTTTAAAAATTCAAGCTAGAAATTACAGTAAATTAAAGTTTGAAATTACAATGTCATGCGCCGCATAGTTTAAAGATCAAACATTTAATTTATCCATATAAAAAAAAATCTAATATAGCCATATTGGTGATAATTTTTTTTTTTTAAATAATTCATCAGAATGTGTTTATCTTTAAAATATAGTAAATAGTTAACTTTATATTAAATTGAAACTAATTATTAGAATAAATTAAATTTTACAAATAGAAAAAAAAAAAATCATACAACTTTTTTTTAAAAAAAGTAAACTAGAGTAGACAAAAAGGAGATTCAAAAACTAAATAATAAATATAAATTTAGCACGTTAATTAAAATGATAAAATTACGCGTATATTATTTATAATTAGATACAAATCCATCCACTAATATTGGCCCGCTATTATTTATAGTTAGTTTTTGGTATTAAATTGAAATTTTGTTAAAACCAGAGGTGATTTTTAAATTTAACTATTTTGAAACGAGGGCTTTTTTTGCATTTAGACCCCTGATAAATTTTTATTTTAAAAATAACCCTGTCAAAATTTAATTTGCAAAAATGGCTCTGGGCCTGCCACGCAGGCGCCACGTCAGCGCCACGGGGGCTGGGCCCGTGTGTTAAGTTGAACACGGTGAACCATTCACCGTGTTCAAACACGGTGAATGGTTCATCGTGTTNTAAGGAATAAAAATTATTAAATATTTTATATATTGTATAAATAAACAAAAATAAATTACGTATATATATATATATATATATAATTTATTTGGGTTTGGATTCGGATAATATTTCGGGTATCCATACCTATTGACATCCCTACTCCTTATTCCACTTTTCAATATACAAAAAATACGTAAGAAACACGGTGAACCATTCACCGTGTTTAGACACGGCAAATGATTCACCGTGTTTAACTTAATACCCTGGCCCCAGCCCTGCCCGCGTGGCGCTGACGTGGCGCCTGCGTGGTAGGGACAGGGCCATTTTTGCAATTTTAATTTTGATAGGGCTATTTTTAAAATAAAAATTGCTCAGGGGACTATTTGCAAAAAAAGCCCTTGAAACGATTTGAGGCAACAAAATCACGGAATTTCGTCGGGTAGAATTATTAATTTTGACAAAATTTTAATTTAATTTATCAAAATAATTAAAAAATGTTAGAGTGAGTCCACAAAACACGTGAACAAAAAAGTTGAGGGATTTGATTCAAAGAGAAACATTGTTTAGGGGCCTTAGTGCATTTTTGCGTTTTCCTTTCAAACCGGCCGGCCCTCGCCTTAAGCTACGGATGACGTCACCCTCGCGGCAACCGACACGTCATCCGGTCATGTCCTACGTGGCAAGAGGGTTTGACCGGGTACCGACGGAGGTGACCGGCCCGCGATTCTAAAACGCGCCGACTCCGCACCGCTACGACAAATTTTTTTTTTTTCAAAAAAAAATAAAAATAAAAATGTGTGAAAACCCCTCAATTATTTGGAAATGGAATAATTATTGTTTTCTTTCATTAAGACCCCTCAACTTCTCAATTTAAAATTGAGTATTATACTTAATCGAGTCAAAAATTTATTGACTTACTAATATTACTGGCTATCAACTATTTAATTTAAAGTTTTTTAAATAACTAACTTTGATAAAATTGTTAATAATTTTAACAAATTTTTTGATTTTTTTACTAAAACTATTTGATTAAGAAATCAAAAAAGTTAAAGTTGACGATATTATTTTGAACTGAATTATGGGCAGAGAAATGCAAAGTCTACTAGTTGAAGAATTATGTTTTGCAAGCCATTTTGAAATGGCTCCATCAAGTTTGAAGTTTTTTACTTTTTAAGTTTCTATAATCAAAATAATATTAGTTAAAAATTATATATTTTATTAAATTTATCAAATATTTGAACCCGTATTGCTGCCAGCATCGGCAGAGGTGTGGGTGAAGTAGGAGAGAGAGGAGCACGGTGTCGACGTTGGAGCGATGAAGGAGAAGGAGAAGGAGACAGAAAATAGAGAGAAAGCGGGAGGAAAATAAGAGAAATGAACGACAAGTAGACAGACGAAGAGAGCAGAAGAAAACATACGAGAGAGAGAAAGAAGATAGAAAAAAAAAATACTTTGATCAGTTTACTAAAAATTCAGATCTAATCTATAACATCTAAAAATAAACATATGTTTACAAAAATAAAAACCCAATAGATTTTTTTAAACAAGTGAGCCAAAAAGAAAAAGAGTACAACAGGCCCTAAACTTTTATTTTCTCATAAACGGTCATTTGGATTTTTTAACTTTGACAATTAAATCACTAAATTTTTTTAGATAGTTTATTAGATCTCTCTCCTCAATCCAAGTTATTTATTCCATTCCAATTTTGCTCCAAGTTATTTATTCCATTCCAATTTTGCTAATTAAGTTCGAGAATTTGAGAATAGAATTGACCTATATTAAATTTTACAAAAATAACATTTATTTCATTTTTGAACCTTTATAAGATAACTATAAGATATACAATCTGAACAGTTATACAATTAGTAATTTGGATTAAAAAAAAAATCATTGAACTGTCTAATACAGTTATGAAAATTTAATTTGTTAGAATAATAATTTAGTCACCCTCTTGTAAAAAAGCAATAGATTCAAAAAATCTCTATACATCTCATATATTTTTCTCTTAAAAAAAAAAAAAAAGTGAAATTGCACTTTTCATTCTCTAATAATGAGGCGTGCAAGCAATTCGATACTTAATTTTTAATTTATTCTCAATATTTTGGCGCAAACTTTCGAAATTAGTGTGATTAAATCCTGTAATATAATTGATAATGCAGTAACTCCATGTACTATTCAACAAAATTGGATCGTACAATTTAGTTGCAACAATTTTAATTTTTTTTTTTGAGAAAAAAATAGCATGCTATCCGTTTCATTCATTGAAGAGATAAATTAAGTTACAAGAATAGAGCATCCAGGCCCCTAAAAAAAAAAATTAAAAAAATAAAAAAAAAACGTCACCATCTCTGAAGTGAACAATTTAAAAAGTTAAGAGTCTAAAAATTAACAACAAAGTAAAAGCCGAGGACCAAAACGTCACGATTGTAAAGTTTGAAGACCAAAAATATAATTTAACCAATCACCCATAAACCCCCAAAAAAGAATAAAAACAAAAACATAAAAAAACAGGAAACCCGTAATGGGGGACACGTCTCCGTTCTCCCCCTTCAAATTCCCGAAATTTCGCCTCGTAGTGGAAAAAGCCCCCCTCCTCCTCCTCCTCCTCCTCCTCCTCCGCCATTATTATCCCTCTCCTCGAGTTCCCTCTCCTCCTCCTTCATCTCCCCGCCATTCCCTTTCGATCCCCTCCCCATTCTCCTCCCTCTCCCGAGATCCGCGTTGTCGATCCGTTTCCCCCCTCGGAAACCACCCAAAGATCGGGTTCCTCCCCGATTCCCGCTTCAAAATCGGTTCTTTTGACCCCCCCCTTAGCTCGATTTCGCGTCCATTGTGGAGATTTGAACTAAAGTTTTGATTTTTCTGGTTATTGTGATGGTTTTTTAGTGTTGTTGTACTTGTTGTGGGCGTCGGTGGGGTTCGTGGATTCCATTGGCATTTCCCAATTTCGGCGCTTTAGATGCTAATTAGGGGATTAGGGTTCCAAAGCCGCCACATTTGGAACCATGTTAGGGTTCTTTTCTTGAATAGGAAGGAAGAATCCCCCCCTTTTTTTCCCTTCCGTTATTATTATTTGCATTAATTGGTCACTTCAATTTGTGATTTTAGCTCAGATTCAAAGCTAGGGTTTTACAGTAACCCTGCTTTAGATTTGGCTCCAATTGTAGTTATCTTGAGCTCCTTGTGGGCTACAAACTTATGAGGCGGCGCCCCGCGACGTCGGGCCACCACGAAGAGATGGAGAAATCCAATTGTAAGTCGCCGCCGTCGCGGCTTTGCTTCCTCGCAACGCTTTCCGCCATGTTCTGGATCTTGATCTTCTACTTCCACTTCTCTGTTCTCACCGGCACCCCAATTAGCCCGCCGGATCAATCCGAATTTTCAGACGATAGTAGGCCATTCGAACCCCTCCCGACGATGCCGAGTCATCAGCATTTTGCTGAGCATCAAGAGCCCAAAACTTTCCCCTTCGCCCGCGCACTTAGGACGGTCGAGAACAAGAGCGATCCGTGCGGCGGGAGGTACATTTACGTGCACGATCTTCCGTCCAGGTTCAATGATGATATGATCAGGGACTGCCGCAAGCTCAGCCTTTGGACCAACATGTGCAAGTTCATGAGCAATGCCGGCCTCGGCCCGCCGCTGGATAACACCGAGGGCGTGTTCTCCAACACCGGCTGGTACGCCACCAACCAATTCGCGGTCGACGTGGTCTTCGGCAACCGGATGAAGCAGTACGAATGCTTGACCAAAGATTCGTCGATCGCGGCCGCCGTGTTCGTGCCGTTTTACGCGGGGTTCGATATTGCGAGGTACCTTTGGGGGCACAATATCTCGGTGCGCGACGCGGCCTCGCTCGATTTGGTGGATTGGCTCACGAAGAGGCCGGAGTGGAACGTAATGGGCGGGCGGGACCACTTCTTGGTCGCCGGAAGGATCACTTGGGACTTCCGGAGGCTCACGGAGGAAGAAACGGATTGGGGAAATAAGCTCTTGTTCTTGCCCGCCGCGAAGAACATGTCCATGCTAGTGGTCGAAGCGAGCCCGTGGAATGCCAATGATTTTGGGATACCGTATCCGACTTACTTCCACCCTGCTAAGGACGCCGAGGTTTTCCTTTGGCAGGATAGGATGAGGAAGCTGGAAAGGAAGTGGCTTTTCTCCTTTGCTGGGGCGCCTCGCCCCGGCAATCTCAAATCGATCCGAGGGCAGATAATAGATCAGTGCAAGATGTCGAGTGCGTGTAAATTGTTGGAGTGCGGTTCTGGGGAGAGTAAATGCCACTCTCCAAGTAGCGTAATGCAGATGTTTCAGAGCTCGCTGTTTTGCTTGCAACCTCAGGGGGATTCGTACACTCGAAGATCGGCGTTCGATTCGATATTGGCTGGGTGTATCCCTGTTTTCTTCCACCCCGGTTCGGCTTATATCCAGTACACATGGCATCTTCCTAGGAATTATTCAAGGTACTCGGTGTTTATACCGGAGGACGATATTCGAAAGAGAAATGTTAGCATCGAGGAAAGGCTTCGGAAGATTCCGCCCGATGTCGTCAAAGCGATGAGAGAAGAGGTGATCAGCCTAATACCGAGGTTGATTTACGCAGATCCTAGGTCGAAGTTGGAAACCCTAAAGGACGCCTTTGATGTTGCTGTAGAGGCCATTATAGACAAAGTTACAAAGTTGAGGAGGGATATAATTGAGGGTCGTGAAGATAAAGATTTCATCGAGGAGAACAGTTGGAAGTATGCTTTGTTGGAGGACGGTCATAGGACGATCGGGGCTCATGAATGGGATCCCTTCTTTTCTAAGCCTAAGGACGGAAGCGGAGATTCTAAAAGTTCGTCTGCCGAAGCTGCGAAAAACTCTTGGAAAAATGAACAAAGGAGCCAACATTGACCTCTCAGTATGTTGCTCTTTTATCGAAGGTACTTCGAGGCAAGTTCATCGCCAGAGATCGAAGTTGCTCCGCACAATTATTGCTCTTTCCGTGATTTTGATCTTCGTAATTTGATGAGCTTATCTCTTTAAGTTTGTAAGGAATACACCTATGCCCGTGTCCAAAACTAAAAGTAGGCGCTCGACGTTCTTTTCCAGATATATTTCATTCTTTCTATAGGCTAGAAATTTTATTTGATGTTATATGCATTAATAATTCTCTGTACTTCTTATAGGTTCTACAAAGATACAAATACTTCTATTGTATCATTTTGTTTTGTTCTCTTAATGTTGTGAATGAAAAATGAGGAGAATAGTGAAGTCCTTTTGAGTTCTATAACTCTATTTTTTATCCTCAATTTGCATGTCCTTAATACAAGACTATTATCTGCTCGAAGGATGTGTGTTTATATTCTTTACACTTTACGCTTTTTTGGTTGCTTTTATGATGGTTAGTTAGTTGAGTTCTGTGAATTGACACATTTTCTCGCTGGTTTAGCGTTTGGATCTTCTTGAATTCTCAAACGGAGGGTTACGGAAATCTTACGTGCAAAGAATGTTGGCAAGCACTTTCGTGCCAGATCTGCAGATTATAAGCCGGTATCGACACAGCAACAGTCGAGGAAAGGTATCGATGCAACAACCGAAAATTGTTACCGTGGTGATTGTGTTTCCAGGACTTTTTACATGGAGCCAAACGCATTTATAATGCACCACTTGGTGTTAGATGGAATTAAAGTGTTGGTGAGAGGAAATAGGCTTTTTATGACCTCCATACGACGGGACCGTGTTTTTGTCTACAATTATTTGCTTCCCATCGCATGGTGAAAGTTAAAAGTAATCGGCGCGGTAAAGTTCCTGCATGTTCATTTGTACTTTGGAATGAATTACTGTCCTAGGAAGAGTTAGTAAAATTCAGCTTTGGACTGTGTTCTTGTTGTTGAGTTTGTACCGAAGCATGCTTGGTTGTACCATTGTAATTTTGTCATCTCATTCTCTGTAAGGTTAATGTTAATAGAATGCATTATTTTGAGATTGATTCTGAACATCCTATTAGTATTGTCAACATCCTCATCTGTTCCTACAAATGTTTATTTGCTTGATGCTCCAAAGTTTCTACTCTCCTCTTTGGGTTCTGTCGAAAGTGCAGCATCTATTTCCTCATTTTATCTTGTAGTTTTTCTGATCAAAGCGAAACCGAGAATGATTCTTGTTCTTTTGGACTCTGACATGTTTGAATCAGAATCTAAGGATGGAGCTGTAATTTTTTTCGCATTGAGTTTTTAAAACTGTGTCTGCATCAAGTATGTGTGGCATGGCCTTGAGCACTGTGATTTGTGAACAGCTACTGAAAATTTACCTGTGATCTTTGATTGTTTGTATAAACCTTCAATTGCATATTTATGGAGAAATTAGATACCCCTGCAATCTCTGTAATGGCATGTTCTTGAATTAGTATTTGTTTCATGTTTCAACTTAGATGGTGTTTGTGACGCTCCAATAGTCTCACATCTGACGGGAAAAGATTATGATTGGGAATATAACAATCATGAACTATAATTACAATAACTGTATTTAAGTATTTTGGGGCCGTGGTTTTGAGCCCAACGAGTTATTATTATTAGTGAGGTGACATAGAATTGTAAAGAAATAGTTTTTAAATCACATTTGACTGATTAGCCCGACCCACAATATGGTGAGAATCGAGTCATAGTTTTGACCCATTGGAGTTGAGCTCCGTCTGGACAAACCCGACCCGGCCCATTTTACATAATGGTGCCGGGTCTCGGCAACACTTATGTTGCTTTTAGACCTATTAAAGTGATATATTGTATCACTTGAAAGTTTTTTTTGTTTTTTGTTTTTAACTTAATATATATATATATGATAATATTTTAGTCTTTAAGAAGCTGGGGAACGAGCCTTGTATATGAAAGCACAAGCAAGGATCGAACATCCAACCTGTAGAACAACAACCCGGCTAACAATCGCTAGTCAACTCGAATAACACTTGAAATAGAGACAAGGAAAAGACGTGTCTAAAGCCGACACGGCCCAAATTTTTTCGTGCCAAAGTGGGTCAGGGGTGGGGATTCAGATCCGTGTCGTGTCGTGTCGTGTCGTGCTGGGCCGCCTTTTTCTAGACCAAGGCCTGACGCTACCCCCGTCCTCGACCATTTTGGAAAGGGTTGTGTCGTGCCGGGCTATGGACTCGCCCATTTTTTTTTTCAAATTTTAATTTTGGAAAAAAAAAGAAAAAAAGGTCATGCCGGCCCATGGTGTAGGGCCATGGGCCAGTCTTGTGGCATGGCACGGACTGGAGCTGTACGTCCACGGGCTGTTCGGTCCGTTTTACATCCCTACGCTCAGCTCGTCTTATTCCCCTATACATGAAGTAATCTTAATTTTTAAGAAGGGTAAACTTTAAATACCACTTCTATGATTTCGCACACTTTAGTACCCTGTGATTTAAAGTGTATAAAGTTAGTGTCATGTGGTTTCAATTTTATCTTTTCGTCAGCTTTTCCGTTAATATTTCGTTAAATTATATACAAAATACTTCAGATATCCCACCTAGGTTTATCGAATATTCACTTTAGTACCCTTTAGTTTTAACTTTGTCATTGATTTAATGAAAAAAATTAGTGAAATTGATAATAAAAAGATAAAAATGAAACCACAGAACACTAAATTGATACACTTTAAAACATAGGATACTAAAGTGAGAAAGTATGAAACCACATGAATAGTATTTGAAGTTATCCTTTTAAGAATGAAGTATAAGATGAATCACAAAGAGGTGACAATTATAGAAATCTTCTCGCTCCACAATTTTTATAAGAAAAAAAAGTTTCATTTTGGTCCCCTAAAGACTAGAATTTATAACATTTTAGTTTTTACTATGTTTTATTATATAATTTTTTTTAGAAAAAAAACCTGAGGAGGACCATGATCACTGTGGGCCATAATGTAGTTCAGTACCTGACTAGTCACACTTAAAAAAATAAAAAATAAAAAAACAGAAAAAAAAAATGCAAGCTTCCATGTATATTCAAAATTGTTTTAGGGACCTTTTCTAAACCTTTAAAAGAAAATAAAAAAGTTTCATGCATGTCTAGTTTTAAAAAAATCTTAATAATTATTTGGCAAAATAACCACTCCATTTTTTTTTTAGTTTTCTCTCCACTCCCATACAAATTAAAGTTGGCCTGATGTGGTTTTAATTAAATAGTTGTATAAATTAATAACAATGCACAAGATCACAATTGTTTAAAGTAATGTGACAAAGTTACACTGAAGATCACACCTCATAAACAGCCCTTCACTACCTAACATATATTCCTCTCATGGTGTGTAGCTTTGTGTATCCTTTCCCATTGGAGAAGAGCCACTTTTCAATAATTCATGACTAAATAAACAAAAGTGTTCATAAAAATACTAGTAGATAAATCCAAGTGATTAAAATTGGAAGTAGCCCTTCACCTTCCATTACCAATTAAATTAACTATGATCCAAAGCGAAATTTATATAATCCATCTCGGATTTATTTGCTATGGCTAGCTATAACTTATATATAAGTGTTTTTTGAATAGAGCTATTTTTTTTTTACTAAAAACTTGTTTGCCTCGGTTATAAGGCATGCATGATGTTGTTCTAAGAAGTATTTTGAGTTGTTCTGTCATCTAAATAGGATCTTCTTATTGGCTTAAAAGAGCCAGCATCCTACCCTGTGGCAGGAGATTATGTTGGATCAAGTTATGTTCGAAATGGTGAGAGGTCGGATTAGGCTGAGTCATGTTCGAAATGATGTGAGGCTGGTGAGGCCGAGTCACAGTCGAAATCAGTGGGCACCATATCTGTACACTTTAAGTGAATTTGTTGCGTATTGCTAATAGCTCAAGCTTTTTGGGATTAATGGTTGGCAGCAACGATCCGGCACTTCTATCTTTGAGGCTTAAACTCCTATTTTAGTTTTCCCCATAGCAGAAATACTCGACTTATTTGTTTGCTAAGTGCTTTAGTTAATACAGATGACTGTAACTGAAACCCTAAAAGCAGAATCACAGGTGAGGCTGAGCAAACACTAAAATTCCGTGAAAGCAATATTCCTACAACAGCGGAAGGAAGTTTCAAATTAGAACTTTCTTTCTGTAGTAAGGAAAAGAAAATTTTGATTAATTAGGTGCGTTTACTCTCAAACTTGTCATCTCATTGCTTTACTTTTTTTCTTTTCTTTTTTGCATTTTGGGAGCTACAAAGCATGTTAAGAATGGGGAATTGAACGTAGGAACTTTTATCAGTATTGAATATAAAATATTAAGACACAGTTCTCTGATAGCTATTTTAAACTTTAGAGACGATTGTTTATTCATGTAGTATTAAAGTAAGAGGTCTTGAGTTTAGATCCTTCCTGTTAGCTTTGTTTAATTATTTTCTATTAATTTAATTCAAGTCTACATCTAAAATATGTTCTCCTATATATATCAGTTGCCAGATTTTATTTTGGATAAGCTGTTGTTATATTTGTTAAATTTCATCAAAATTAGAAAGACAATGTACATTGGAGCCACTGCTCTCTCATCAGCTTAGTTAAAACCATGTTTAACAAACACTAGTAAAATATAATGTGCACAAATGCCAAATGATTAAATCTCATTATCTATATAATCTAAACACAGTTACTAAAAAAATGGTATCTCTACATTGCATGCTTACACTAATCTAATACAGGAGCACCAGCTAGATTTATAGTAAAAAATCATGTTTTCTCCTAATTAACTTTGGGTGCTGATGGATTTTGCAAACTATTATCTCATTTTGTAATTAATCATATAGCTTAATGCTCAGCCCATTAAATAAACACATTAACATATAATTAAATAATGCCTTTTAGGTTGTGTCTGTGTGTATATATATATATATAGTTATAGTGTCATGCAACTTTATTGCTCTTTTATTTAAAGTAAACAATAAGATTGTAACATGCCACATTTAATTATATATCACATAAAAGCACACTATTTGGCACAAATTACTTTGTGTAGTGGGACATTAATAATAGTACTTTTCCCTCCACAAGTCTTTGAAAAGCCTCAAAATGTGCTTATTAAAATCAATAAATATGGGAGGATAATGCTCAATAATTAATGCATGGCTTATTATTCTCTGATCTTTTTCTTTCCAAGAGGGGGGAGAAGCTACGTACACAATGCAATTTGAGAAGTCCCTTCACATGGCCTCCATCTTCTTGCTAATGTATTTAAGTAGTAAAGCATAACAAGTACACTAAAAAGGCCAAGGCCATGTGTGCATGTGGGTGATGAGGAGGGGTTTGAGTTGGATGAGTGTACTGCGGTTGGTGGCCGCATCTATTTGATTGCACCTCTCTCTCTCTCTCTCTCTCTCTCTCTCTCTCTCTCTTGTTGTTTGCACTTGGTGCATGTGTACATTTGTGCTCTGCTCTTTCCTTAAAACTATAACACCTAAATAGTCTCACATCGAATAAAAAAAAATTTTAATTGAGAATATAAGAGGCCACCTATCCTAATAATAATAATAGGGGTTAAGCATTTTCGATTAGTGGTGCATTTTGGGCTTCTGAGAGCTTATTAAGTACTTATGCAGGGCAAAGTGCTATATCATAAGTTTGGTGGGAGTCACCTCTTGAACTCGTAGGAGTCACCTCTATAATCTCATATTGCTTGATAATTCTGATTTTTATGTTTGTGATCGGATTAAGACCTGAAAAGAATATCAAGATTTAAACGGGCAGTCCTACATCAGAGGAAAAAAAAAGGGTTTTTGATTGAGAATATAAAAGGCAACACACCTAGTAGTAATAAATCGGACTTAAGTATTTTGGATTGATGATTTAGAGCCCAACGAATTATTATTGTTAACGAGCTAGTTCATTACAAATACTATTCTTGCAACGTTTTCTATCAAATTGACTAATATAATATAGAAGCTACTTTGAAGTCCTTTTTGGGTCCAAGAGATTTGATGTTTAATTTTCACATTCCTGTTTTAAGGGACGTAATTCTGTTTGTTATTCAGTTATCGCTTTCGTTGCCTCTACGACCAGTGTACATGATTCAATTCACCCGGGATATCCATCATGCACATTGTCAACCGAAAGATCGATTAGGATGTTAGGTATAATCGATAGCCAATTCTTATATTATCGTTAAAAGTCAGGTGTTAAAGTTACTCCTAAACTATTTCTTATCAGATCGATCTTTTGAGTAATGGGTACATTCAGCTTCATTATCTCATTTTTCAATCTGCACCATCCAACCATTTTAACCGGTCACTTCGATTTTTCAAGTTGGAAAGAAAACATTCAATGAGTGGCATAAACTAGGGTGTGAGATGGAATATATGAATGGACGGCAGGGTACGGTACATGGGGTATACAGATGCACGGGGTGCAAGCAAGACCTCTCTCTCTCTCTCTCTAACAAAATTGGAGAGAGATGATTTGTGGTTTCTCTCTCATTCCAGTGTAGGGGCATAAATCAACATGGGAAGATTCTAAGAGGGAGGGCCCAATGACAAAATTGGTGCACTTGGGTTCATGCCATTTTGCTCTCTAACTAAACTACATTAGGAGAAAAAGTTACACAAAAATAGTACAAAGGAATGGGGAGGATACAGTTGAGTCGGTTGGGTTGACTTTTCAGGGAGAACAAGGGTCATGTTAGCTTCTGTACTCTTATATATATATATATATATATATATATGTATATAGTCCGGTTATGGTGCTTGTAAAAGCATCAAGCACTTGGTGCTTATAAATTTTTTACCGTTAGATCTATGCTTTTGATCATTTTTACCCGTTAGATTATACTATTCAACCAACCACTCACTCAACCCTAGGGGGCCCACATCATCCTAACCGTATATTTCTTAATCCAAGGGCCGAAAACTTATAAACACCAATGACTCAGTACTTTTAAAAGCATAGAAGCTCAATTCTCTCTCTCTCTCTCTCTCTCTCTCTCTCTCTCTATATATATATATATATATATATATATGCTTTTTAATTTGGAATTGGAAAGAGGCATCTTAAAAACCTTATGTGGCACAAAATTAAGTTCATTGAAGTGGGTTTTCATTTTTGGGTAAATTTTAATGGTGGGTTCCATGGTTTTATTCTTATTACTTAAATCTTATTAGAGTGCTGTTCTGATATTTTTCACAAGATTGTTTTGGTCAGTCTGATTAAAATTTGATTTTTGTTCGGTTTTTGATCTATATAAATGTGTCATGTTTGTGTTTGGTTTGAATTTCAATGTAAACTTGTTCGAATCCTGAGTCAAAATGAGTATTTAAATAATTTACATGTCGAGTTTAGAACAAGTTAAATCTGATTCAAATCCAAAATTTAGTGGTGTTGACAACACAACCTCTTTTAAAAAACTAAAATAGTAACATCAGAATGCCTAAGTGTTATAAATGAAATAATAAGACATCAAAATGCACTTTAATTACCACATTACTCTTTTATGAAATGTACCATCTCTCACACACGCACATTTGAGCATAGGAATATCAACAGGTCGGTTTTTGGACGACTTTTGTAATATCCAAAATTGAACCTGAATAAGAACACGAACCCGAAGCCTGAAAATGTAGCAACTGTATAACAAAGAAATTACAATAGTGATCGATAGCAACCAAAGACTGAGAACCAGGTAATGCAGGTATTAATTATATTCATAATCATCTAAGTGACAATATCTCTACCAACTATATTATTACACATTTGAAATACTCATTGAGGTTTCTTTGGTGGTAAAAAATTAATATGCCTCTAATCCAAGCAACCAAATTGTTTATCCTATATGGAGGTAATGACTTTAATTAGGGAAAGCACCCAAAGAGCTAATCTAGGATAGAGGACTTTTAGGTAAGATGATTACTAAGCTTCAAAGCAAGTGCTTATAGTAGTTAGTAAGTCAATAAAAAATTAATATATGAGCACAAAAGGGAGAAAAGTTATAGGAGTTGCTTATGATTGTTCATCAATGGCTAATGATGCTCTATCATTTCTCTTTAATTTCCTCTTATTACCTTTTCTTTTTCACCAACTTTATCTTGCCTTGCACTGCCTATGACATTTTTCTATATTAGCTACCAATCCAAATGCTAACTTTAGTTGAAGATATAGTGTGAGACATATAATTGCAATATTTAATAATTTTGAGATGAAAAGGTAGTTTTTTTAAAAAAATTAGAAAGATAGTATGTTATATGCTTATTTATTAAAATTTTATTTGGAGTAAAATAAGTTATTTTTGAATAACTTATTCGGTATGAAAATTTTTCTTGTTTGGTTGGAGATAAAAAATTAAAATTTTACTCTTTAAAAGGTTTTGTATTCATAATTTGCTAGGATGATATATTTCACCTTTAAAATTTATATTATTTTGAAAACTTGACTAGAAAGTAGAATATGTTATTTTATTCTAGATATTTAATCGTATTTTTCATCTACGAAATACTACAACATTTTAAGAAAATCAAAGACATATGTGAAATAAAATATTCAAACATCGAAACAGAATCTAAACAAAATGAATTCAGCTACAAAAAGTAAGTTATTGGTCCTATTAGGTTTTTGGCACTTGAATGAAGAGATGTACTATTAGGATGATAATAGTTCCTTAGAGTTTAGCGGGTGGCTGATAAAATAGTATGATCTAAGAGGTCAAAATGGTCACAAGGTAAGTCTACTGGCGGAAAACTTGAAAGCGCCAAGTGCTTGGTGCTACTAACAGTATTGTAGCAGAACTCTCTCTCTCTCTCTCTCTCTGAGTGTATCTTTTTTTTGTACTCATAAATTTTTAGCCATTGAATGAAGGAATGTGCAATTAGGATGATGGTAGTCTCCAATTTGGATGAAAGTTGTCATCTAGAGTTGAGTGGTGGTTTGTTGAATAGTATGATTTAACAGGTAGAAATGGTCAAAATGGTAGATTTAACGGCCGAAAACTTATGATATAAAAGGGTTTATATTTATGAGAATATAGTAGCTGGACTATATATATATATATAGTTGAGCTAGAATACTATCGATAGCAAACGACCTCCGTTGCCACCCATTTGTTTTTGATGATGGAGCATCCAAATCGACGATCGGTACCGTTGAACATGATCTATACCACTTGAAGTGTTTAGAAATCAAATTTCATATATTTTCGATATTGTTCTCTTATCCATCAAGTGGACACAAAAATGAACGGTTGAAAATGAATATTCTTTAAAAACTGATGATAGGACCCTTGTAATCAAGATCAAGAGTATAGATCTTGTTTTAAATAGTTTAAAGAATTTTCTAACAAAAATTCAATTGATTTGAATATCTTTACGCCGTTAAATAAGAAAACGTATCATATCGATCATTAAAATTACAAATTTTGAAACCTTTTGATCATTAGGCAAATGATGTCAAAAAGATTTAAAATTTGATTTCTAAATACTTCAAGTGGTAAAGATCATGTTCAACGGCGCCAATCGTCGATTTGGAGGCTCTATCATCAAAAATAAATGGGTGACAATGGAGCCCGTTTGCTATCGATAGTATTTTAGCTCAACTCTCTCTCTCTCTCTCTCTCTCTCTCTCTCTCTCTCTCTCTCTCTATTATTATTATTTATTATATATATATCATATATATATATCATCAAGTTTGATGGGTGGTTAGAATGAAAAGGGGAAGAGATGTGTGGAGAGAAATTCAAGGAGAAGAGAAATTGAAGACACCATTATCTCCTCCGAATATGATCTCCCCATCTCATTCTAACCACCATGCAATCTTGCATGGGGATGGGTAGCATGGTTAAAGTAGAAGCACGAAGTGACTGCTGTGCCGGGGCTAGTAGTTAGTAACCTACACTATATATATTATATATATATATAATATATATACTTAGTATATATATATATTATATATATATATATTATATATATGTCACAATGTTATGCTCATTAATTATGATATGCAAGGGCACTATTCTACTTGAAGATTTCAACCTATATATTTACCTTAAACTAGTGGATACCAAGGTCCATAACATGTCTTTGGAAGTAAACAATACGTACTTAGCCTCACAAATCTACTCTGTCTCGGACAATTCACATTCATAATAAATAATCTTAATCCACACGAGTGATCTGTTTCTTCTCTCTCTCTCTCCGTGACAAATTAAGTGCCCATTAATTTTTTTTGAGAAAGAGGTAGCAAGCTACCCGCTTCATTCAATAGGGGTATGAATTTAGCAATCATGATGGAGACAGCTAGGGTCTCCTCCAGGGTACAAAAACTCCGAAACAGAAGAAAAAAGTAACTAAGTGCCCATTAATTATTATCATCATCTAAAGTAATAGTGAATTAATTAGAGCTAGAGTGATTTTAGAAGCATGGAATACTCTAATTATCAACTTATTTTTGATAATGGGACTTTCGAATTGATGATTGACTCTATTAGACTTGATTAGTTTATTTTAAAGTATTCATAAAATAAATTTTATGATTTTTCAATATTTTTTTTTGAGAAATTTCAATATCATTAACCTAGTAATCGAAAAGATTTAGAATTAACAATTTTAATAATCCATTTGAGCTGTTTGCAAATTTAGCAATGTAAAAATATGGAAGTTAGGTAAAATTTTCATACAAATTTGTTTATGCTATTTAAAGTAATATTAATATATATTTCTATTTAAAATTTTAGTAGCATATCATCACATTTTGTGATATTTTTATTTTTGGTCGTAGATTTTAAGCTATTTCAATTACTAGATAAATGGTATTTAAAAATTACAAAACTTTTACTTCTAAGTATTTTAAATGTACTCAAGATAAAATCTAAAGAAATTGGTTGTCAATTAGGAAATCCTATTATCGAAAATAACTAATAAGCATGGAGATCTCTATACTTCTAAAAATATTCAAGCTGGACTTATAAAATTATAAAATCGCCACTTTTAAAAAAGCTTTAAGTTTTTGAAAAGTGACAGTTGTTTCATATAATTTATTTAATATTATATGATATGAGAATAAAAAAATTCTGAGTTCGAGTTTTACCAAACCCATAGTGTTATTTAATTTTTTTCTAAAAATATCTCTTGCTGGTTAATCATACATAAATATATAAATATTTATACTTAACTAAACATGCATGTTCAGGTGACAAGCTCCCGCACATTCTCTAACCATGTTTGATGTCGGGGTTCGTTCTCAACAATCCAAAGAATTTTCCAGCTTATGTCCAAATTGCTCCAGTTTTTGCTCCAGTTTTTGTTGCTTATTTCCAGCTGTTTCTGACCCCAAGACCCCACGAGCTCACCAAACCTCACTATTCCTCTCTCTCTCTCTCTCTCTTACTTGGTTTTCATGTATCAGTTCTTGATCCATCTCATTACATACTTCAATTTTAATCGTTACGTATTTATAATTTTAATTTTTTATTTGTTTAAGAAGTAGAAGAGATTCAAATATATGATAAGATTTAGGGCTATTGAAAGATAGTACATAAGAATAAAGATATAAGATGTTATGATAATTTATTCATATTTTCTCTCAGTAGAAAAATTATCATTTATAAATCTCTTAGCTGCTCGATTTATATATCTATTCAAATAATTCAACATATTTGAATTTTTTTAAAAAGAAATATCGTAAGTATATGGGCGATGATAAAAAGCTTAAATATGAGATGTGATGGAGGGCTGAAAAAATATGATGCGTGGGTTGATACAGTGCACCAAGTTTATAAGTTTTATTTATTTTTTTTCACTATTTTATAAATTAAAAATAAAATTTAAATATATGCCCAACCTCCATTAGTAAAGCCAATAAAAGATTCTTAATCCTTACTCTCTCCTCTTCTTTTTAAATTAAACCATCCTTCTTATGAACTTCCTCCTCCCCCACACTCTCCCCAGCTGCTTCAAACCACTCACCATTAATGGAAGCATAATAAGCAAAAGCAAAAGGAAATTTACAGAGGAGAAAGAGAAGCAGCAGCACCAAAATGCTAATCACTAGAATGCCAATTCTCTTCCTCTGCATGCTCTCATTAACTGCATTCTCTGCCGCCGCTGCTGCGGCCGATGACGAGGCGGCGGCGCTGCTGGCGTTTAAGGCGGTGCTCGCCGACCCCCTCGGCGCGCTCCGCGACTGGACACCGCCGCTGCCGTCGTCGTCGTTGTCGTCGCATTGCAATTGGACCGGCGTGCGGTGCGATTCGCGGGGCTCCGTCACCGGCCTCGACCTCTCCGGCCTCAACCTCAGCGGCTCTGTCGCCGCCGACCCCCTCCGGCGCCTCCCGGCGCTCGCCTACCTCAACCTCTGCTGCAATTCCTTCTCCTCCCCGCTCCCGAACCCCCTCCCGGGCCTCCCCGCCCTCCGAGAGCTCGACGTCAGCGACAACAACTTCGCCGGCCGGTTCCCTGCCGGCCTCGGCGCCTGCCCGGCATTGCGCTCCCTCAACGCCCGCGGCGGCTTCTTTGCCGGCTCGCTCCCGCCCTCCTACCGCGGCCTGCAGAAGCTCGAATTCCTCGGCCTCTCCGGCAACAACCTCACCGGAGAGCTCNTGGCGTGCGGTGCGATTCGCGGGGCTCCGTCACCGGCCTCGACCTCTCCGGCCTCAACCTCAGCGGCTCCGTCGCCGCCGACCCCCTCCGGCGCCTCCCGGCGCTCGCCTACCTCAACCTCTGCTGCAATTCCTTCTCCTCCCCGCTCCCGAACCCCCTCCCGGGCCTCCCCGCCCTGCGCTCCCTCAACGCCTCCGGCAACAACTTCGACGGCCCCCTCCCCGCCGACGTCGGCAACGCCACCGCCCTCCAAGTCCTCGACTTCCGCGGCGGCTTCTTTGCCGGCTCGCTCCCGCCCTCCTACCGCGGCCTGCAGAAGCTCGAATTCCTCGGCCTCTCCGGCAACAACCTCACCGGAGAGCTCCCCGCGGCGCTCTTCGAGCTCTCCGCATTGGAGGAGCTCATCATCGGATACAACGAGTTCGAGGGCCCGATCCCTGCGGCCATCGGGAACCTGACCAGGCTCCGGTACCTCGACGTGGCGATTGGGAACTTGAACGGCGCGATACCGCCGGAGCTCGGGAGGCTCCGGATGCTGACGACGGCGTACCTGTACAAGAACAACTTCGTCGGCGATATTCCGAGAGAATTGGGCAATGCAAGCGCGCTGACAATGCTCGACCTCTCCGACAACGGGCTCACTGGGCCGATACCGGCGGAGCTTTCGCAGCTGAGTAACCTGCAGCTGCTGAACTTGATGTGCAACCGGCTGAAGGGCGCGGTGCCCGGCGGCATCGGCGAATTGCCGCGGCTGGAGGTTCTGGAGCTGTGGAACAACTCGCTGACGGGGCCGCTGCCCTCCGGCCTCGGGCGAGCCTCGGCGCTGCAGTGGGTGGACGTGTCGACGAACTCGCTGTCGGGGCCGATCCCCGCGGGGCTCTGCGATGGCGGCAACCTCACCAAGCTCATCCTCTTCAGCAACGCGTTCGCGGGGCCGATCCCGCCGGGGCTGACGGCCTGCGCCTCGCTGGTGCGGGTGCGCGTGCAGAACAACCGCCTGAACGGCTCCGTCCCCGCAGGGCTCGGCCGGCTGCCGCGGCTGCAGCGCCTGGAATTGGCCGGCAACGAGCTGTCGGGGGAGATACCCGACGACATCGCCCTCTCGACGTCGCTCTCCTTCGTCGACCTCTCGCACAACCGCCTCCGGTCGGCGCTCCCCGCGAACATCCTCTCCGTGCCGACGCTCCAGAGCTTTGCCGCCGCCGACAACGAGCTGACGGGCGGCGTCCCCGACGAGCTGCAGGACTGCCCCTCGCTGTCTGCGCTAGACCTGTCGAGCAACCGCCTGTCCGGCAGCATTCCCGCGAGCCTCGCGTCGTGCCAGCGGCTCGTCACGCTGAGCCTCCGGAGTAATATGTTCGCGGGCACGATCCCGGCCGATATCGCGATGATGCCGACGCTGTCGGTGCTCGACTTGTCGAATAACTTCCTCACCGGATCGATACCGGCGAACTTCGGCAGCTCCCCGGCGCTCGAAATGCTCAATTTGGCCTACAACAACCTCTCCGGCCCGGTGCCGTCGACGGGGCTGCTGAGGACTATAAACCCCGACGACCTCGCCGGAAACTCTCGGCTCTGTGGTGGCGTGCCTCCGGACGTCGCACGTGAGGCACATTGCGGCCGGATGGGCGGTCGGGATAACGGCGGTGGTTGCGATTGCCGCCGCGGCGATCGCGGGGCGGCGGCTGTACCGGCGGTGGTACGTGGACGGCGCAGGCTGCTGCTGCGAGGACCGGTTCGACGAGGAGAGCAGCGGGGTCGCCGGAGCCTGGCCGTGGCGGATGACGGTGTTCCAGCGGCTGAGCTTCACCAGCGCCGACGTGCTTGCGTGCGTCAAGGAGGCGAACGTCGTCGGGATGGGCGGGACGGGGATCGTCTACAAGGCCGACATGCCCCGGCACCACGTGGTGGTGGCCGTCAAGAAGCTATGGCGCAGCCGTGGTGCAGGCGACGATGATTTAGCCGGAGAGGTAGGCAGTGGGCTCCAACCGTTTGTCTCTATAATCTTAAAAACTCAATGTTTTTACATAGAACATTACTTAATAAATTAAGGGGCAATTGTTTATACATCCTTGAAAAATTTTTGACTTTTTAATTTATCTCTCTTAGAAGGCTAATATTGAAAATATCTTTTTTTACGTTTCAACCTATTTCTAATATATCCATCGAGTTAAAATCTATTAATTAACTCTGTTATCTCTGTAAAATTACTATTTTGTCATTTCAAATATACGCCTTCACCATGATTGACTTTCTTATTTGCCCTTAAAATCAGGGTATTTTAACTTTTGGTCTTTTCCAATATACCTCTCTACTGTTACCAATATTTTTTTATTTACCCTTAAATTAAGGGTAAAATTGGTATTTTAATTTTTTTAAATATAGATATTTAACTCACGTTTAAACTAAGTTAACTTAACAGGAGATAACTGTAGGATTATTTTGCAATAATGGTGGAATATATAAGGGGTATTTTAGAAAAAAAAAGAGAGAATAAATCAGATATTTTCAAATACATGAGAGGTATGAGGAGTATATAGACAATTATCCCATAAATTAAACACGATGTCTACTGTCAAAAAATAGTATTTTTAATATTTTATATTCAACAGGTGGCACTATTAGGACGACTGCGGCACCGAAACATTGTTCGGGTGGTCGGGTACATGCGGAACGACTCTGACACGATGATACTGTACGAGTACATGCCGAACGGGAGCTTGTGGGAGGCACTGCACAGCGGCGGCAACGGCGGGGCGGGCAGGCTACTGGTCGACTGGGTGGCGAGGTACAATGTGGCGGCGGGGATAGCGCAGGGGCTGGCGTACCTGCACCACGACTGCCGGCCGCCGGTGATTCACCGCGACGTCAAGTCCAGCAATGTGCTGCTCGACGCGAACCTGGAGGCGCGAATTGCCGACTTTGGGCTAGCCAGGATGTTGGAGCGCAAGGACGAGACCGTCTCCACGGTCGCCGGCTCTTGCGGCTACATCGCGCCAGGTGAGTGTCAAATGTATACTATCAAAATATCATTCTCCGACAGCTTAATTATAAAATAATTAATTATTTTAAATAATATAATATATAATAAATAATTTAAAATTCAAATTTCGTCAGATTTCTAAACTCACAATTTACAGAGTACGGCTACACTCTAAAGGTGGATCAGAAGAGCGACATATACAGCTTCGGCGTGGTCCTGATGGAGCTACTGACCGGCAAAAGGCCGATCGAGCCCGAGTTCGGCGAGGGCCAGGACGTGGTCGGGTGGGTGCGAGAGCGGCTGAGGAGCAACCGCGGGGTCGAGGAGCTGCTGGACCCCACAGTCGGGGGGCGGTGCGAGCATGTCCGCGAGGAGATGTTTTTGGTCCTGAGGATTGCCGTGCTCTGCACCGCACGGTTGCCAAAGGACCGGCCATCTATGCGGGACGTGGTCACGATGCTCGCCGAGGCAAAGCCGCGGAGAAAAAGCACGACCACAACCACGACCACGACCACGACCACGATCGCGGCCACTACTACTGTTATCACCACCAATGTTGTGACTAACAATAAGCCCGTGTTCACTACCTCCCCGGATTCTGGGTACCTGTAGGCTTTTTTGGCGCCTCTTTGTAATATTTGAATTCCAAATTTTCTTTTGTATGTATTTTTAATTTTTTTTTTTTTCAAATTTCAATATTGGATGTGTCGTATATTTTTTTAGATTTTATTATTTTGGTGGTTAGGGAGAAAAAAAATGGTATTTGGGAATAAATTGTTACTTACTTGTAGATGTTTTAAATGTTTAAAAAGAAATAAAAGAATGATGGGTAAAAAATAAATAAATTATTTGATCAAAGTTTTCTTTTCCAATAGCTTGGTATTTCGAATTATTTCCAAAGAGAAATCATTTTTATATCTCCTATAAAATATAATAAAAACTTGCAAGCTGAGGTAGGGGATGTGNTTTTTTTTTTTTTTTTTTGGGTCTCTTTTTGTAATTTGGACATGAATAAGGAAAGAGGCCAAAATGTAAATTGATTTATGTGGTACGCAATCAACTACCTTAGGGGCGAATTGACTCGTTGTAATTATAAATACAGTATAGCTAAAAATATTATTATTCAATTTTTTACATTTATAAAATTTTATAATTTTATTTATGAAGTTGTGGCATTATCTCTTATGAACGAAAAAAAATTGTTTAAGAAATTATTAGAAAGGTAAACAAATCTTTTATTTAAAGTTAGTCTCTTCAGCTGATATAGTTGGAAGTACTAGCAATTTGAGTATATTTCCATCTATTACAATTGAGCTTCTTCGTGTATTTTTAACTATAGTAGTTAAATTTAAATACATTAAATTAATTTTATTTATATTTATAGCTGTAAAGTAGGTGCAATTACATACAATTAAACTGTCCTTTAGCTTAAACTAGTATAGGATCCGCGCTTCGCAGCTGGTAGATAGTATTTCAGTCAATTAATATATATAATTTTTAAAATTTTAAAATTGAAAAAACTTGTAATGAAGAATACAAAACAAACTTATATATCCTTTTATATATTATAAAAACTATTTTTTTAATAATAATTTTAACTTCAAGTATTTGTAGAGTTAAAGTATCGTAATAACTTTACTTAAAAATTCAATCAAACTTAATAATTTTAATAGCTATTTCATAAATAAATTTTTATTTTAAAAATTAAAATTGGAGAAATTATTCTAAACTACCAAATACATAAGATCGTCTTTACCTTACTAAAATTTATTAGAAAAAAAATGTTATTATTTGCACATGGTATATTAATACACACCATATATCGTAATTTATATTAGAAAACTAATTTCTAATATCAAAATATAATTAAATAATCTAGGCTATGAGGTCTAATAATTTAAATATATTTGCTGAATTAAATTTTAAATTCACTATTAGAGATTTGAAGCATGTGGTGTATGTAATTATATACATTTAGTGTAGAGAATGGACTTTTTTCGAAACTAACCCTGTGAAATTACATATTTGCCAAACTAACCCTGTGAAAATTTTATTTGTGAAACTAACCTTCCTCTCGCCACCTCAGCGGCCAGATCAGCATTTCTCATAAAGACGGTGATTCGTTCACCGTCTATAAGTATAGCTCTTGAAGACGGTAAATGGTTAACCGTCTTATTCAGACGGTAAATCGTTAACCGTCTTCTCTAGGCGTAGCATGCCGCCTTTTCAGCAATTCCCCGCGCACCCTACCACCTTCTCAGCAATTCCCCGCGTGGCACAAGGTGCCTATATAAGACGGTTAACTGTTTACCGTCTTCTAAAAGACGGTAAACAATTTACCGTCTTATCTCCCTAGCCAGCCTANTGTAGTATTACACGAAAGACGGTGAACGAGTCACCGTCTTTGTGATATATGCTGATGTGGCAGCTGAGGTGGCGAGAGGAGGGTTAGTTTCACAAATAAAATTTTCACAGGGTTAGTTTGGCAAATATGAAATTTCACAGGGTTAGTTTCAAAAAAAGAGAATACTTAACTATGGACCGAGCTCTTTGAAAAGCTCTTTTTCATAGTTCTAGAAAAGAGACCAGAAATTTTTACTTGCACATGATATATACTAATATTTCATGTATCGTAAGTATATTAAATGATTGATAAAAATATCAAATAGTTATTATCATAAAATAAAATATGATAGAATATAATATAATATAAAATATAAAATATTTTAAAATTTTATTATATTATAGAAATTTATTTTTTATTCATATTTTATATCTGGTCTACGGCGCAATTGACGCGTCGAAAATTTGTATTGAGTGTGTGACATGTTCTTATTGGCTAGGGACTATAATGCAGGATCGACTCCTCCACAAGCTACCTTTATGATGTGGCTGAACCGTCAAATTATATATTCTATATAATATGGCAGAAGTTATATAGGTAGAAAACTACATGTCGCGCGTTCACATCAAATGCCTTTTTTGGGCCTCTTTTAGTTCTATTATTTCTTTGGTATTTTTCATAAATAAAATTTTATTATGGTGTTAGATGTACCCTTGCACTGTCACTGTCGTCGTTCATGACCATGTCCATGATCGTATTTTTTGCCATAGTCTCACCTCCACAATCTGTGCCATATCTAAATTGGCGTTGGCGAAGGTGTGCACGAGGTACGAGAGAGGAGCACGACATCAATGTAGGAGGCGGTGGAGGGAAGAGGAGAGAGAAGAGAAAGCAGAAGGAAAAAGGAGAAGATGGAACGACGAGGAGGGAGACGAACAGGAAAGAAAAAATAAGAGAACAAAAAAAGAAAGGGACAAAAAGGAATAAAAATATTTTGATTAATTTTTAAAACATCGAGTTGAATCTGTAAAATTAAAAAAAGTAGCTTCTTTTTGCAAAAAATATAAAGCCGGTAAATTTTTTATGCAAAAAATCTTTATTGCAACTAAGTCTTATAATTCAATTTAGTTAATTAAATATTGACTTGCTACTAATATGGAAGCAACGCCATAGAATTATACTTGACGAAACAATAATAATTATAATGCCACTTTACTTTCCAATCAGCGAACCCGTCAACATTTAGGGGTCGTTTGATTCGATATAGTTACATAAATAGTGTGGTTGGAAATACATGTAGTTGCAAATGCCGCAGTTATAACTATACCTAGTCTTTTTGGTTTTATACAGTTGCAATTATTACAGTTACATTTTTCTGTTTGGCAAGCTGCAATTGAAATTTGTATTTATAAATTCTATCAATTTTTAGATAGAAATATGAAATTATCTCTTCTAAATATAATATAATCATGAAATCTTTTAATTATTAATTAAGACTTTTATATCTATATATAATTTATATATTATAAAATTATGTATGAATTTAATGAATTTTAAATGCAAACATATTATAGATTTGACCAAAATAAAAACATTATTGAACTAGCAGACTGATAAAAAAGGAACCGTATAAAATAAATTTATTGAACCCTAGCAGATTTCATAAATAGGTATTTCTTGAAAAAAGAAGTTAAAAAAAAAAAAAGAAAAAAGCGTATGAAAAAAAATCATACTTCATTTATTTTTTTAATGGGTGAGCCGACTCCGGCCCAACTGTTGCAGTTGGGCCTTCTCGTGCAGATGTAATTTTAGCAGTAGACGCTAACTACACCAAACCAAATAAAAATTTAATAGATGCACGCATTTTCAAAATGCATGCAATCAAACAGCTCCTTAGTCATTTAAATTGGATTGTAAAATTTAATTGTGATAATTTTTAAAGTTTGAATAAAAAATTATAACAAATTAAAATTTGACGTCGAATGAGTCACCCGCCTAATAGCTTGAGGACCAAAACTTTTATTTAGCCAAAGTCCAACAAGCCCAAACAATAAACTCAAAGCCCAAATCAAATGGGCCAAAGTAGCCCATTGTAAATCCAAGTGTTTTTAGGTAATAAAAAAATAAAAAAATAAAAAAGAAACAATTGCCAACGGAACTATTATTTAAAAGTTATTAAATTTAGAAAAATGTTCAACTTAACAAATAAGAAAACCTTCAAGAAAACTAACAAAAGTTGAGGGTGTAAATTGAGGAAATAAAGTTGAGAAGTATACTTCAAAATTTTGTACAATTGAGGGGGCCTCAGTACATTTTTTTGCTCTTTCTATTTTGCCCTTTTGATTTGATTTATAATTTAGTGCGCGTTTGGCTTATATTCTTGAAAGTGATTTTGGAGCCAAAAATTAATTTTCTTCCAATAAAGTATACGAAAATTTTTTTAAGAAAAACCTAATTCTGATTTTAACGATCAGTTTTCTGAATTTTAGAGGCCTAAAAACAGAAGCATTTAAAAACAACATTTACTCAAAATAAATTCTGCAAAAAATTTATTAATTTTGCATTTTTGTGAAATCGGAGTTTTTTATTTAAAAAAAAAAATTTACAGATTTGCGTCGAATCTTTTAGAAACTGACCAAAATATTTTTATTCTCTCCTCTCGTGCTTGCATGTCATAAGCATGCTTCTCCCCTACCTCGTCTATGTCTCTACATCTCCGCTGTTGTCGACGGTGACGACGTAAGCTCGAATGCGACACATACTGTGGAGGTGAGGGCGTGAGTAGCGGCGGGACGCAGTGGGGTGCCGGAGCTAGAGGAGGAGGAGGAGAACGGAAAAGCAAAAAGGCGAATATAGAGGAAAGGAACTTCAATGTTCTCTTTCTCCGTTTTTTTTTTTTAATATTTTTTATTCTTTCTCCGTTAAAAAGAATAAAATAAAATATTATACTATTTGACCATATGCTATGCTAATTAATTAGTGAACTGACCGTGAAATAGTGTAATAAATTGTTTCGATTTCAACTACTTAGGGTAAAATACACTTTTGGTCTTCAAACTATGAGTCGCATGATATTTTGGTATTCAAAATTTAATTTATTATAATTTTTTATACCAAAATTTAAATTTATCACAACTAAATCGTACAATTCAATTTGGTTGGTTGAATATTGACAAATTATTTACGTACATATGATGTAGCACAATCCAATTTTGAGTTTCGGATTTTTAGTCGGATTTGATTTTGAATATGAATTCAAAACACATTGGGTTTGGATTTTGATTTGGATTTTGAGTTTGATGGTCAGGTTTGGATTCGAATATTTTAATATTCGTCTCGAATCTAACACGGTCAAAATTAATCAGCATGCAAGGTACATAATTTTCTTTTCACGAGTAATTTTCAAAAGAATATTTGAGAATAATCATGATATTAATCCTAAATATTTTCATAGTTTTTTAAGGAATCGGTTAAAATCCAATCAAATCACCATATGAAAAAAAAAAAAAATAAAAGTTCAACTTTGAAATTACCCCTTTGATTTTTTTTAGTGGATTTTTTTAATAAATTTTTCAATCCACCATGTGGGCAAATCATTTATTAAAGTTTTCTCCACAGTATTAGTAGAATTTTAATTAGTATGTGATTAGTTTTTACTGTGAAACTCCATTTCCTTTTCTTAAATATCATATGAAGATCTTAATTAACTTCGGCCAATTTGCATAAAAAATTCATTAGTTTTCAGCTTTTGTAAAAATGGGCCGCCAATTTGGATTTTGCAAATTCGGATCGAATTTTCAAAAAACTGACCAAAATACGCTCATTCTTTTTTCTCTCTTCCCTTTCTTTTCTCTAGTTGTTTTTTTTTCTCTCTCTCTGAAGAAGGTGGTGGAGGTGGAGACAGAGGCGGAGACGGAGGCGGCCTGCCTTGTCTCTGTCCTTCGCCCGCGCACCATCGCTCCGCCCTCTCCCTCGCCTGCGCACCATCGCTCCGCCTTCCTCGCCTCCGATCCCGCCGAGGCCCGCACCTCAACTCTCGTTTTTTTTTTTTTTTCAGCCCTCCAGGACGCCTCCTCACCAGCCTCCGATGCTATTTACAATAGTAAAGTGAGCAGCACAACGATACTCTTCCTCTCACTTTTTTTTCTCATCGATTTCTTTTTTTTTTTTTTTCTTTCAATCCCCTTTACCACCTTCGCGACCCTCTACGCCGGTAATGAGGACAGCGCCTATCCACCTCCTCTGCCTTCGCCAGCAGAGGCACCGACAACGATGCCGAAGAAAGAGGACTCGAAGTAAATGCAGATAAGAGCGGAGCCAAAGAAAAAATATGTATAAAATAAAAAAATAAATAGAATAAGAATAAAATATAAAAAAATATTTTTTGTACAAAACAAAATAAAGAATCAGAGAAAAAAAAAGAAGATGATGAATATACACTATTTCAGAAAACTGTTGCACTATTTCAAAGAAACGTTGCCTTATATTTTTAGAAAATATACCCTCTTTGAGAGAACAAAAAATACTTTCTGAATAAAAATTGTACTCTTTGAACGAAAGTTACATTTTTTGAATGAAAATTATACTATTTGGCCGAAAATTGCACTATTTCAATAGAAATAGAAAGAGGAGAAGGAGAAGAAATAGATAATTTTTATCCAAATAGTGCACTTTTGGTTCAAATAGTGCAATTTTAATTCAAAAAATACAGCTTGCATGTAAAAAATATATTTTTTTCTCAATGAGTATAAATTTTCTCTAAAACAGTGCAACGTCTTCCTAAAGCAGTGCAACTTTCTCCTAGAGTAGTGCAACATTCTTCTTAGTGCAAATTCATTATCTTATTCTTTTCTATTTGATTTTTCATTTTTCTCGTAGAAATTTTTTTTTATATTTTTTATTTTCTGCATTATTTTTTTTCGTCTCCGCTCTCACCTGCATTTGCTCCGAATCATCCTTCTCCGGCACTAGCGTTGGTGCCTGCGACAGCGAAGGTGAAAGAGAGGATGTGGCCCTGTTCTCGTTATCGTCGTGGAGGGTTGCGGAGGCAGTAGAGGGGGATGAAGAAAAAAAAAAACGAGAGAAAAAAAGAAGAGGAAGAGTACATGACGCTGCCATCTTTAGTATTGTAAAGAGTTGGGAAAGCAGTGGAGGAGCGTTGGAGAGAAAAAAAAAAGAAAAAATAATCGAGACGCGGCCTCGATAGGGTCGGAGACGAGAAAGGTGAAGAGAGGGTGCGCGGGCGAGGGCCTGCGAGATAAGCGAGGTGAGCCACCTCCGCTTCCGCCGCCCTCTTCGGAGAGAGAAAAAAAAAAGAATGAGAGAAAAAAAAAAAAAAAAGAGGAGAAAAAAAAAGAGGGAGAGAAAAGGGAATAAGGATATCCGACTCGAATCTGTAAAATCTAAAAAAATGACCTATCTTGCAAAAGCTGAAAATTAATAATTTTTTTATGAAAATTGGCCACTAACTTCAAAACACCTTTTTCTTTCCCAAAAATTTAAACAAAAAATTCCAAAAAATTCTAGAACAAGATGAGTTTGAATATCTTTTTATCTTCAATTGAATATCTTCTAAAATTAAGGCTAACTTACAAAAAAAGCTCTTTGTCCATTTTAGTCGTCGTTTCAAGTTATCAGCATCAGCATAAAAAATTACATTAATTATCATTCTATATTTCAAAATCGATTTTGAAATATAGTTAGTGAATTTGGTTGCGAAGCTTCGCCAAAGTACATTGGTATATCTCATAATTTTATATCTCTATATTTATCTAATTTGTAACTTAAAAACTAGATTGAAAAATTAGATAAAAGAGATTCTTATTTTGTTAATACTATTATGATAGTTTTTGAGCAACTTTATTCAATTTATATGATTACAATTCATTAGATGTAATTAATTCTATCTGTAAATTTGTTTCTTATTTCATTTGGTTCGGGTATAAATAAGAACTATCTATTTTAGGGATATATATAAGTTCAGGTATAAACCTGAAACAAATCAATTTTGCGTTTGAATAAAAATTAAGTTGTTTATGAAATAAGAAAAATAACGTTTGCATAGATAAGATAGAATAAGAATAATAGTGGATAGTTATAAATAAAAAAAAATAATATTGCCCTTTATATTATATTTGAATTTAAAANAAAAAAAAAAAAAAAAGAGGAGAAAAAAAAAGAGGGAGAGAAAAGGGAATAAGGATATCCGACTCGAATCTGTAAAATCTAAAAAAATGACCTATCTTGCAAAAGCTGAAAATTAATAATTTTTTTATGAAAATTGGCCACTAACTTCAAAACACCTTTTTCTTTCCCAAAAATTTAAACAAAAAATTCCAAAAAATTCTAGAACAAGATGAGTTTGAATATCTTTTTATCTTCAATTGAATATCTTCTAAAATTAAGGCTAACTTACAAAAAAAGCTCTTTGTCCATTTTAGTCGTCGTTTCAAGTTATCAGCATCAGCATAAAAAATTACATTAATTATCATTCTATATTTCAAAATCGATTTTGAAATATAGTTAGTGAATTTGGTTGCGAAGCTTCGCCAAAGTACATTGGTATATCTCATAATTTTATATCTCTATATTTATCTAATTTGTAACTTAAAAACTAGATTGAAAAATTAGATAAAAGAGATTCTTATTTTGTTAATACTATTATGATAGTTTTTGAGCAACTTTATTCAATTTATATGATTACAATTCATTAGATGTAATTAATTCTATCTGTAAATTTGTTTCTTATTTCATTTGGTTCGGGTATAAGTAAGAACTATCTATTTTAGGGATATATATAAGTTCAGGTATAAACCTGAAACAAATCAATTTTGCGTTTGAATAAAAATTAAGTTGTTTATGAAATAAGAAAAATAACGTTTGCATAGATAAGATAGAATAAGAATAATAGTGGATAGTTATAAATAAAAAAAAATAATATTGCCCTTTATATTATATTTGAATTTAAAATTTAAAATTTTATATTTAAATTAAATTTAAATATATAATTTTAAATTTTAAAATTTTAAATTTTAAATCTCAAATTCAAAAATTCAAAGTTATAAATTTTAAATTTTAAAAATTTAAAATATCTATTAAAATTTAAAATTTAAAATATAAAATAATAAAATTTTAATTTGAAGATTACAAATTATAAATTTTTAAAATTAAATTTTTAAAAATTAAATAGGGTTGCGAACAGTTTTTTCACCCCTATTCCCACACAAGCGGTGGGATCTCCCAACCAAACGGTATCATAAAGTTTTCGACTGAATTCAATAATAATTCTAAAATTTTGAATTTATTTTAGAGGTAATTTTTAATAAAATTTTGAATTTATTTGAGAGGTAATTTTTAATGCTAGGAATAATCGACACCGGAGATTTTTTTACTTTAGCGTAAAATAGAGGCTTTAAAAATTATATTTACTCCTACTTAGTTTGATCTATAATTAATCTATATTTAATTTGAAAGAGTATAAATAATTTCTAAAAGAATGTTAAAATGCATGAATTATTATTTATAGAGAATGAATTATTCTTGTACAGTTTACGGTCAATGTCACTTATGTCAACACGTGGCTCTTTGTAGGTCATATATTTTCCAATTAAAAAATAATTTAGGGAGGTATTAAATTTACACAAATACCGGAACGGCTGCGTTTGGTTTTAGAACTAAATTTTAGAGAACAATTTTTATTATTTTCGAGAATAAGGAATATTCCGGTACAAGACAAAAAAATTGTAAATTTGTGTTTGGATATATTCGGGAATATTCTAGAGGATATTTTTAATAGCATTTGGATATAAACTGTAGAACAATATCTAAAAATNATATTTTTAAAAATAAAATAATTAATTATATATATAATACTTAATATAAAATAAAATAATTAAATATTAATATATAAATGATAAAACTTAATAAAATAAATAATACATCAAATTTCATTAATTTATATTATACAATAAAATTTAAGTATAAATATATTATCATAAAAATAATATTTATATTAATATATTTATTTATATATCTATTTATCCAATAAAATAAAGAGAAGAATAAAATTGCACTCATTTTTTCTAGGAACAATTTTTAACGGGAAAACAATTCAAAACAATCCACTTTGATCGAAACAATCTGTTCTGTCCTTTTCTTTTATCGTTTGGTTATAAATTGGGGATATCTTGGATTGTTCTGGAATATCCCGGTACCAAACGCAGTCTCTCTTAGTCTAAATAAGTAAGAGTACATAAAAGCTTGTTATTTGTTGCCAAAAATATTCCACATTCGAAACATTTGTTTTAGGCTTGGTTTTTTTTAAAAAAAAATTAAGCAACACAATATGTTGTATTTTAGAGAGTTTTAAGATATTCAAAATGCAATTATTTATTCATGAGATAGGAAACCATGAATAGGTCATAAAATATTAAGAAAAAGCCTGTTAGGAGGATTAAATCATTCAAATTAAACTTTTTTAACCGATATTTTCGATATTCTCCGATTCAATTTTCTTAAAGATTTTTGGTTTTGGTCCATTTTGGTTTGATTTTGCCAAATCAAATTTTGGTTATGTCGTCGAATCCATTTTTTTCTCTAAAAACTTATTTGATTGATTTTTTTTTTTTTTTGAAGGAATAGTAACATGCTATTGTTTCGTTTATTTTTTCTGAAAAAAATCCAGTTAAAAATATAAGACAATTAGGTTTTGAAATCGAGACATCAGATACCAGCTATTAAACCATTTGTCACATGCGCTGGAAACGGTCGTGTAACAATCAAAATGTCAATACTACTTTTAAAACAAAATATAAATAAAATTTAGGTAAACTTCAAATTAAAAAAATTTCACTAATTTCATTTTGATACTTCAACAGACCCTCAATGCAATTCAATAGTACACCATGTTAGGGTACCATTTTCTTAGGCAATACAATAAACCCTAATGGACATTTATTTATTTACTAATATATCCAAATCACAAAAGTGATACCAAACTCTTTATTTATTTATTATTATTATTTTTTATTAAACACCATTCCCACGTGAACCCAATGTACGTGCCCCATTTTAGTGATTTATTTTAACCTCATAAGTAAGTAATTGCTCCCCCGAACAAGTTAAAATGGGTAAATACTAAATAGTAAAATAGTAAATTAAAAGCAAAAAATAAAGTTGGCGGGGTGAGGGAGTGACAAGAAATTAAGGAGAGTAGCGAGGGGCGAAAAGGAATTAGGGAGAGTAGCGAGGGGCGTTTTGTTTCTTTCTCCTTTTATCCTCTTCGTTTTCTCGCCAAGTGGTGGGAAACAGAGAGAGAGAGAGAGAGGGAGAGGGGGGGAGAAGAGCTCTGAGGAGGCGGCAATGGTGGAGCCATTGGGAGAGGCGGCGGAGGCGTGCTTCGGCGACGACGTGTTCCTGCTCGACCTCGTCGACGCGAACGAGCGGCGCGCCCCGCGCGGCGGCGGCGGCGGCGGCGGCGGAGGAGCAATGTTCCTCGACATCTTCGACCACGCCGACGAGGGACTCGCGGTGCGTGACCCCTTATCAGAAACCTAGTTTATACAGAAAAAGAAAAGAAAAAGTCCGATTTTTGATGGCGTGGGAGCGTAAAAATCCGATTTTTATGGTTTTTTTTTGTGTGTAGGAGGGAGGAGGAGGAGGAGGAGGAGGAGGGGGCGAGGAGGAGTTGGAGTGGCTCGCGAACAAGGACGCGTTCCCGGCGCTGGAGACGTCGTTCGACGCGGCGGATGCGCCGGTGCTGGGGGCTTGGGCGTCGGCGCCTGCGGCTGCGGCGGCGGCGGCGGCGAGGGTGGCGGTGAGGCCGAGGAGCAAGGGGCGGGCGGCGGCGGCGGAGTGGCGAGGGGGGCGGCGGCGGCGGCGGTCCGGCGGGTCCGCGCGGCGGTGCAGGCACTGCGGCGGCGGAGGAGACCCCGCAGTGGCGGCGGGCCGGAGGGGCCGAAGACCGCTCGCAACGCGTGCGGCGTCCGGTTCAAGTCCGGGCGCCTTCGCCCGGAGTACGCCCCGCGCGCAGCCCCACCTTCGTCCCCGCCCTCCACTCCAACTCCCACCGCCGCATCCTCGAGATGCGCCGCCTCCACTCCCCCGCCGCCGCCGCCGCGCAGCGCGGCCGACGCGGCCGCGCCGCGGCAGCGCGCGCAGGCGCCGCTCCGCCCCTTCCTAATCCCATCTGTTAATGGCGTCTCGTTTCCATTTCCATTCCTTTTTTTCTTCTTTTTTTTTCCATTTGGGGAAATGTTTTTACTTTTACTTTTACTTTTACTTTCACTCTTCAGGTAGGGACAACTAGTGATTCTTTGTAAGAGTAGGAAGATAAAAAAAAAAAAACAAAAATAACATCATGGTTTTATTTTATTGCATCATGGTTTTAATTTATTGTTAATTGTTAATTCCTTCTTTTCATAAGATGACATGTTTAGTTGGCTAAAAGAAAAGTAGGGAAGGTAATATTCTGGCGTATTATCAGTTGTTTAATTTGTGAAGGTAAATATAAGAACCGTATGTTTGGTTTATAATTGAAATGGAATTGGATTGTATTTTATAATTGAAATGGAATTTGATTGTATTGGCATGGGTAATGAAACAACGAATTATTCAAAATATTTGATGTATTATTATTGGAACAGAAATCAGAATGAATATTTAGAATTTTGAAAGAAAATTTTGGTTAAGAAAGAGAAGAATGATGAAGAGAGAGGATGCGAGGTGTTTGGCAGAGAAGGCTTTAAGTTGTTTACTTTAGAATAGGCTAATTTTGAATTCAAAACATGAATTTGACTATTTATATTTCAGAGTGGATAAGAAATCAGAATTAGATTTCTCTAAAACAAATAACAACTATCGAAAATTAGAGCTCGATTTTTATAGAATAAACAACAACTATCGAAATCAATTCCATAGATAAAATCAGTTATAATTAAATCTCATTTTTTTTTACTTGGATTTAAAATATTTTAAAGTCATCAAAAGTGGAAAGCTTATCTAAAATGTTATATTTGGTTTTAACATTAATTTTTGAATTTAAAGTTAAATTTTAACTTAAATTTGAATTGAATTCATGAATTGACATCATGAATTTAATTTCATATTCTCAACTTTATTTGTAAATTTAAACTCAAATTTATAAATTTATATTTTAAATTAAATTTTATTTAAATCTGAATTCTAGTTTTAAAATTTAAACAATTTAATTACACTTTACTACTATATTGTACTATTTTATTTTTTCAAAAACACCATTACATTATTATATTTATCAATCTCTACATTGTATTATAATTTTTTTCTATCTTGTAACTACTTTCTTTTCTAATAAATATCACTAAATTATTTTTTTTTCTCAGGAATCTCTGCATTATTGTTAACAAATCTATTATCTTAGATCAAATCTAATAACTTGATTAAGAGGCACACTTAAATAGTAGAAAAAATGCAATGTAAATATCCATGGCACACTCATTGAAAATTTTTATCAAATTATTTTTAATTATTGTTTATTATTTATATAATTTTTTTTATTTTTTGTCAAAATAAACTTAAAATATCCTTTGCCACTTTTAATCTTTATTTCTTAATGGCTTTTATATAACATTATATGTTTACTGCTTATTGGAATTGGAAAAAAAAAAAAAAAAATTGAGTGGTACTTTGAAAAAAAAATAGTACAATGTGAAAAATAAAAAATTGTAAAGTACAATGTAGTACATTGTGGTTATGCCATTTTAAATAAAAATTTAAATTAAAATATTGAAAGTGAAATTTTAATTAAATTATTTTTAACAAAGAATTTCAACATGAATTTGAATTCAAGTTGAAAATTCAAATTCAGAATTTATGTTTATATCTTGAATTTAATTTCAATAATGAGTTTTAATTTGAATTATGAATTCAAATTTTCAATTTGAATTATAATTTAAACTCAAATTTTTAATTTATATTGAGGTTTTAATTCAAATTTAAAATTTATATTTAAAATTAAAATTTAAGATCAAATAGTAAATTAAAATTTGATTCAAAATATAAATTCAAATTATCAATTTAAATTTGAATTGATATTTTAGATTAAGTAAATTATTAGATTATGGAAAGCAAAAGAAACTTTTAGAGTCCTTAAAATCTCTCTAATTTTATATTAAGTTATGCCACATTAATTGTATAAATATTGCTAAAAACTTACTACTTATTAAGGCCAAATATTAGGAAGAAAAACCAAGGGTTAATTATACTTTTGGCCTTATAGTTGAATAATATTTTGACCTCTAATTTTAATTTATTATAATTGTTAGCTCAATTTTTTTAAATTATTGAATTAAGCTTCATGGTATATTTAGTTGATTAGGTGATGATGTATTAGAAATGTGGCAGTGATGTGTCATCCTTGTTATTTCCATGTAGTTAAAAAACTGTTATGTGGATAACATATCATTATATATTTAATTTAATTTAATTATTGAATATTATTATAATAATATAAAAATTTATATAAAAAATTATAATAAGTTAAAGTTGGGAATAAACATATAATAATGTGCATAATTTAGCCAAAGAAAATAACTTGACTATCACATTTTTTTTTTTGTCCTATTGAATNAAAGAAAAAAAATTTTGTTGAATGGAGATGAAAAGTTACATGAGTGACAGAAGGGAAAAGAATTACGAAATGAAAATTACAGAAGTGACAGTAGGGAAATAATATGTTCTATTTTAAAGCATCAATATTTAAGAGCGAAGAAAATTACAGAAGTGATGTGAGTTTTAAATTTTTTCCTCTTTCCAAAAATGCCTCTATCCTTTTTTACTAATATTTTTATGTCTATAAATTTTCAGCCAATTATTTTAAATAATTAACTAAGTAATAATTTATTCCCAAATAAAAATAAATATTTTTCTTATATCCGCACCGCCAATAATTTTAAATAATTCGTAATCAAATATTCATATTTGAGTTTGACACGTGGCAAGCATATAGAAAGCCACGTGTCAGCTTCTCACATAGGGTTCATTAAGGGTTCTACTTTTATATATAGTAATAGATATGAAGTAAAAATTATATCTATACTACTTATAAATTCCTTCGCAAAGAATAATTTCAAAGCAACCGCCAATCATTTCGTAAAATAAAATCGTATCTTACATTTTGATCAGAAAAAACTAACTCTATAAAAAAAAAAATAAAGCAAATGTATGTTAAATTTGAAAATGAAATCGTATCTTACATTTTGATCAGAAAGAACTAACTCTAAACTATTCACCATCTCTGGGCGATAAAATTCAGGCATAGTATACAGACAAATCACTCTAATTTTGATCTTCTATTTGTCTCCAAGAGGAGTGATGTCACGTATTGAATCATATCCAAGTGCCATATTCTAAAAAAAATAAGACATCCAATAAAAAAAATTAATATATCATATTTAAATAATAAAATAAAAAAATATATGTTCTCTTTTAAGGCATCAACATTTAAGAATTAAGAAAATTACAGGAGTGACAGTAGACAATAATTTTAAATAATTAATTATTTGCCAATACAAAATTTGAGTTTGACCATTTTTTTCGCAACTAACTATTTCAAATAATTTGCAACAGATTATTGCTTATTTCGCAACCAATAATTTTAAATAATTAATTATCTGCCAATACGAAATTTGAGTTTGACTATTATCTGTCAATACGAAAGCATATAGAAAGCCACGTGTCAGCTTTTGTGACAATATTACCCTCGCATTTATATCCTATTTTCTATCTTTTCTAAAATAAAATATCTATATTTGAACTTGACACGTAGATTATTTTCCCTAAAGCAGTAATATCCGCACCCACCAATTCTTTCGCGTGAATTTCTTAAATATCTCAACATAATTATAGGTGACTTTGAAATAAAATTATTGAGTTTGCAACAGATTATTTCCACCGCGAAAAAATAATTCCCAACAGATTATTGCGTATTTCGCAACCAATAATTTTAAATAATTAATTAAACTAATAATTTTAAATAATTCGTAATCAAATATTCATATTTGAGTTTGACACGTGGCAAGCATATAGAAAGCCACGTGTCAGCTTCTCACATAGGGTTCATTAAGGGTTCTACTTTTATATATAGTAATAGATAACAAAAAATTTCTAATTAATTTTATATTTTTTAACAAATAAAAAAATACACTATCAATCTTAATTATAGTACATATTAAAGTACACAAGCTAGAGAAAAAGAATATGGACCAAAGTAAATATTCAACTAAAATGCAAAATTCAATCCTACTCTATTATCTATGAATTGGTATGCAAAACAATTTATATTTACATATTGATGTGCGAAATAAAATGATAACTAATATTGATATGAAAAATTACAAATGACATTAATATTTAAGTATATAATGAGATCAACTAAACTTTCATATTTGACACAAATTAGAGTAAGCACACATATATTATGTTCCTACTGTCGCTTTTAAGATTCAAAAATATATAGATGTTGGTTTTCAAGAAAATATAAAGAAAAAAAATTTTGTTGAATGGAGATGAAAAGTTACATGAGTGACAGAAGGGAAAAGAATTACGAAATGAAAATTACAGAAGTGACAGTAGGGAAATAATATGTTCTATTTTAAAGCATCAATATTTAAGAGCGAAGAAAATTACAGAAGTGATGTGAGTTTTAAATTTTTTCCTCTTTCCAAAAATGCCTCTATCCTTTTTTACTAATATTTTTATGTCTATAAATTTTCAGCCAATTATTTTAAATAATTAACTAAGTAATAATTTATTCCCAAATAAAAATAAATATTTTTCTTATATCCGCACCGCCAATAATTTTAAATAATTCGTAATCAAATATTCATATTTGAGTTTGACACGTGGCAAGTATATAGAAAGCCACGTGTCAGCTTCTCACATATGGTTCATTAAGGGTTCTACTTTTATATATAGTAATAGATACCATAAAAGATTAAAATCTTAACTAAAAAGTTATAACTAAGTTTATATTTTACAATTTGATTTAAAAATACTTAATAATGATTAATCACCATTTAATTTTTTCTATTTATTTTTTTCTTAACTCTTCATTATTTAATTCATTTTAATTTTGATAGAATAAGCTTAGGCCCTCTCTAAATTTTAGCCCGATTATACTTAATTATCTGAACTAACAAATTATGTTAGCTTTTAATTTTATTAATCACCTAATTATGATTTTTATAGCCCAATTACATTTAATTATCCAAACTTAAAAAACTATACTAACTTAATTTAATTAATAACCTAATTACGATTTCTATAAAATTTTATAACTAATTATACTCCAAAAAAGTCAAGGCCCTTACTGTTTGCGCTTTTTTTTTTTTTAAAAAAAATACTAAGTTAAGATAAATTTAACAAATGTTTAATTCTAGATAACTATGAATTAAGAAAAAACTAATGAAAATTTGAGCCAGGTAGCTGATTAAAATAATTTGACAATTTATATAATTGATAAAACTTATTTAGAGTTAGAAACTTAGATTGAATAACTAAATATAAGAAAACAAAGTTTTTAGGATGATTTGCTGAATTTTCCGGATTTAATTCATTTGCAAGATCTTTTATTGCTTGGAGACCACACACTTAGGTATTATTACTAGGAATCCGGCTACTATCCTATTAATAGGATTGGGACCATTGTCTTATCAAGTCATTTTCAATGATCGACACTTCAAATTGATAATCGGTACTGTTGAAATTAATCTACACTATAAGAAATATATATATATATATATATATAGAGTGAGGCTACTATGCTATCGTAAGCACGGAGCCTTCCGTGCTTCCAGCTCGTTTTTGATGTTGCGACTTTCAAATCGTCGATCGGCTCCGTTAAACTTGATCTAGAGTATTTGGAGTGGGCCTAGAAAAATAAATTTATTAATTCTTTTCGATATCATTGCCTAAGTGATCGAGACTGGGCTCAAAATCAATAAATTTCAATGGCCGTAGGAGGCGTTTGCAAGGTTAAACGGTGAGAAATACCAAAATCACGTAAAATTTTTTGACTAGAAAATTTTTATAACTATATAAAACAAGAATAAATCTTTGATTAATTTTAATGCAATATTCATAAATTTGTAAGATTTTTATTTTCAGCCGGTTGATTTTGAGCCCCTTTGTTCGACTTACAAATGATGAATCGTAAAATCATAAAATTTATTTTCTAGGTACTTCAATATACCTCTAGGATCAGTTTAACGAGCCGATCGTCGATTCGAAAGTCGCAACATCGAAAACGACTGGAAGGCACGGAAGGCTCCATGCTTCCGATAGCAATAGTGCCTCATCTATATTAATTAAGAAGATAGGCAGCACGCTACGTTTATTTCATTTAGAAATAAGCTTAGCTGGAAATGTGAATCAACTAGAATTCGAACTTGGATCTCCGGTATCAACCACCAAGCTCTTTGCCACTTGCTCTAAGGACGGTCGGTCACTATAAGAAATATTTAAAAACTGAATTTTGTAATTTTTGAAAATCATTATCAAGTCTATCGAAGAGTCGAAAAAATGAACAGTCATAAATGAATAACCTTCTTAAAATAGAGGTTAGACTTTCTCAAATTATGATCAGAATTATCAAATATTATTTAAATAGTATAAAAAATTTTCTATCAAAAATTCAAACAGTTTGGATTGCTCTACACCGTTAAACAAGCAAACGGCTCATATAGGCCGTAAAAAATTATCGATTTTATGATCCTTTGATCACCGCGTAAACGATTTTTAAAATTTCTGAAATTTAGTTTCTAGATATTTCAAATACTCTAGATCAACTTTAATGGGTTCGATCATCGATTCGGCATCTCTACCATCAAGAACGATTTGATAGGACGATGGTCTCTATCCTATTAATAGGATAGTAGTTGGATTCTTATTATTAGTATGTCCGTTACTTATAAATCCATCACACTCTCCCACTTTCGTATTATTGCTAATATGTCTGTTACTTATATATCCATCACACTCTCCCACATTATTTAATATGGGATTTTATTGGGATGTCACATGCTACATACCTTTGTTAGTTAATTCGCGAATTATTCACGAATTATTGAAAATCCGAAGTAAACGGTCCGTTTATGAATTTTTTTTCTAAAAAAAGAGAATTATTCGCGAATTTTTTGGCCAGTCGAATAATTTTCGAATAATTCGCGAATAATTCGCGAATTATTCCCAAATTATTGAAATATGAATAAAAAACTTATAATTTTTATTTTTAAATATAGATTACCTTATATTTTATATTTTATATTTTATACCGAATATATTTTTTAAGCCGAATTTTTCAACGAATTTAAAAATTAAAAAATAAATTTTACGCTTATTATACCCGTACCGAATTTTTGCCGAATCCGAATTAACTAATTATGCTACATACTCCCCTCATTTAGGTCCTGACATTCTCGTTAGTCTGGCTTAATTATAAGCATAGTCCCGGATTATCAAATATAACGATCCAAATCACCGGTCCAGAATGCTTAAGTCTAATTATTATTATTAATGTATCCGTTACTTATAAATTTAATACACTCTCCGACATTATCCAATGTAGAACTATTGAAATGTTACGATAATCATCTCAAGATACATCTATTCATCTATCAGTCTAAGTGAGTCAATGCACTGTCTTATTTATGGATGGCTTAGTTTGTCTCTTGCGCGAAGGCTTCTGTATAATTTTTGTTTTATTTGTGAGAGTTTTTATGACGAGAAATCAAAACATTTTAAGCATTGTACCTTGCGATACGGAAATAATAATTAGTGATTGAATTATTTTAAGCTATGATTTTGCAAAAATTTGGAGACTAGGGTTTTTATGATTATCATCATTTAATGTGTGCATGTGATGGTGGTCGGTGATACATGAGGGTTGAATGATCATATGTCCTTGTAAACGCGATTTAATTGGTTGTGACTAATAAATATATGCATGTACCAATTATAGGATTTTATTTTACTCTTTTTTTCTTTTTTTGGTTCAATGTATCTCCCATGAATCCTAAAAATAGTTAAATTTTAAAATGGATGATTATGTTGAGATGGTAAGAATTAGTATTGACAAATTGTATTCATTGAATCTGATCATGCAGATTTACCAAATTCATTACATCTCTGTAAATAAATTAGTTCGTTGTTTTTGGTTCATATTACATTATTACTATCCTAATAGGCTAATACATAAGAAAAATGATTTGGATCTTGGACAAAGAATACCATATTAGCTATCGATGGTGCACATATACAATGCGATGCTTTAGGGCTGTTTGGTTGCATGTAGTTGCAACTATACGGCAGTTGTAACTGTATGCAAATATAAATTTCATATTTGATTTGATGTATTTAACTTCAACTCCTGTAGCAGGAACTGTAGGAGGAGGCTCTATTACAATAGTTGAAACTATGCCTAAATTTGTCGCAGTTCCAACTGTAGCAATTGGAGAGAATAACTTTAAATAAAAGACAATTCATAATAATATTCTTACATATTTTTACATTGAAGATAATCTCTCCATTATATATATAAAACGATAAATTTTTAAAAATTATTTATCAACTACATGCAACTAAACAAATTATTTATAGTTGTATCGCTTTCCACTGCATCCAACCAAATAAGATGCATGTAGTTGCAACTGCTACATTTTCAACTACATGTATTTCCAACTAAACTGCATTTGTAATTACATTTTGTGTATGTAAATTTAGTTAAAATTCTTCATATCATGTATATCAACATAATAACAATTCATAATAATATTCTTATTCTAGCATTAGCTATATTTTGTCTGCAATAAATTGCTGTGTTTTATTATTTTTGGGTTTATAAAATGTAATGCTATACAATCTTTGTAACAATAGCTAGGTACTCATAGAAAATGAAAAGAGAAATTTACCGACCGTCCTTAGAGCAAGTGGCAAGGGGTTTGGTGGTTGGTACCCGAGTATGGCTGGCAAATGAGCGAGCCGGCTCGCGTTCGACTCGCGTTCGACTCGATATTTGGCTCGCTCGAGCTCGACTCGAAATTAAATGAGTGAACAAAAAGAAAGGCTCGAAATTTATTTCAAGCCGAGTTTGAGTATTACTCGGCTCGTTCGAATTAGGCTCGAAAAGCTCAAAAAGCTCGAATATATATACATATATAATAGAGCTACTATGCTATCGAAAGTATTGAGGATCTAGTGCTTTCGATTTTTTGATTCTTAGATCAACCCCTTTAATCATTTCTTATCTTTGGACTAATATTATTATTACCTTGTAGGGTATTATTTAGTCCTCAGGGGGACCGCAATCATACCAACCATACAATTCTTAATCAAAGGATCAAAAATTTGAAAACATCAAATCCTCTATATTTTCGATAGTATAGTAGTTCTACACTATATATATATATATATATATATATATATATAGAGTCCGGCTATGGTGCTTGTAAAAGCACCAAGCACTTGGTACTTGTAAGTTTTTTACCATTAGATCTACATCTTTGATCATTTTCAACCGTTAAATTATACTATTCNTTTCAAGCGGCTCGTTTAGGGCTCGAGCTCGCTCGACTCGAAATTAGGCTCGCTCAAGCTCGGCTCGAATTAATTTCAATCCAAGCTTGAGCTTAAATTTATGCTCGAAATTAATTTCAAGCCGAATTTGAGCCGAGATAAGCTCGCTCGAGCTCGGCTCGTTTCCACCCCTATACTCGAGGTCGCAAGTTCGAATTCTAGTTGATTCACATTTCAAGTTAAGTTTATTTCTAAATGAAATAAACGAAGCGAGTAGCGTGCTATCCAATCTCTCTCAAAAAAAAAAAAGAAGAGAAATTTGTAGAAGGTAAAGTATTTTATTTTAGACCAAAGGATTATTTGTGTGGGTAGTTTTTATTATTTTTGAGTTCTTTTAATGTTTTCCCATTAACTTATTGAGGAGTGTGATCTTAATTTCCATGAAAAATTATACTATTAAATTTTTTTTTTTTATTTTTTTGAGAGATAGGTAGCATGCTACCCGCTTCGTTTATTTCATTTAGAAATAAGCTTAGCTGTAAATGTGAATCAACTAGGATTCGAACTTGGGTCTCGAGTACCAACCACCAAGCTCTTTGTTATTTATTCTAGGAACAGTAGGTTCTATACTATTAAATTATAGAAGCTTCTGCTTATATACCTTATTACTGTTCACAATTTTCAAATTTACCACCTTATTTTTCAAATACCCATCTAAACCTCAAATCCCATTAATATATTCGAAGAAATTTTTGAAAAAAAAAAAATCAGTAAGAATATCTTAATCAACCAAAGTGGTAGATGGAATTACCTAGTGTCAAACAAATTGCTCAAAGAATTAGGTTCCAATTTAGCCTAGAGACCAAAAAATAAAATAAAATTGGGCACATTGTGAAGAGCTAGCGATTGTAAACTGCTTTTAATTTGCAGTTTGTACCATTTCGATATATCTTTAGCGACGTAATAAAACTATTGTAAATTAATAAGTGATAGAAATACTAGATTATTATGGATTAAAATGCATTCTTATTTTCATATTTGAGCCAAATCACTAGCGTAACGGTTTGACCTATAATTCTTACATTTTCAATCATACTTTCTTTCCTATATGATGCAGGACTATTGAGATGTTTTCTTCGGCTTAGCATCGATACCAACAATCCAACTCCCTTCAGCTCTGACGCCAAATATGACAACCCAACTAGCAGGAATAGTTTATTGGGTCCAAACCACTGGCCTAAAATGTTTCAGCCCAGTTATTACTATTAGGGTCCATGATATTTATATTCCCAATTATATTTTTTTTTTCATTCGACATGGAATTATTCAGTATTATAACTAGTAGTCCATTAATAAAAATAAACTAGTTTTACTGGCCGTACCTAGCACAGTTGGTTAAGAACTTGATGCTTGGTACCTAATGTCCCAAATTTGATGCTTAATTACTTTATATTTCAAGCTAAATTCATTTCTAAATAATAAATTTAACAAGCAGCTTGCAACCTTTCTCTCTCTAAAGTAAAAAAGAATTTTATACTTTCCCAAGAACTATTTACCTATCTAGTCTTTTTACAAAAAAATATTCCCTATCTAGCCTTCTTTTGAAAAATATTCCCCATCTAGCCTCATTTTCAAAGATTAGAGAAAAAAAAAAAATTAATACCTTTAATATATATTAAGGGGTTAAGTGGGAGAGATTATCTTTTTCTCTCTCCTCTCCTATTTCCCGAGATCCCTTCTCACTCTCTAATTTTTGCGTATAATTTATCTCATATCGATTTATTTCAAAATAGAAAATTTTTATATAGCGCATCAATCGTTTTATATTTTGATGGAAATATTATGCATGGTTCGGAAGGAGTTGATTATAATAGTTATGATCCAAAGCTATTTGGATTTCTCGTACTTTAGGTTTTAATACATTAAAACATAAAATTTATAGGCCGAATGGGATCAAGATTATTTTGATATAAAAATTAATGGAAGAGGAGAGAGAAAAAGATAATCTTCCCCACTTAACCCCTTAATATATATTAAAGGAATTAATTTCTTTTTTTTTCTCTAATCTTTGAAGATGAGGCTAGATAGGGAATATTTTTCAAAAAGAGGCTAGATAGGGAATATTTTTTTGTAAAGAAGCTAGATAGGTAAATAGTTCCTTTCCCAACCTTAGTGACTTGATAGTTAATAATAAATTTATTATTCTGAATATAAAGTATACAATATTTTCAATATATTACAAATCTTGAGCCAAAAGGCCCTACATGTAAGAAATAGTATCACATAAATAGTGAAAACGTAATCAAAATGGTAAATTCATAGTATTAAAATTTTGTACCGGATTTATTTTAATAGCTTCTCTGCTTAAAAAAGTAGTGCGACGATCCAAGAGTTCGACAAAAGTTGAATTTTCGCTGCAGCAAAAGCAACAATTACATTACGTACAGCTAGAATGGAATGTTCATGGAAAATTCTTTTTTTTTCCCGCTTTGGATGAGGGGGAGCTAACACAGCAAACTACGGTTATCAATGCCTATTTCTAAGGTATGTCGATGGATACGAATATTCAAAATTTTATCCGAATTTAAATTTAAATAGAGTGAATTTATTCGATACTAAAAGAAATGTAGTTTCGAATATGAATATTAAAAATAATATCTTGACGAATATGGATTCAAGTGTGGTTTTTGTGTGTACCCGACCCAAATCCGAATATGATCCGAAGTGTATATATATATATATATATATATATATATATATATATATTGGATGTTATATCTGAATTTAAGTTTTAAAAATTTAGATTTAATGTAATATGTTTGAAATATTATAAAGAAAAATAATTATTTTGAGTTTGGGCTTGGATTCAGGTTTCGAATTTCTGGTCGGGTTCAAATTTGGATATGAATTTTTAAAATCCGTCAAATTTGGTTTCAAATTTGAGTTCGGATTCGAATTTCGGACTTGATAGTCGGATTCGAATTTTAAAAAATTCGCCTCGAATCCAACGCAATGACATCCCTAACTATCATTGATTTGGCGAGACTATTCAGCTCGTCAAATCGGTATATATGAGTCAATTCATGGTAGAAAGGACATCACATTGCTTTTAGTGGTGAGGATTTGTTCAGAAATTAATACAATGCTATCTCTATATCTAAAAGTGGATATAAATCTTCCAGTATATTTACCGAAAAGTTACTTTTATCACATAATTTTTATAACAATCTTATTCTTTAATACTAATAAATCAACAAGTTTGTTTCAATGCTATCTCTATATTCAAAAATTGATGCAAATTTCACACATCACTCATCCAAAAATTAATTTTATCACATTAGTCTTATCACAATGTTATTTTTTTTAATAATAAAGACACAAAAGATTGCGGGCCAAAGTGAAAGAAGGTGCAAAGATTAGGGATAAAATTAACGAAAAATAAAATATTAAGAATGAAAATAAAAAGAAATGAGGTAAAGATTAGGGACCAATGTGCAATTAAATGCTGAGCAATCTCTGCACTTCTAATCTAGGTGTATATTTTACATTTCATTCATCTAAAAGTTTTTTTTTTCCTCTAGTTTTGTCCTTTTTTTCTTTTATAAAAGACTTAATTATACTATAGCACACTGAACTTTACAAAATTTTTTTTTTCACTTTCTACTACTATTTTTTTTTTTCTAAATGCACTACTCAACTATTCTTTTTTTTTTTAATTAAGATATTTATATTATAAGCAATAAACCTACAATTTTATATAAAATAGTGATTACAAGTAACAGACCATATAATCAACTTATTTTGATATAAAAAAATATAAAAATCTATAAAATAAAAAAAAAGTAAAAATAATTTGATGGAAATTTTTAATGAGTCTATTGTAAAAAAATTATTTTATATTTTTCTACTATTTAACTATTAGCTCTTAATAAAGTTATTATTTTTGTCCAGAATAATATATTTGTAACAATAATATGGAGATTGCCGAAAAAAAAAAGAAAAGGTTTAATGATATCTACGAGAAAAGCAAATAGTACAAGCTGTCGAATCATTCACGCTAACCATTAATCCCAAAAGTTCGAACAGTTAGAAATACACAACTAATTCACTTAAAATGTATAGATACAGTATTCACGGGTCTCGATCGTGACTCGGCCCAACCAGCCTCACGCCATTTCGAACATAATTCGGCCCACCCAGCTTCACGCCATTTCGAATATGACTCAATCCAACATGGCTTCCTACCACAGGGCAGAATGCCGATCCATTTAAGCCAACAATCCCTCCTACAGCACCTGAACACATTCGCAGGATGTCTTATCGGATCGTTCGCGCAGTGGCGTTCACCATTAATTCCAAAAGCTCGAGCTGTTAGAAATATGCAACTAATTCACTTAAAGAATACAGATACAGCGCCCACGGGTATCGGTTGTAACTCGGCCCAACCAGCCTCACGCCACTTCAAACATGACTTGGCCCACCAAGTCTCACGCTATTTCGAATATGACTCGGCCTAACATGGCCTCTCGTCACAGGGCAGGATACTGGCCCATATAAGCCAACACAAACTAGAAAAATAAAAATAAATCTAAAATACAGTATAAAGATTGATAACATATAATAATAAAAAGTCTTTGAAAAAATATAATATATAATATTGCAAATAAAAATAACAGTAAAGTACGTTATAGTAGAGTGTAATTAAGCCTTCACTAAAACAAATTTAAATTTTTGGGAATTCTAAACAAAAAGTATAAGATTTATTACACTTATATATAAGTATACATAAAATATTTTCCTTCACTAAAACAAATTTGGTAGGAGTTGTACTTCAAAGACAAATCCTTTTTAAGTGGAAGCTTACCTAAACTTTGACCTTTGCAAGTCGAAATTAATTTTATAAGGAAAAAACTTAGATATCAATACACAAAAGGAAAATATGTGGAGAGACCCCTAAACTTTCTCTCTCAATTAGTATGATTAAACATTAGAATTTAAAAATACAGTGAATTTAAAGTTTAATAAAATTATATATATAAGACATACGGTCAGAATGGCTGTGCAATTACTAACTCAAATATGAGTCCGAGTACTTTACTCTTATGAGTATAGACCACTTTGTACTCATAAATTTTCGACCGTTAGATCTACCTTTTTAATTATTTTCATACGTTGGATCATACTATTCAATCAACCACCCACTCAACTTGAGGAAACCACTATCATTTTAATCGCACATCTCTTCATCCAACGGCCAAAAACTTATGAATTCGAAGGAATTTATACTCATAAGAGTATAGTAGCCATAATTCTAAAGTTATATATATTTGCTAAAAGTTAAGGGACCTAATTGTTAAAATTTAAATTTCAGGCGGCTGTCTGTAAATGAGTTAAAGTTCAGGGGGTTGTCTGTACATTTTTCTTGTGGGCCCCGCATGTCAGCTAAATGAGAAACTCACCTTCTCCGTTCCGCGACTCCTCTCTTTTTTTTTTTCTTTTTTTTTCCTTTTTTTTACTCCCAAATCGAACACGAAGAAGACGAAGAAGAAGAAACACTGAGCAATGCACTCCACTCCACCGCACCCACCACCCCCGCATCCCCAGAGCTTCCCCCATAACTCCCCCAAGGATCCCCGCGGCCACCCCCTCCTCTGCGTCCTCCTCCTCTCCCTCCTCTCCCTCCTCCTCCTCCTCCTCTCCCTCTCCTCCCCCCATTCCCCACCTCCCCCCTCGTCCTCCTCCTCCGACGCGGCGGCGTCGGCGGCGGCGGCGGCGGCGGGGGTGGCGGAGATCCCGTCCATCGCCTACCTCATCTCCGGGAGATCTGGCGACGGCGACCGCATCCTCCGCCTCCTGCTCGCGGCGTACCACCCCGGCAACCTCTACCTCCTCCACCTCGACCGCGCCGCGCCGCGCGCCCAGCGCGAGCGCCTCGCCCGCGCGGCGCGCGCCGCGCTGCGGGGCGGGGCGCGCAACGTGCACGTCGTCGGCGAGCCCGACTTCGCCAACCCCCGCGGCGCCTCCGCGCTCGCCGCGGCGCTCCACGGCGCCGCCGTGCTCCTCCGCCTCTCCCCGCGCTGGGGCTGGTTCGTCAACCTCGACGCCTCCGATTACCCCCTCGTCACCCAGGACGGTACGATCTCGAGTAGAATCTAGGGTTGGTTTCATTTGGTCGCTAGGTCGGTAGAATCGAAGCCGCTAGTTTCTTGGATCGGCGGATCTGATTCGCTCATACTTGTTAAGAAAACAATGTCATTTGCAATGAGTTCCTCTAAGAAAAGAATGTGTGTTTTTTTTTTTAATTTGATTTGTTGAATCCATTTCATTGTAGAAGCTATGACACGAATTTTACTTATATCGTTTTAATTTGATTTGGTCCTTTAGTTCCAATACTTTTCACTACTTTAAACTTTATTTTTTAAGAACTTGGTAAAAAAAACTCGTGTCTTTTCAAGCCTGAGATATCTGCAAGGATGTTATCTTGGTATTTATTCGAAAAGGAGATTGAATTTGAGTGACACTTACGGAAGGGGTGTACATATTTTATGTTGGTGATTTGATGATAGAGCGAATACCTTGATTATGGCAAAACACTCTAAAAGCAATGTGCGGCAAAGATGAACAAGAAAAGATGAGGTTTAACCTCTTCATTGTCCTACACTTCTTCCACTGCTTTGCTCTTTACTCTAGTAGCAATTTGCGTGAATTATGAAGTTCATTGATGTCATATATGAAACCCATGCAATTAGGGCATCTGAATTCAGGTAAGCGTGCCCACTGCTGCTGCGAGCGGTACGGTCGGCATAAAACATCTTTGTTAATGAAACTTTGCAGCCCAGAGTCAGGCATAGCGGTGATATAGGTTCTCCTATTTGCTAGATTTTTAAGAACTAATGTGTGGAGCATAAATGTTTTTCAGATCTACTCAAATAGAAATATTCTTTTAGGGAAATTCTGGCTACCTGACTTGAGTATATATGTGTTTCAGATCTACTTCATGTCTTCTCCTTTTTACCGAAAGATCTCAACTTTATTCAGCACAGCAGTTATATTGGTTGGAGAGAGTATGAACTTCACACTCTTGTTTTTGCTAGCCATTTTCTTTTCCTGCTTTACCATTAGTTGTGAGAGTTTCGTAGTTGTGATGCAAGGTTTCTATTATTTTTTTAATGCAGGTCGCGGCGAATAAGGCCAATAATTGTTGACCCTGGTCTTTATCTCTCAACCAGGGCAGACGTATTTTATGCTACGCAAAAGCGTGAGCTGCCAGATGCGTACAAGTTATTCACTGGTAAGTGTTTATATCATTCTAGGGTATTATGACTGAATTTATTAGTAAATCCTCGTAATTATGCATCAGAATGAGAGGCTCCTACTAAGAAAACTTTCTTGTATTTTGTTCTATCTACAGAAAAGACGCAAATATGTAATGAACAGTGATACTGCGCAGTTAGATAATGTCGATAACTTAGCAAACTTTTAACAGCTAGTTATGTATATCTTTTAACCGTGTCTGTTAACACACTGAGCTGGTCGCTTTGCACCTACATAATTGCTTGCATCATTCTCTACTAAACTTTTAGTTGTGTTCAGAATCAGTTGCATTGGAGTCTAACTAAGCCAATCAGTTTTCTGAGTAACTCAAGATAAGATGTCTATTGCACGGATCTCGGACTTCACTCTTTCTTTTCTTTCAGTGATTCCTTATGTGTGGATAAGGAAACTTGTGCCTAGTTTGGCATGCATTCTCTAAATGCAACCGGCTTGCTGCTTTAAAGCTCCAAAAGAATTTACTTAGAAGCTCCGCTCCTGCAATGCTATGAACTGCTGTAATATGGTGGTGGGGACTTCCAATGGAGAAGCATCCCAACAGATGCTTTTCTGATGAAGGTTCCAACCCCATTTCCACAGCATTCAGTAGTATTAGGCTTACTTTGGTAATCCGGTGGCTAAAAGTACCATTTTTATACTATGGAAGTGCCAATAAATCTAAAAGCTTACAATCTTTTCTTTTTTAACATTTTAAAATTGCAGTTACAATTGCCACCAGAGAAGTATATAGCCACATGCTTGTCCAGTAGCGGTTGCAACCGCAATTTTATAATGTAAATGAAGGAATGATTGAAAACCTTTTTTGAAATTTTTTGATCTTTCATAGTAGAAAATTAATGCTTTTAGTCACCATATTACCAAACTAGGCCTTAATGGTGTTGAGCGTTAAAGTGCTTTTGGATGCATTTTCTTTCAGCTCTAAACTCTAAAGCATGACAGGGCATTTTGAATACACACTCCCAATTAGGCCAACTGGAAATTTGAAGTATGACACTTCACCATTTATTGAATTAGGTGTTTTTTCTAAGGTTTAATATATTAGGTGAATGATGTTCATATCTTACTTGTAACACTGAACATTGATTCTTGGGTGATGATGCTACTGTTATCGCATTATAACATGCAAGGAGTGCCCCTGCCGTACCATGCCAGTGGCGTATTAGCACCTGTCACAGGTTCACGTGGCACCCAAAAACTGTGGGCGTGCTATCCTGTATCGTGGTGTGCCGCTCCCGTATCACCCCGTATCTCGGCGTACCACCCCTAGATCGCCCTGTGCCCATTCGTGCCGAACCAGAATGGTTTGGCACAGATCTATTTACTCTTTTTTTTCTATTTTAATGGTCAAAAGAGACCTCTTGATGGTGTCGCCGTTGTTCCTGTGACAGTACCTATCAAGGTAGTACACGTACATCGCGACACAATTCGTTATAATGAATATGTTTGCAATTATTACGAGATGTACCCGCACCAAATGAGCTTTCACCAATATTAGCAAAATTTATATAGTTGAGGGACCAATCTAGTGACTTATGATTGACAATTACTAGTATGATCCACGTAGATACTCCATATACTACTAGCAATGGAAGATAAAAGTTTAGACTTTAGAGTTATGATTTAGGCATATTGAATTATCTCTAATATTATATGTTGTTAATTATTAGTCTTATATTAGCATTTATATACTTTCATGAGGAGTTGTGTATGACTATTTTGACTTGGACTGGATAAAAGATACAATACTGGATCAAGTGTATATACATTACAAACCTTAAACATCTTAAAAAGCTAACGTTACATGATTTTTTTTTTTAAGAAAACAGTACTAAACCCTGCCAGAATGCCACTGGCATAGGAGGCCGTGCCAAGACTAGCACGCCTGTGTCACCGTGCCGTGCCGGTGGCATAGCAGCAGGGGCCATACTGGTGGCATAGCAATCCCTGATAACATGCTAAATAAGTTCAGCAGGTTTTTACATTTATTTTATTAAAATGGGTTGGAGGACATGCTCCGCCTCTATGTTGTTTTGATCAACAACACATACCTAGGGTGAGTCAAAAGATTCGTAAATATTTAAATATTCACCAATAGAATCACTTTGTTAAATTCCAAGATGCACTCTCATAGGACAAGAAAAACTGAATTGAGGATAAAAAATGTAATATCTCTTGTAGATTTCTTTGAATGATATCTGAAGGAAAAATTCTTATGCATTGACCTTCATTGTTTTCTGCTGAGATGTTCAAGAAACTTATTCAGAAGAGTACCCTCATTAATTACCTTGAACACGCTATATTATTCTCATTTTCAAATCATCAAAACTGCTGGTGGATTTCTTCTAATTTTCTCTTCATCAGGTGATTCTTCTGTTATTCTTAGTCGGAAATTCATTGAGTACTGCATCTTGGGTACCAACAACTTGCCGAGAACTCTTCTTATGTATTACTCCAACATGCCTTCACCACACCTGAACTACTTCCACACTGTCCTCTGCAACTCGCCCGAGTTCAACAGGACGGTCGTGAACCACAATCTACACTATGTAACCTGGGACATGTCTTCAAGGAAGGAACCCCGCCTGCTTACTCTTGATGACGTGGCAAATCTGACCCGATCTGGTGTGGCCTTTGCGACGCAGTTCGCCAAAGATGACCCAGCTCTTGACCGCATCGATCAGGAAATTCTAGGCCGCGGGCCTGGCAGGGTAGTTCCGGGAGGCTGGTGTTTAGGTGGGGGCCGGGGAGATCCGTGTTCAAAATGGGGTAGTCCGAATGTTCTTAGACCTGGTCGAAGAGCCATGGACCTTGCAAATGCTATTGCGCAACTTCTCACTCCAGAGAACCTCTATTCTCATCAGTGTATATGGGACTAAGCCATGTAACAACATCAGGTACTATCTCCCACTGTATTGTTTGTTTTTTGTTTTGGTATGATCTTATTCCGAAATTGGTGATTCTTGTGCTAGTTGGTGGCACTTGGTTAGATTAGTTTAGGAGGGTGAGAAAGGCCTGTATTGTTTTTTGATGAGACATGTATAGTGTTGTTAAGCCATTTGATGCCGCAATTTAAAATGCGCAACTTGTTGTTGGCATGGATCTATCAATCTCTGTATTGGATTGGACCTTGTTTGTAGATATTAAAGTAAGCAGAATACAAAGAGGGGGTCACTGGATCCAATGGCCTTGTGACTCAGAGAAAATGATTCAGGGTACATTTGGTAACCAGCATTGGATTTGACAGGGTAAGATGAGGAGCAGTTTGGGGGAAAGATTGCTGGTTTAGTAACGCATGGGGATCGGCGTCATGAGAGGAATCCGATCGGACCAAATGAGTCTATTAGGATGGGATTATCGCTTCCTATGGAGGCTGTAATGTACAACTTAAGCAATGTGAATACCTATTACACATTGGTCTCATGTTACAATATCAAATTACCAGAATCTAATCAAGAATATTGGAAAATTTATATCTAGCTATCAGGTTTAACTTTTACGATAATTTGAAATTTATCTGTAATTTTTTTAAGCTTTTGAGTTTGAAGCTTTTTTTAAAAAAAAATTTCATAAAATTTTCTGTTGGGCATCTTTCACTAGAAGCTAGGAAATGCTTCATTTGTAGTTTTAACTTTTTCTTTTTCCTTCAAGTATCCTTATTTGAGATGTAAGTTGATAAAGGTTGAGTAAGAGGTAAAATTGGAATAAAGGAATGCGTATATGGTGTCAATGAAGGGGAAGAGAAGTTAAAANATGACTTGTAAAATGTAACACTTTACTTCCTTGCTTATCAGTGGACTCTTACAGAAAAGAAAGAAAAAAAAATCACATATGATAGTAAGCTATAAATGCAATATAGTAAAGGAGAATTTTTGAAGTTGTTTCTTACATTTGATTACTGTTTGCATGACAAACTTACAAGACTTCAATTCTCTTGATTTGTTGATGGCAACCAAAATTCTATCATATGTATGAGAGATGCTAGAGAGAGAGAGAGAGAGAGAGAGAGAGAGAGAGAGAGAGAGTTTACCAAGTATATTATTGATAGTATATAAATAGTATTTCTTATCAATATTTTCATCCTTAGATTATTACTATTCCATCAATCTCTGCTAAACTCTTAGGCATTCAATAATCAAAAAGTTGACAATAAATACTATTTTCATACTATTAATAGTATTCTAGTTTCATATATATAATATATATATATATATATATATNTTCTTATCAATATTTTCATCCTTAGATTATTACTATTCCATCAATCTATGCTAAACTCTTAGGCATTCAATAATCAAAAAGTTGATAATAAATACTATTTTCATACTATTGATAGTATTCTAGTTTCATATATATATATATATATATATATAGAACTAGGCTGGAATACTATTAATAGCACCAAGCTATTGGTGCTATTAGTATTTTAGCCATTGGATTGAGAAATATGTGGTTAGGATGATATGGGCCCCCTAGGGTTGAGTGGGTGGTTGGTTGAATAGTATAATCTAACGGGCAAAAATAATCAAAGGGGTTAATATAACGGTAGAAAACTTGATAGCACCAGTATTTGGTGCTATCGATAGCATAACAGCCGGACTCTATATATATATATATATATATATATAGCTAGACTAGTACACTATCGGTAGCACCGAGGCTTCCGTGCTACCAAGTTGTTTTCAATGATGCGGCTACCAAATCGATGATCGGTTCCGTTAAACTCGATCTACACTATTGAAAGTATTTGAAAACCAAATTTCATAATTTTTCGACATCATTTGGCTAGTGATCAAAAGGTTTCAAAATTGATAATTTTAACGGTAAATTTGATGCATTTGTGAATTTAACGGTATAAAACAATCCAAATCTGATGAAACTTTTATAGAAATTTTTTTTTCACTATTTAGAGTAAGATCAGTACCTCTGATTTTAAATTCAAGTCGTTTATCATCATTTTTTATGAGCTTTTTATTTTCAGCCGTTCATTTTTAGACTACTCGTTTGATAAGTAAATGATGCCGAAAGATTATAAAATTTAGTTTCCAAATACTTTAATAGTGTAGATCAAGTCTAACGAAGCCGATCGTCGATTTGGAAGCTACATCATCGAAAATAACTTGGTAGCACGGAGGCCTCTGTGCTATCGATAGTATACCAGCCTAGCTATATATATATATATATATATATATATATATATATAGAATTAGGCTACTATACTATCTATAGTACCGGAGCTCCAGTACTATAGTCTTGTTTTCGATTTTAGAGTGTTCAAATTAATGATCCACACTGTTAAATATAATATAGGGTATATAAAGTTCTTAGGAATAAAATATTAGTTTTTTTCGACATCGTTTACTTAGTAAATAAATTATATCAAAATGGACGGTGAAAATTGAATAATCTTTAAAATTTGAGCATAGAATTTTTAAATTCAAGATCAAGAATGTTAACATTAATCTAGATAGTTTAAAGTATTTTCTATCAAAATTTGAAGAAATTTAAATTCTTCTACACCATTAAACTCCAAACTCACCAAAGTAGCCATTGAAAATTGACAATTTTGAAATGGTTTGATCATAAAGTAAACTACGTCGAAAAAATATAAAATTTTATTTCTAAAAACTTCAAATACCTTAGATCAGTTTTAACTGTGTGGATCGTTGATTTGAATATCCTAAGATTGAAGACGAGACTATAGTACCGGAGCCCCGATACTATAGATAGTATAAGAGACTCTCTCTCTCTCTCTCTCTATATATATATATATATATGTAAGCAATCTCTCTCTCTCTCTATATATATATATATATATATATGTAAGCGAGAGAGAGAGAGAGAGAGAGAGAGAGAGAGTGAGAGTAGGGCTAATTATACTCTTATGAATATAAAACCCTTCATACTCATAAGTTGTTTTCGATGATAAAGCTTCCGAATCGATAATCCACTCCGTTAAATATGATCTAGCAATATTTGAAATTTTTAAAAAATAAATTTCGTAATTTTTTGAAATCATAATAAAGTCTATCAAGTGGGTAAAAAATGAATGGTCAAATCGAATGACATTCTAAAAATGGATGATCGTATCCTTTAATTTAAGATCGAAGTTATTGATCTTTATCTAGATAGTGAATAGAATTTTCTATCAAAAAATCAACCTATTTTAATTTTTTTACACCGTTAAACTAGCAAGTATCTTATACCAGTCGTTAAAAATTGTCAATTTGGTAATCTTTTGATCGTATGGTAAATGATATCGAATTGAAAAATTATAAAATTTAATTTTTAGAAGTTTTAAATGCTCTAAATAACGTTTAACGGTATGGATCGTCAATTCGAAAGTTTTATCATAAAAAACAACTTATGAGTACGAGGGCAATCGTACTCACAAGAATATTGTGGCCGTACTACATATATACATACATACATATATAGTTGAGCTGGAATGTTATTAGTAACAAACGGGCTCCGTTGCTATTTATTTATTTTCGATGATGGAGGCTTTAAGTACCATTGAATATGATCTATACCATTGAAGCATCTAGAAATCAAATTTCATATTTTTTTCAATACTGTTCTCTTGTCCATCAAGTGGATACAAAAATGAACGGTTGAAAATAAATATCCTTTAAAAAGTAATAATAGGAGTTTTGTAATTAAGATCAAGAGTATAGATCTTGTTCTAAATAGTTTAAAGAATTTCTAACCAAAATTCAATTGATTTGAATATTTTTACGCTGTTAAACGAAAAAACGTTTTATATCGACTATTAAAATTACAATTTTTGAAACTCTTTAATCATTAAGCCAATGATGTCGAAAAATTTTAAATTTTGATTTATAGATATTTCAAATGGTATAGATCATGTTTAACGGTGCCGATCGTTGATTTAGAAACTTCATCATCGAAAACAAAGGGTGGTAACGGAGTCTGTTTGCTACTAATATCATTTCAGCTCAATTCTCACTCTATATATATATATATATATATATATATATATATATGGTATTCTATTGCATATCTAATTACGGTCAAATATCATTTAATTTGAAGAAATTCTAAAATAGGGAGGTGGCACCACATCACCCATGTTTCTAGCCAATTAAATTTGTCCCTAAGATTCACTCATTTTTGTTTAAAAAAATATATTATACTTTTCTTTTAAAAGAAGGAATTTGATTGACTTGAGATATAGCTATGTGGTGCACCTGTTGCATAGAGGACCAGCCCCTGATACCTTATAGTAATGAAGGTTGCATTGGGTGAGACATTTGATAGGATTTTTTTGGCCAACAACCACTAATTGCCAACTTAGGCCGTTTGGTAATGTGATGACTAGAGTGCTATTTTTAGATAATCGAAGATTCAAAAAATCTAGAAGTGTTTTCAATCTTATCTTTTTTTATATTATAAATGAATTTTCGATCGCGGCTGCAACTATATATTTAAAATATCGAAGGAGAAGATTATAAGCGCTTTTAAAATTTTCAGACTAGTTATATCAAAAAAAATTGATGCTTTTAGTCAGCATATTATCAGGCTAATTCTTATTCTGATATGGGCTATTATTCTTGTTTTAGCAGATTAAAGTAGTTTTCTAGTTGAACTACCAATTCCAGAAGTAAATGGATTGGTGTCCCATCCCACCCCTTGATGATGACTTGTGACATTCAAAGCTTGTCAATTTTAATCATGACAAAAGCTATGCTTTGCCAGCATATCATACAATCATAGCCATTCATTTATAGAAATTTTATATAACCATAGCAAATAATACATTATTATTTATCTATCGTTTGGTTCAGGATTAAGTAAAAACTTGTTATTTTAGGGATAAGATTAAGTTCAGGATTAAGGTGGGGTTAGAGTAATTTTGTGTTTGGTTGAGAATTGAGTTTAGTCCAGATATAAGTAAAATAGTGTTTGGTTGAAGTAGTTGGAATAAGAAGTATAGTGGGTTATTATAAATAGAAAATAGTGTTTGGTTCGGATAGGGTGGGATTAACTAACCCCACCCTCCAAATTGGATGTTTGAGAATAACTTCGGTGTTAAGGAGTTATTCCACCCCTTAACCCCGAACCAAACGGTGACTTAGAGTTCCACCCCTTAACTCCGAATCAAACGGTGACTTAGAGTATATGTATTGAATCTGATCACTACAAAGAGAATAACCTCCGCTAGGTTTAATTTGTCTACTTTATCAATTATAAAGGTTAGTCTAAGATATTAGCATAGTAAAAATACCTATATTTGTTTTTTCTTTTTTTTGGAATAATTCATGAGTTTTTAACTGTTTAAACATTTATCCAACTTATTCCCTAATATATAAAAATTGATCAAAAGATTAGTTAAAATTCTGTGTAACCTATGAATTCATCAAGTAATTCAAGTATTTTTGGTGCATCAATTATTACCAAATGAATTATCTATTATGTTTATAAGTTTTCTTATCTTAAAATTGATAGAATATTGAGTAATTGTTTTAAAATTTTGTACTTTTATATATTTGCATTTTACCGATCAAACAACAACCGAATTATCTTCGAATCCTCCGATTTATCATCAAACTCAAAATGTAATTTTGTAATTTTGTATATTTGGAGTATTTTTGTTGTATTTTTGTGTTTATATTTATTTACAACAAGGTGTTTGAATGCTTTTCTGGAATATCTGAAAAACAACAAAAATACTCCAAATATATACTATGAATTAAAAGAGCTCAAACCTCTGAATCTTCAGATTTGCTTACTTTAAGCAGAAATTTTAAGGTATCAAACAGGCTTAATATTGCGGAATTTAATTTTAAATTGTCTCCTAATATTTCCTCTGCTACACCATTTCTGATCTTTCTGAGTTAGTAATTTTAATTTTACATGATTTGGCCCCTTCATTTTTCAAAGAGTATTATATACCCAGTGCAGTACAGAGATAATAACAGTTGCAGTACTATAAACTGTACTCCCCTTTCAATCCTAATCCTCCTATTCCAGTACAATGTGGGAGTACAAAACTCAACACAACTGGGATAATGTGGGAGTACAAAAACTTACTAGAGAGTTGGGAAACTATAAGAAGAAGTGGCCAAAGAGTTGAGGGAACCACAAACTACTAAACACAAGTGAGAGTGGTGTGTGTGGCTTTATCTTTTTCTTTCTGAGAAAGGGAGAGAGTCCCAACGGGGGCGACCTGCGACCACACGAGATTCAGGGGATCCGGTTCGGGTCTTGAACCCGTCCGTTCGGATCGATTCATTTGGATGCCTCTTGTGTGTTCTCAGGTCGCCCCTGCCGGGCCTCCCTCCGCACGGGTTCAAGTTCGTGTTGTCAGGCACGATTTAACCGTCTTCTCGATGTAGATCCGACCCGAACTAGCTTCGGGTCCAAGGTTAGAACTGGATCTGATGCCAACTATATTCGGGTCGGGCGAAATCTGACCCAACTTACATTAGGGTTCTTAAGTGCTTCTGCTTTCTACAACAGTTTCCATAACCATGCCTATAGATCCTAATAGATTGAATAGTAGAGAAAAGCAAAAAGTACCAAGTTTATGGTTACACTTTCTACGATTTTTTTTTTTTTTAATAACATTTTGCTTTCTTCAAAAATAAATTTGCTTATGCAATTCACAAGATCAATGGAAGTCAATTAATGTTTTTTTAGAAAGTACCCAAGCAAGCCAATGCTAGTCACTTGTTAGAATAAGTCAATATTACAATGGGAGTTATTGGAATAGTAGGTTAAGCATAAGAATAAGAATATTCCACTAATTCCTCCTTCACATAGAATTATTACTCCCAATTTTCTTTCCTAAGTTCTAGGTGAAATGCAGATAAAACTTTAGTGGTGAATTCCCCAGCGACGCCTCTCGATAGAAAACCTAAGAATTCATTGGATGTTTTTCAATATTAAAACAAAAAAAAAATTTTAAATCCTAAAAGGGAGAATTGTAATCTTTAAATAAAGAAAAAAGTGACACATGACAGTGGATTGAAAGATTCTCAACGAGGCGTCGTTGGAGAGATCCCCACTATTTTTTTTTTTAATGAAATTCCAGTATTCCCATTCTGACCCTGTTTAAATGCCACAAACATCTTATCCAATATATCCCTTCAATTTATTTCTTCGCTTAACTCAAAAAGCATATAGCATTTTGAAATAAGATAAATCACCTTGTAGCTGAAATATATAATCCTACTAAATCATAAATGTCGAGACCTTTCAAAGAGTAAAATTTAAATTTCTAATTTTCATACTTAATAAATTATCGTTGAATATCTTACTTCGACATCCGACCAGAGCCATTGTTTAGTAACCTGATAAAATAGAGATTGTGGTTAATATCCTTGCATGCCCCCCAAATGTCACTGAGATGAGTAAGATTTTGAGTTGAATAATAGTAATCCAATCCAAACATTCCAAGGAATAATGCTTATCCTTATCCCTTCTATCCCCAACCAAACACAACGACAATAGGACTTTGGCTTAACTCAAACTATAATTCTTACATATACTAATCCTTATCCCTGTGTCTCCAACAAACACTCGGGAATTCGACAATTTCTCAAAAACAGATGCCTCAACATAACAAATCCAGGATTTACAACAGGGCAAGAATGCGACAATTTTGAGATATTTCTTTGTTAGCAGAAACTTTGTAACATGGAAAAACATTCGCATTTTCTGCGGAGTTCAACATAGTTTGATCCATCAATTTACCAACATTCAAATTGTTAGCATGGTGGTTGCATTAGGATTTCCAAAATCCACCATACATGTTAAAAGATCTTTCAGAAACTGTAACTGTTAAGATCACCTTCTTGCAATATCGATATAGAGATTTCGATTCGTTTCTAAGTTTATATATTAAAGTACCTGGAAGCAGAAAGAAGAGAGAACATCTCAGGTAAGTACTAGTAACCTTCTCCAGGTTCCTCCGAGATTGAACCATCTGCGAAAGATTTTAATCATGTGAATCGTTTGAAACTACATCTCAAGTGGCATGAGCGGCCCAAAAAGAGGGATTTTGATTTCTTACATGGAAGATTAATAGCTATGTTCGCTTGTTGATCCGCATCAGCATTGTACTCCTTCAAAAGCATAAAACAAAGAAAATCTAGTAAATAATGCATTATAGAGCTAAAGTTTTGCACATAATTCAGGAAGCCCAAGGTGTATTAGTTGTCCCAGAAAGCTAATTATCATTATTCAGACAAAATAAATGAGAATAAAATAGAGATAGAAGAAGTTGGATCGAAAATTCTCTACTTGTCCAAATCAGTAGTGGCCCAATCAATATTAGAAATTTTCTTGTTCAGCCTGGCTAGAATTTACGGAAGCGTTGCTTTATTAGAGCGCTTGAAAGTTGAAAAGTTTCTTCATTGCTTGAGACTCCTAACTACTTAAAATTGTAGCTAGAAACAAAAGAATCAAGTTGGAGCTTCTGTAAGAGCTCAAAGGCTAATTGAGGGTGCTGCTCCAGAATTTGATTTTTGCCAAACAAATGACTTCGGCTTCGTTCAGAAACCTACGCCAAACAATCACTGAAGAGCTCATCTTCACCCTCACAAGAAAACCTAAGGTCTTGTTTGGATGTATGAATATCTTGTTCGGTATATCCCTTTTATTTATTCAAGAAATTTCATTGTTTGATTGATAAGGAGTGCGATCAAATGTTTAAAAATGGATACTCTATTCGGCCTTCAAATTATTATTTTTGGATAAGATAAAGTACTTCATAGGTGAAATATACCATCCTACCAAATCATGAATAACAAGACCTTTGAAGGAGCAAAAAATCAAACTCCTTACTTACGATCATACTAGAAAATCCTTATACGGAACTTATTCCGACGTCCAACAGGGTCTAAGTGTCGTGTTTGGATGCCGAAACAAGTTATCCAGTGATAGCATATATGCTATGGCCTTATTTGAATGCATGGTACATCTCTTTGATTTACTCAAGCATGCACTATTTGGTAGACAAGGAGCATGATCAAACATCTAGATACCATATTCAACATTCAAATCATTTTTGAGGAAGAAGATAAATCACCATTTTGGTGAAATATGCTGTCCTAGCAAATCATTTATGTCAGAACTTTCCAATGAGCAAAATCAAACTCCTAGATTCTAGTCCCACAATCTTCATACCGAATAAGTTATCACTGGATAATCTTATTCCAACATCCAAACATGCCCTACCATGATTTTCCTGTGTAACTGCAAGTTAGGAGTTTAATTTTAGCTCCTTGGAAGGTCTTGGCTTCCATAATTTGCTAGGATAGTATATTTCACTTACAAGATGATTCCTTTTATTCCGGAATAATGACTTGAAGGACGTATATACCACTCTATGCATTTGATCACACTCCTCGTCTACCAAATACTACATAGGACCCAGCATGTGGAAAGGCATAAAGCCTTAAATAACATCAACCGAGCTTCGAACTCGGTTCCTTTTAAAGCCCAGATGGATACTTATCCACCTAAGACAAGGTGGATTCGCTACAAGCTTTGAGCAGATTAAAACGATATGCTGAACAAGATATTCATGTATCCAAATAGAGCCAAAAAGAGAAAGCAGCAGGCCAATATACATGAGATCAAGGAGAATACGTAGGGGCAGCAATCCGTCAAAACTATTAAAAGGAAAAGAAGTCATAGAACAAATAACTCATAGAACAGTTCCTACAAAAAATATCAAGTTCCCACCCACCAAAATAAATAAATAAATAAATAAATCTTGAGATGATTCGTTTCACTAAGCATTCTAAAATTTTTATTAACAACGATGTCACTAGAATGCCATACTGTACTACTGCAAGGTAATGCACCTAATTTGTTTCTACGCCTCACTTGTATTTTCTTAATTCAGTATCAAAGAGTTTTATATAACTAAATAAGCCACTCTTTGTGCCACACCAAAAAAACTTAGCAAAGATGCAGCAAATTTGCTCACAACGAAGCATTTTAAAACATGCAATAGCTAACCATGATCAAATAAATATAGAACAAGGCAATTTTTTTGTACCCTCTTCATGTGGCTGATCTCAAAGTCTAAGAACCTTTCTTTAAGTTCGTTAACTTCCTTGCACAATTCTATCATGTTCTGGTTCTTGGTCTGCCAGAGTCCTTTCACCTGTTTTCAAGAGGCATTTAGTAAATATCATAGACAAAAGCTGTTAATAGCATCACAGTTGATAAATGTATATATATATATATATATATATATATATATATATATATATATATAGAGCTAGGCTGGTATACTATCGGTAGCACGGAGGCCTCCGTGTTACTGAGTTATTTTCAATTATGCCGCTTCCAAATCGACGATCGGCTCCGTTAGACTTGATCTACACTATTGAAAGTATTTGAAAACTAAATTTTATAATTTTTCGGTATCATTTACCTATCAAACGAGTAGTCTAAAAATGAACGGCTGAAAATAAAAATCCCATAAAAAATGATGATAAAAGACTTGAATTTAAGATTAGAGGTACTGATCTTACTCTAAATAGTAAAAAGAATTTTCTATAAAAGTTTCATCAGATTTGGATTGTTTTACACCATTAAATTCACAAATGCATCACATCTACCATTAAAATTGTCAATTTTGAGACCTTTTGATCACTAGCCAAATGATGTCGAAAAATTATGAAATTTAGTTTCCAAATATTTTTAATAGTGTAGATCAAGTCTAACAGAGCCGATCGTCGATTTGGAAAGCGTATCANTATATATATATATATATATATATATATATATATATATAAGGAAAGTAGAAAAGAATCTGCCATAATGGTATTAGATATAAAGTGTAGATTATGAGAATGGTCTAAACAATAAAACCGACATCATCTGTTGGCTGAAAAAGAGCAGCGAGGATCGAAGGACTACAGTGAAAAACAACAAAGGTTTTACATACAAGGTGACACCCTGTTTTGAGAGTAAAGATAAGAAAAAGCTACCATTAATGATCAGGAAGTAATAATGGCATAAAGTTTCTCAATAAAGCAAGAAGCAAAATGTTGCCATGAAATGAAAGAAAACAAAACAATATCCATTACAGCAAACAGCACACATTTTAAAAAGGGATGCAAGTTAAGGTGAAGGAAACAGAATGAAAGAGTCGCCAACCTGCATACAAACTAATTGAGAGTCGCCTCTCACTTGAACTCTTCTGAATCCTTTCTTAAGAGCATATTTCAAGCCCAAAATCACAGCTCGGTATTCAGCTACATTGTTAGTAACTATGCCCAAGCCCTCACGAAGTCGGCATATCTTCAGCAAACAGCCAGAATCGGAGAGGAAAGGAAATTAAAGAACCAATATAAAGATGGCGAATCTTAAAATATGAGACAATAGAATAAAAAACGATGCCCAATTTATCTACCACTCTCCCATCTTCTGTGCGAAGTACTGCTCCAGCGCCAGCTTTTCCAGGATTTCCTTTTGAAGCACCATCAAATTCAAGAATGCATAGCATCTGAGGAACCCACAATTATAAAATACTGCACATCAGTCAATAAGCCAAAACCAACAGAAAAATATGGTGGTCATCATGCATGTTACCGTTCCAATAGACAAAATTCTAGCAAGAATAACGTAGATACACAAAGGAAAAAAAAAAACTAATGAGGGGCCAGAGACATGCAATCAAACTTAGACATTAAAAAAAGCATAAAACGAAAATTATAGTGTTTAAGTCCCACTTAACAAGGGTTTACAATTTTCATGAAATTCCAAATTAGTAGATGATATTTTTGTGAGAGAAAAGCAGTCCACATTTGGGATTGGGGGTTTAGCAAAATCCCTACCAGCTATTCCGAAGGTCAGCGACCTGTGATCGATCTTTATTTCTATTTGAGGCTAGTATCCTATGGGAGCATAATAGCATTAACAAACCACAACTTATAAAACTAATAATATTGTTACCTGGATATTTACCTATTATTATTATTATTTTTTCAGATTTCAGCTCTTATATTCCCTGAGATAGACAGTTTGCTTTTTCTGAGTTCTGATAAACTGCCTGAGGAATTCACATGCTAACTCACAAGTATCATAACTAACCAATTCACATCACCAGTTTGCTATAATTCATTTCTCAAACAATTAAGCCTAGTATTTATCTTTAAAACACTTCTAAAAAGAAATCTGAGATACATCATTAAGCTACGCCCGAATAGAAGAATGTGTGTGGCTAGATTCGGTAATGTTTATACAATCTTTGATGAAAGGATATTTTGTTGTTGTAGAGGGATTCTGATTCAAGTTGATCACATATAACCACCTACAACACGTACGACCTTTCTCCAAGGACGTGAAATGTGGAGAAACCGATCACTTGACTGTTGATTTGTATATTTCAATCAACTGTTTCAACAGCAAACAACTACGACTCTGGTTGCTTGACAGTGGAGACTTTCTGCATATTCCGAAAACCTTTACATGACAAGTTAATCACACTCTAGTATATATTGGACAAGATTGAGAAAGATAATGTCTTACAGCCAATTTTCTTACATATACTTCACTCTTCTTTGTCTTGCACCAAAAATCAGAAAACTATAAGACGATGCTGCAAACAATGCTTAAGATGCTAGAATATTGGTGATAATTTGTGCAGCATGGGAATTTTCTTTTATAACTCCAACCTTGGAGTCCAACTTCCAGCTAATGTGAGATATCAAATAATCCCAACTTTTGAGGATAGCAAATTCAAAGTTTCAAACAAAGTGATCTATCATATTCCAAGAAAAATGATTTGGAGCTCATATACACTATATAATTGTAGACATCTTTTCTTACTCCACACCAGCCAATTACCACATCCCTTGAGCAAACAAAAGATATACGCCTAACAAGATAGTCATGCAACCAAAAGGCCGGTGGCCTAATCTGAAGTCAAATTGAAGTTATTTCTCAAGCAAAAAGAGGACAACTGTACAAAAAATTAACTTACAGGTTGTTGAGAGATTGGTCGTGGCTCAACGGAAAACCCTAGAATGAGATTGTTCGGTAAGAGATCAGTGGAGAAGCGACTGTGCCCAGCAACCTGCTAGAATAAAAAGGAGCTTGACACAACCATGTAAGTAAGGAACCATAAATAATTCTTTTTCCTATATGAAGGAAGATAATAAAAACATAACTAATCGCTATTACAATCTGTCTGTGTGTACGTGCGCAGGAATGAGTGATACACCTATATCCCTCATGCATCAATAGAAAATTGTTACAGCAAAATAACCTAATGAGAAATTCAATCGCGTATAAGAATCTTTACACAATTCTCTTTTAATAAAAATAGAGTTGTGCACGCTAAATGCATTCAACTGACAAGCCCGGATGTTTTATAAAGAAGTCAAAAAAAAGTTAAATGAAAATACTTAAATGCGAAAAATATAATAAATTCTAAAAAGAATACATATAAATAGAAAAGAGGAAAAAGCAATAAACTGAGAGAACAAAGGGAAGTGAGGACAGGACGTATGTATTGTTTGGTAGTGCCAATTACACCCACCTCCAAACAAAATTTGCTTAGGGCTACCATATATGATGCAGCCACAATAGTTTTCGGATTAATATAAGACCAAATATTGATGGAACAAAAACTCAGTAAAAATTAAAAGAGACTTATCCAGGGCCCGGTGATAGATAACATTAGGATTAGGTATGCTATTCCACATAAAAAAGGAATACATTTAGGAAAAGGTAACAGCTTACTGGTTTGTTAATTGACTGTGTCTCAACGGAGTTAAAACCCGGACTAAGAGTTTTCCTGAAGTGATCGGAGGAAGGAGCAGAACCAGATGTGTCCTGAAATGCAATGTGTTAAGATGAAATTTAGCTGCAAAAGTGAGCTGCGAGAAGTGGATAGTACTAAGTTACTGAAATAGGAAAACAACTGAACAGAGCTTCAAGCCAGCATGACATCATGAGACAAATCAGGAAACACAGATTATTGTATATTACAAACTATACCTTAAACAATCAAGAATCTATGCTTTACAGCTCTTACTTCTCAAAGAAACCAACTCGTCCTTGTAGAGACTATGAAAGTGATAGAATTACATAAGTCACTACCAACACAATAAGATGGACTTGTTCTAAATGATAAAGCATACATTAAAATCAGTAGTTTGGATTCGTTTCCTACCAGCAGAAATTTTGCTTCAAACTTTAAAGTACAAAAAAGACCAACCCTCGAGTATCAATTTATGTTAGACTAATACTATTCTTTCTTCTCATTCTTTAACATAAAGATTTCTGAATGGCACTCTATCCTTTGAGATCTTCATACTGACAGTGTCTCAAGTAATAATGTTGCTAGTCCACGTCTCATACTACATCCCTTGGGCACTACAACTTGTGCTCCATAGTGTCTTGTCTTGCCTTCCACCAACCCCCTCCCTTGATGCTGACAAAATATAAAATGCTTCTTTTCCCCAATATACAATGAACTTGTTATTGCAAAGAACAAAGAGTACAGGTTCGTTGCTACTTCATGCTAAAATAACCACCACGATTTTTATTAGAGTTTTCTCTCTTGATTCATTTAATACTGGTGACAGAACTCCAGCACATTTATTTGTTTTACACAGCGTACAGACTAATCGGAACTTAATACCCGTCCACTATCCCTACTATGACTAAATTCAGTCCTCCATACATAAAATAACTTATCTCTGAGCTCTTTTTTTAAGGCTGTGAATCATTTTAGAACTTAGAATTCTATTGCTCTGGGTGCCTCTCATATCCTAAGAAAGCTGTACGTTTATCCAACATCATTGGCTTCTCTCAAAAATTATTTTTTCTATTCTTTTCATCCTATTATTATGCCTTAATTCAGTCATTTCATTCCTAATATTTCAATTTACACAGCCCTGCTTCTTTTACGCCCCCCTTGTTTCAAAATTCATAGTATAGATAACTTTCTTCGCAGAACAAACTCAGTCTATGCATGTTACCAATTCTTGCTAAAAAATTCACCCTAAGTATGGTTTTAACCACCCTTTTATTTCATCAAATAGTTATGTACTTCTTGTGCTGATCAATAGTTTTAGAGAATATTACAACCTACAAATAATATAATCATGTAAACAAAAAAAGGACTTGCATTCGCATACTGGAAGTTAACTTGCCTGTTTACGGTTTGCCGGTTGTGCCACAGGGGAACGTCCTAGATCAGGATAATTCTTTGGAAGATTAGCAGGACTAGAACTAGATCTAGCAATATCCTGTAAAAGAAGGAAAATGTGCAGGTGATTGAATGATAAAGAACACAGAACTACAACTACAAAATAACTAGCGTACAAAAAACTGAAGAAACCAAAGTGTAAGATAATGTAAAGGCAAAGAGAGCAAAAGCAAGAGTAGAGTCACGACAACCAAAAAGGAACGATTGATTGACTGATGACTACAAAAGGAAATTGTGGTAAGAACTGTATCAGAATAAGTTACCTGAAAAGAACAGGGAACCAGAGTACCAAACAAATCTTCTTTTACATCTGCCGCATCAATGGTATATAAAGGATTTCTTAGCCCACGAGAAGTAAGGTAGTCCTCTGTTTCTTTACGTAAACCATAACCTTTATAGGCACTTACAGGAGGATTGCATACCTATAGGAAAATCATTCAATTATCTAAGGAATTAAAGAATGAGAGAGCATTCGCATTACAAGCCCATATTATTCTCTGGAAAAGCAGTTTTTTGCCTGCAAAATTCCCTTCCTCCAAAAATGCCCTGGGAAAGCCTATACTCCCAAATTTCATGCAGCCAAAATAAATATTAGCCTTTATTCAAGCATGTTGCTCTAGCTTTTCCGAACCCAATACTTAGTGTTAAATATAAATATTAAGAACACCATTCTCTAACAGCTTAAGCTTTTAGAAAATAATGGTTGTTTCATATTCTTTAACATGATATCAGAGCAAGAGATCCTAAGTTCGAGTCCCGTTAGGCTCCTAACATTACTTAATTTCCTTCCATTTAATTCAAACCCACGTCTTGGGCTTATCAAAAGTGACCGAGCCCAGACATGAAGGGAGTGTTAAATATAAATAGTAACAACACCGTTCTCTAGTAGCTTAAACTTTTGAAGATCAACAGTTGTTTCATATTCTTCAACACATAGCATTTGCCATGCATCATAAAATCACTTAGAAACTTTCGAAAATGAGATTAATAACTTCATACTTTCATATTGAGACTAACAAATCATAGCCACATGTAAAAAATCACTTGTTTTGTCAAAGAACTTTTACTAAAAAATCACATGCCAAGATATTTACTATATATAAGCACGTAGAGAAACCATCTTTCATCATTTACCCTTGCTTTAAAATTGTAGCTAAAGAGACAAGAAATTTTTAACACAGCATTGCAATTTGAAACTTTGTATCGCATTTAATCGCACGGTAGTATTAGATTAACCTAGTAGAAGCGAGAAGAACAAAATTGAATTTAACCTTATATTCTAAGAAATGCACAGCCAATTTCGTCTTACCCATAAAATAGGATAGCAGGAAAAGACAGAATAAGTTTGTGAGATCGAAGACACATACCGAAGAGCTAACTTGAGCCTGACAATCATTAAAATCTTTGTAAACAGCGACGGTGTTTCCCTTCCGAACAACATAAAATGCATTGCTCTCTTCCATAGCAGGCCGGAAGAAATACCTGAGAAACATAAGACACACAAAACAAAGCAGAGTTCCGGCCCCAATATATTGTCAAGAAGCAGCCTAATTTACTCACAGAACTGCCGCAACCAAGCCCAATAGTATCCTTTGCATATTGTACGGCATACATTATCGACAAACCTTAATAAAACTCTTTAAGATTTCTATCCTTCATAATTTACGAAAAGACATTTTTCCTTTATAATGCTTTAGACTTGTAGACACTTTAAGTTAAACAAGCCTAATCTAAAAAAAAATCATAAAAGCGTAGATGAAAACTGCAAACTCGGGCCAATCATGCCCTAAATGTGCTCTAACCAACTCAATAGAAGTAGAAAAAACACAAACCACACACTGTTACAAGCAAATATTGCTCAAAAAAGCACCTAAATTCACTGCTATTCTGAGTCCTAACCTAAATTTCTCACACTCCTGTAACAATACATGATTTAAAAACTCAAAACCCGCATATTGAAGTTTGAGAAAATGATATAGCAACTACTAATGCCTCGTTTGACACCGTTGTTTTTTATATATATATATAATTTGATATACCAGAAGAAGTATTTTCCTTTTAATTGTCATGGTTGGTTAGCTTACAACACACGCTACGCTTGTCAAGTGATGGATAACAACTTCTTTCAGCGATTGGTTAGGGGATAGGGATAGGAATAGGCCCTTATCCTCCCTTTATACCCAAACGCTAATTTTTTATCCGAAAATAGTAGTTCTCGGTTATCCCCACCAACACCTCCATTTTCTATATAAAACTACCTAAAATTATTCTTATCCCCGGGAACAACTCAATTTTCATCCAAACACTATTTTTCTTATCCCTATACTTGTACCTATCCTTGTAATAGCTAGTTCTTGCTTATACCCGAACCAAACGGTAAAGTGAAAAAACAATGTTGCTTCCGAGTCTTTACTTTTTATTTGCTGTCGAACAAATCTAAAAAAAAAAAGAGTTTTTTTTGCATTTAGCCTCCTCATTTTTTTTTTAAATGGATGTAACAAATTTATATTTACAAAAATAGCCCTCTTCTTGCCACGCAAGCGCTTAGGTGATATTTTTAAGTTCTCTTTTGTATTTTTTTTTTGTCCCTGAGTAAAAAGAGAGGAACTTGAGTGTGGATATAAATATGGTGATTCATTCACCGTGTTCAACTGAAAAACATAAAGGCAGTGCTCACGTGTCTGGAGATGCCTATATTTGCAAATATAAATTTATTAGGGTCACCGGTAAAAATTTGTTTTTGAGAGGGGCTAAATAAACAAAAGAAAGAGAAAAAGTCCTTGGAATAAAAGCTATTATGGGATTCTACCTAAGTTTGTAGGTTTTTTAATTATCATTTATTATTATTTTCNCCTGTAATAGCTAGTTCTTGCTTATACCCGAACCAAACGGTAAAGTGAAAAAACAATGTTGCTTCCAAGTCTTTACTTTTTATTTGCTGTCGAACAAATCTAAAAAAAAAGAGTTTTTTTTTGCATTTAGCCTCCTCATATTTTTTATAAATGGACGTAACAAATTTATATTTACAAAAATAGCCCTCTTCTTGCCACGCAAGCGCTTAGGTGATATTTTTAAATTCTCTTTTGTATTTTTTTTTCGTCCCTGAGTAAAAAAAGAGGAGCTTGAATGTGGATATAAATATGGTGATTCATTCACCGTGTTCAACTGAAAAATATAAAGGCAGTGCTCACGTGTTTGGAGAGGCCCATATTTGCAAATATAAATTTATTAGGGTCACCGGTAAAAATTTGTTTTTGAGAGGGGCTAAATACAAAAAAAAAAAAAAAAAAAAAAAAAAAGCCCCTTAAAAAAAGACAACAAAACAAGCCACTCTAGCGAACTTAACCCTTCTACAACTAATTCTAAAGAAAAGGAGATAATGATCAACATTTCACGCTATTCTTATGGATTTTTTTAAAAAAAATCTGGATATATCTCACTAAGCAGTAGAGAAAAAATTGCAATGGATGAAATATTACCTTCCTGTTCAGAATTTTTTTTTTTTTTGGGGAGGGGTTTTTTTTGGGGAGGGGGAGGGGAAAAGGGTGGGGCCGGGGTTTGCTTCCTTCTGTGCCGATTACGTTTTGACGAGAGCAGACTTCTCGTTTGCGTTCATCCCATATGCCGCTGGCGACGTACGGAAGAAAAGGCTGCAGCGAGACGCTTTTTCGGGGAAGACTGAAGACGAAGGGCGCGACCAGGGGCACTGCGCTTTTCATTTTATGTTAAAATAAAATAAAATGCTTATTATTTTGTTTTTACTTTATTTTTCTAATGTTTTTTTTTTGAACAAATTTCAAATACTATCGCGTGATTTCACACTTTCTCACTTTAGTATTCTGTGATTTAAAGTATATTAATTTAGTACCATAGGTTTCATTTTTATCTTTTTATTATCGATTTCACTAATTTTTATCATGTGTTTCATTTTTATCTTTTTATTATTGATTTCACTAATTTTTTTTACTAAATCAGTGACAAAGTTAAAACTGAAAGGTACTAAAGTAAATATTTAATAAATTTAGATAGAGTATCTGAAGTTTTTTGTATATAATTTAACAAAATGTTAACGAAAAAACTAACGAAAAGATAAAAATAAAACCACAGGACACTACATAGTATTAAAATGAAAAAGTGCAAAACTACAGGAGTGGTATTTAAAATTTACTTTTTAAAAATATTCAGACTTTTTAATTTATTTACCTTTTTAGAGGATTAATATAAAAATAGTGTAGGAACCCTCGCGATGCGGCAGATAAAATTTTTTAGTAAAAATTTATAGATTAAATAAACAAATATAGAACATAAANGGAGGGGTTTTTTTTGGGGAGGGGGAGGGGAAAAGGGTGGGGCCGGGGTTTGCTTCCTTCTCTGCGATCACGTTTTGAGGAGAGCAGTCTTCTCGTTTGCGTTCATCCCGATATGCCGCTGGCGACGTACGGAAGAAAGGCTGCAGCGAGACGCTTTTTCGGGGAAGACTGAAGACGAAGGGCGCGACCAGGGGCACTGCGCTTTTCATTTTATGTTAAAATAAAATAAAAAGCTTATTATTTTGTTTTTACTTCATTTTTCTAATGCTTTTTTTTTTGAAAAAATTTTATGTGGTTTCATACTTTATCATTTTAGTATTCTGTAATTTAAAGTGCTTCAATTTAGTATTATAGGTTTCATTTTTATCTTTTTATTATCGATTTCACTAATTTTTATCATGTGTTTCATTTTTATCTTTTTATTATCGATTTCACTAATTTTTATCATGTGTTTTATTTTTATCTTTTTATTATTGATTTCACTAATTTTTTTCATTAAATCAGTGACAAAGTAAAAACTAAAGAGTACTAAAGTGAATATTTAATAAATCTAGATAGAGTATCTGAAGTTTTTTGTATATAATTTAACAAAATGTTAACAAAAAAGCTGACGAAAAGATAAAAATAAAACCACAGGACACTACATAGTACTAAAATGAGAAAGTGCAAAACTACAGGAGTGGTATTTAAAATTTACTTTTTAAAAATATTCAGACTTTTTAATTTATTTACCTTTTTAGAGGATTAATATAAAAATAGTGTAGGAATCCTCGCAATGCGGCAAATAAAACTTTTTAGTAAAAATTTATAGATTAAATAAACAAATATAGAACATAAAAAAAACAAAGAATATAACCATATTTGATTGAATTTAATAATATAAAAAGTACATTAAAGCTTTTATGATAGAACTATAATTCAATGAAAGACAGAAAAGAACTATGGTAAAAAAAAATTATTACATAGATATTGAACTTCCTTGCGCCCTCGTTTAGGACATCATTTGCCGATGCCGATGCCGATGATCTCACGAGGTACCACAGTATCTTCAACCCCTTCCCAGCGACTCCATATCCTAGCCGATACTTCTCGTCGTCGGGAGCCATTAGAGGAGAGGAAGCACCTCCTTTGCATGTGGTAGGCCAAGGGTTATTGGAAAAAAAAAAGTAAAAGAAAGTAAATGCAATTAGAAGTGAAGAGTCATTTGAAAAAATTGAATAAATGTAGTATTTTAGAGGAGAGAAGAAACGTCTTAGGGCCCTACCACCTTAAATTAAATAGGTACATCCATATAAAATTTAGGCATAAGAATTCATATATAGGTATATATAGATATCTTCAAATTTAGACATGAAAATTTATATATAGATACAGATAGATATAGGAGATATTTTTTAATATTTCAAGTTCTTTCAAATATACCCATATAGAGTTAATAGGAATAGTCATTATCTCTATAAAATTATTATTTTATTCTTTTAAATATATATTTCTATCATTATCAATATTTTTTATTTGTCTTAAATTTTTTGTCCTTTTAAATATATCAATCGTAAATGGAGATAGCTTTCACGATGTACACAATAGTGACACAGATTGTCTATATGGAATTCTATATGATAAGATTAATAATCCTATTATGGAGGTATGTAGGTGCAAAATATTCGATACAACAGATATATTGCTCTATTAAATGAGTTTAAGGAAAAGCTACAAAAAGGGATCTTTTGAGAGTAACTATAAGATGTTCTAAAACCTGAACGCAAATGGTGAACACATGGATCTAGGATTTAAGTCTCTGTTGCTTTTCACATAGTGCTAACACTATTTTTTAATATATTTTTATTATTGTATTATTATAATTGAAAATTAGTTTCTATCTTTTTTTTTTTTATGGTGGGTGAAAACTCGGTAATTAAGGAGAGTACATATCCACCTCTTAATAGAGTTCATAACAAAGTAGCAACACAAAATTGGGTATGCAGTGGAGTCATTGACTAGTTAAAGATGGAACTTCAACAAAAATATAAGGTTTATAGGATATGGTGCACCAGGTGCATACAATAAGTCCTCGCTAAGGTGGGCTCCACTTTTACTACAGTGCAGATTATTGCTTGCATGCATAATAACCTTGTTACCACCGTTCCTAATTCTCATTCTTCAATCTTAATTAACTGCTAGTGTAATAATCCGCGCGTTGCAGCAAATAAATATGATTGAAGCAAAATTTTTTTAAATGTAATATCAACAAAATACAAAAATAGCATTACTGAGACGTCACGAAGACGGAGAGGTTGAAGAGGGGGAAGGTGAAGGAGGCAGAGAGGCGCGGAGAGGATAGGGGTTGAAAGAGATGCAACGGGAGAAATAAAAAATTATATATAAAAAAACAAAACAAGCCTAGAAGTCACAGGAGGGAAAAAAAAAAAAATCTGTGGGCCGGTTCAATGAAGGAAGTAATCAGAAAATACTGAACCGATTTAATCGAGTTCAATAAAAATAAAAACCAGCTCAGTAGAAAGAGAGGAGTAAAAAATACTATCGATCACCTCTTTTTCGGTGTGTGTTTTTAAAATTTCTCATGGTGATGTCACAGGAGAATGTCCAGCCAGAACACTTAGAAGCTGACGTACACCGGGCATGAGATATTTGGAAAGGCAGGAAGGGAACTCAACCTACGTGCAACGGCTTAATGGGTATTATAGCTTGTTGGTGGGTGGTGTGGGAGACCAAGAACGAAGCGATTTTTACGAAGGCCCGGGCAGACCCATTCCGTGGAACCCACAAGATCAAACACCTGATGACCCAGTAAGGGAATTTTTGATAAGTAGATAGATCTTGCAGATAGCATAGAGGAATTACCGTTACCTTGTAAACAAAATCCGTCTTTTCTTTTCTTTTTTCCGCCACCCTTGAGGCCCTGATGCCTCACCCATGAAGCTTAATTCACCTTCTAAATGAATGAAGCGGGTAGTATGCTATCTTTTTTTTTTTAAAAAAAAATGCTGTCAGATGGGTCCCACAACCAAAATTTAAGGAAAACATACAACATGACTAAAGTTATAGAAATTAATAATAGTTTATAAATTTATAGATAAAATTATGAGAATTAATAATAGTTTATAGATATGTCGATTCAGCAAAGACCTGTTCGGTTCAAGTAAGAAGTAAAGAACCGGATTCAAACAAAATATATAACAAAGTAAGCCGATTCAATTCAAAAAAAATTTTAAAAAAAGAGCCCAGTTCGATTCAAGTAAGGAGTGAAAAATTGAATTCAAACAAAATATATAACAAAATAGAACAGTTCAGTTCAAAAAAAAAAAGAAGAGATGAGTCGGTTCAGTGAAGAACTGGGTTCGACACAAAATATATAATAAAATATGTCAGCTCGGTTGAAAAAAATTAATATAAAGAAGAAGCAGTTCAAAAAAGGATAATTAAAAAAATTTAAAAAAAGAGAGCTTGTCACGTGACTCACGTCATTATTTGATATTGGGGATTCATATAAGAGTATAGATAGAAAATAGATTTGATATTGGGGATTCATATAAGAATATAAATAATTAAAAATTAAAATAAAAATTTTAAAAAAATGTCAAAAAAGAAGAGTTTGTCACATCATCATTTGATATTAGAGATTCATATAAAAAAAATATAGATAGATTACCACAAGTTTAGTTCGGTGATTGGGCTAGAAGTTCAATCCCATTTATGCTTTCACAAATTAATGGGAGTTCGTGTCTCTGATTTTTTAGATATAAAAAAAAAATCTTGTACTTGTGGTGGGGTCCGGGATAAAAATATACCTGCAAATTTTAAAAGAATGAGGCTACTATGTTTTTAGAAGTACGGAGCCTTCCGTGCTTTCAGGTCGTTTTCGATGTTGCGACTTTCGAATCGTCGATCGGCTCTGTTAAACTTGATCTAGAATATTTGAAATACCTAGAAAATAAATTGTGCGATTTTTCGATATTATTTGCCTAGTGAACGAAGGGGCTCAAAATCAACGGCTGAAAATAAAAATCATACAAAACGTGATAATATGATATTAAAATTTTAGATCAAAGATATTGATCTTATTTTATATAGTATAAAAAATTTTCTATCAAAATTTCACACGTTTTGGATATTTCTACACCGTTAAACTTGTAAACAACTCACTACGGCCATTAAAATTATTAATTTTGAGCCCCTTCGATTACTAGGCAAATGATATCGAAAAATCATAAAATTTATTTTCTAGGCACTTCAAATACTCTAGATCAAATTAATGGAGCCGATCGACGATTCAAAAGTCGCAACATCAAAAATGACCAGTGCTTCCAGAAGCATAGTAGCCTCACACATTTTAAAATATATATTATATATCATATAGTTATCCAACCCCTATAAAATGATATTAATTTTTAAATTAAAAGAAAAAAAAAAGTAGTAAAGATCATAATCAACGGTATCGATCATTGATTTGGACTCTCTATCATTGAAAATAAATTTGTGGAGTCCGTTTGTTACCAATAGTACTCTAGCTCAACTCCCTATCTCTCTCTATATCTATACTACTTTTAGAGGGAGTTTTAAAATTTCTTTCTTTTCCAAAATACCACTCTCTATTAATATAATTCTAATCACATACTAATGGATATAAATTACAACCGTACAACTTATATTTTATTTTCAAATTATTATAAAATGTATTAATTATTAGTCATTGGATCTAAATCAATGGCCGACGAATTAAGTATCTGTCATTTTTTTTTTTAACCTAAATTGCCCTGAATGCATATCAAATCCCACCTTTTATACGCGTATCTTATCTCCTAATAACCGCAGCCTATATAATATCCATATTCTATCTTATCTAATAATTTATCTAACAATAATTCTCTTTACACTTCGTACTTATCTATATTATATAAAAAAGTATATAAAAATTCTTATAATAACAAATATAACTAAAAAAAAAATATTCCCTACCAACAGTTATGATTAATTTATTAAAAAATATCTCAAATAAAAATAAATAGTTATAATCAATTTATTAAAAAATAGCATGGTTATCTATCAATATATCAAATTCTACGAATAATTATGATTAATTTTTAAAAAATTATTTCAAATAAAAACGAATGGTTATGATCAAGCTGTTAAAAAATAATATTCCTATTCATAGATTTTACATTAAAATTAAAATTTGAGTTTAAATCATGAATTGAATTAAATATAAAAATTGTTAAATATAAAAATGTTTAAACACCGTTCTCTAACAGCTTAAACTTTTAGAGTACAACGGTTGTTTGACAAATTTAATTTTGGATATCAAATTTGAATTAACAATTAAAAAGTTTTAATCACAATGGATCAAAATTAAATTTTAACAAATTTAAATTTATAAATTCTGGATATTAAATTTGAATTAACAATTAAAATATTTAATTACGGTGAATCAAAATTAAATTTGAATAAAATCTTGGCACTTTTAGTTTAAATAATATACTTAAATTTTAAATTTATCAGCATTCAAAAAGTATATAAAAATATTCAATGTATATATTGAAAAAATAATATAAGATATTGCATATATTTTTTAATAAAATATAACATATTAATTTATAAAACATAATTTCTATTATAAATTTTTGGATAAATATGATGTAAAAATTTATATTGATTTGAAATAAATTAAAATAATTTTTATGTTTTGTGCTATCAAATTTTCCGCAGTTAGATTTAACTTTTGACTATTTTCACCCGTTAAATTATACTGTTCAACCAATAACTCACTCAACCTTAGAGAGCCACATCATTCTAACCGTACATTTTTTTATCCAAAAGCCGAAAACCTAATAGCACCAATAGCTTAGTGCTATTGCTAGTTTTTACACTTTAGCTAGTAAACTGCACCTGGAGATGTGGAGGACTTAATGGAGAAGATAAGATTAAAGCACATGACACGATCCAGGATTAACAACATAAAAGATTTTTTTTTTTTTTTGCAATTTAGCCCTTTTAAAATTTATAATTTACAAAACAATTCTATAAAGATTTTATTTGAAAGACAGAAGAATAATCGAAAAATGGATAATCGGTTACAATCGACAATATAATTTAAAAGGCCGTAAACTATTTACCGTCTTTTTCTTAATAAAGAACGTAATAAATAATTTATTGTTCTGTTTTTCGTATATAATCTCAAAAATCACCTCATTTTTGTCCAAGCCAATTTGGCAAAATGAGAATTAGCTGGCTAAATAAAATTTATAAGGGTCATTTAGCAAATTAGAAATTTGTACGGGATTATTGTATAAAAAAAGGAAAAGAAAATCGCAACAGAAACCGGTGCATCGAGTGTACGGATGAACCGGGCGCACGCGAGAATTTCATGACCCGGGCCCCGAAATAGATACCGTGCACTGGAGCAGGCCCTCTATAAATAGAGCGACCACCCCACGTCCTCTCCCCCAACTCGAAACGCTCGCTCCCCAACCTCCTCTCCTCCTCCTCCTTCATGGACGGCGACGCCGCCGCCGCCGCCGCCAACGCCACCGCAGACGCCGACGCCGGCAGAGACGCCGGCGGCGACTGGCGATCAAAGATCCGCCCGGATGGGCGGGCGAAGATCGTTGACCAAATGTAAAACTTTCACCGATTCTCTTTCTTCTTGTTCTTCTTCGTGATTGATATTTTTTTCTTCTTCTTCTTAGTGATTAATTGCTTGATTGCTTGGTCATGGTGGTGGTTGATTGGATTGGGCCTTTGGCGAGTGAGATCATCGATTCTTGATTAGTAGGTTTCTTCTGGTGAGAAGAAGAATATTATCTGAACGAAGGGATTTGATGAACTAGTTAACCTTGAGTTGGATCCTCCCACATTGGTCTCTTTGTAATGACAGTTCTTTGAAAACTAGGGTTTTGAAAAGAAAGTAATCTCCTAACACAGGCATTTTTTTCTTTTTCTTTTTTTTTTCCCTTCTTGAGATCACTTAATCTTGAACTTCAAATAAGTTTCATTTTATTATTTGACACTCTAAACTTTTGATTGATGCTAAAATTTACGATCATTGGTATTATTATTAATCGTTACGAAAAATTTTCTGAGTGCACCCTATGCGTCTGTACATCTGACCACTGCAACTTTTTCTCTATTTAGAAATCTGATGATTAGACTGAAACTATGAGACAGATGAAGGGCTGATGACATAGTTATAAATGCACCTAGTGCAGACAACAATTTTTCTCCTAAGGTAACGGCCAAAGCAAAACACTTTTGAAAGTTCGAGAAGTAAAGTGAAACTTGGCTAGAAGTTTGGGAACTAGCAGCGCAATTCACCTATATATTTCTCTAATTTGCTTGATTGCTGAGAAGATACGTTACTTCAGTAGCAATTTACCTATGGCTGAAATCTCCAATACTCTGGGTTTTATCAACTCGACAGCAAGGTTCCTCGAAGAAGATGGTAGAAGTGCAATTTATTAATATCTACTAGCTAGGAATGTTTTTATCCGTCGAAAGAAATAGTTTTCAGTTTATCTTCGTAAGATCACATTTATCTTCTTATAATTTTTTTCTTAGTATCTACGCTGTTTTGTACTTTCATTCAGTAGCTTTTGTATGTTGCTTATAGCTTCTAAATAATATTTTCGCCAACGGATTTTACATAAATATGTTTCTGTGCACAGAATTGGCAAACTGAAGATGCATACGCAGAACAGTGTACCTGAGGCGCTCAGAGCTATTGCTAGTAAAGTCGAAGAGAAGCACTTTACTACTGCTACTAGTCAGGTTTGTTCTCTAACTTTTCCTGACATAAAGAGTATCATACATTATGCTGTGGGTAGCAAATATTCGTAGCTTGTTTTTGCTGTAAAGGGACACATACGCGATCTCGTGTATGACGCATATGCATGCTTACCCCGACAAACACTGTTCTATGTAACTTCTGTATTGGTATCCTATTTGGAGAACTGAGGAGGTTCACTTTAGGTGATAAATCATAGAGAAAATCAGCATAACTATATTAAGAGATAAGAAGACAATGTGTATGCATGTTTTACAACTTAATATTATCTTCATAGCCAAAACTATGAACATAGATAAAATTATGTTTAGATACATCAGTCATGAAGTACTCAAGCTTGAAATAGTTTGAATTTAAATTCTTGTCAATCTATAATTGTGAAACCTTTAAATATGAAGCTGCTTTTGTTGAACTGATTGAGAATTTTAAAAGCAGTACTACATCGGAGTACTATTTATCGGAGTACTTAATTAATTTTCCAAGCTGGTCTGGTCCTTTCATTTTCTTTATCAGCAAATATATGATATTGATTCTTTTAGCTACTGCAGCGCTGTTCACTCTTTTAACCCTGGTGACTTCTCCTTTCATACTCTTTTATGAACCTAAATCTGTGGCTAACTAATTGTATTAGGTTTACAGCTGGAACTCCTATATAGATTCTTTCATCACTGATCAATGAAAGACTAATCTTAATTTCCTTTTACTCTGTTAAATTAATGTCACTCATGACGCCTAACCATTTTCCGTTCTTTTGGTTTTCCAGAATGATTACTTGAGAAAAATATCTTTGAAAATGAAGGCACTAGATGACATGATTCAGAAGGATGCTTCGACCAGTCCATCAACGTCAAATCTTTTTTCAGAAAGCCAAATACCTCCAAATAAAGGTATCCGTGCGAACATTCTGAGCACTTCTTATGCAATGCAAAATTGAACAGCCAAACTTGAATCCATGCTTCAATGACCTGAGAATATGTTATTCAACAATTGGTAGCTCCATTGGTTGAACCATGGATGCATATGTGAAAGCCCACTTATACTGTTAAATACAGAATTCAGATAAGCCCCCACAAGTTATTTGCATTTAAGATGTAATGCGCTTAAAGTTTCATTGTAGAAATTCCAAGTTCTGCAATTTGGTCCTGGAACATTTCAGATACATTGATTAGAGCCTAAACTTACCCAAATTCTGTGTTGTCATTCCTTTGTTGGTTTTCTTGAGAATATATCTCTGAGTGACCACAATTGATTAAATTGATGATTTTATCCATTATTTACCATACAAGTCAAGTTTAACAAAGGCAGTTGAGAGGCGTAAAGAGTCTGTTTAGACGACTTTTGAAATTTCATGTTCTAGTGCGAAGATGCCTCCCGTTTAAAAAATATATCTTAGGACAAAGCTGTCATGATTTGATGTTCTTAAGCTTTTATGTCAATTTTCAAAATGCTCCACCTTAACTTGCATGAATATTCAAGCAACCTCAGTAAAGGTAAGCCCTAGTAGTAATATGTTGCTCTGTATTCTTATCTACAGTCTCTTCGCAAACTCAGGGCCTGTTTGGTCCTGTGTTAATGACTATTGCTGCCCACTCCATTCTGGGTCACCATTCTAGTTCAAGCTTTCGTAACCAAACTCTGACTATAATGAACTTATATAAAGGCTGCTGAGCTGCTGTATTTCTTGTTTCGATAATGTCATTCTTCAATTCAGCTTAGTTGTTAAATTTCTGAAACGCATTAAGTTGGCATTAACAGTAGCATAGCCAAGAGTTTAGACTCTGTGCGTAGGTTATAAGCTGCAACATCATCTACTTGTTTAGCCTTTGAGACATGGTATGCAGATTATGCTTTCTTTTATTTTGTGCTATTATTTCTGACAAGCTTCATATTATTAAGAAGTACAAAGATTCTTGAAATGGCAAATATTTGAATTTTATAATTGTGCTATTAATTTGGTGCTCTCTTATAGGCTTTAAACTTACGATTATTATGCTTTGATTTTTCTCACTACAAAAATACGTCTTCAACCTTGATGTATTTCCCTGACAGCAGAAGTTGGTGCAAAGTCACAAGTTAGTAATCAATGGCAATTGCATGCAATTCCCAAGGTTGAGCAATCTCCAGTAAATGCCCCACTTCTGCCACAGAATTTTCAGAAAAACTCTCCAACAGAGTCCGTAAATAGGCCTATCAATCACACCTCTATTCCAGCCATTTTAGGGCCTAATGTATCCACCATAACCGGCTCTCAAAATTCTTTTGTACAGTCACAAGTTAGTAATCAGGGACAACCCCTTGCTGTGCCTAAGGTTGAGCATTCTCCTGAGAACACTCCACTTACACCTCAGAATTTTCGGAAAATTACCGACTCTCTAACTGTGCACGGAACTAGCTTTAGTCCAAATTGTAACATGCGGTGCGCACCTGTTGTTCTACGAAATTCTCCAAACAGATCTTTAGGTCAAGATGAAGTACCAAATAGCAACACTGTACAAAGACAGGTTCAGAATTCGCACTTCTATGCAAACCATACTAGGCAGTTACCTATGCAGAATAGTAGACACCAATCTCTTTTGCAATCGAACATGCAACAGCAACCGCCTCGAGAACATTTCTCATTGTTGCCAAATCAATTTCAGTCTCCTCATCAATCTTTCATGGATTCAAACTTCAACCTTAGGCAAAATCAAGTTCGACAAGTTATACCATCTTCCATTCACGAACACCTACAGTCCACTTCAGTTGGGAGGCAACACCATGCACCACTAAATTTTGGTCAGTTAAGGTCCAGTTCTGTTCGGAGACAATCCATTTCTACTCCTCAAAAGTCTATTATGCCATCGCGTGAGCAGTTAATAGGCCAGCGGTCCAACATTTCAAATATGCAACAGAGGCAGTTGCTTGGACAACAAAATGGAGTCTTGATTTTCTCAGATATACACAAGAACTGTCAAAACTCAGCAGATAATCTGGGGGTAACTAATGCTGTACCACAACTACAAACTCATCAGCCGTCTCTGATGTTGTTGGAATCACAATCTCAGAAGACTCGACACCAGCCATCTCAGCAGCAATTGTATTCAGACATTCAGACAATGATGCAGTTGCAGCGAGAATCGGCTATGCACCAGCAACCAGATTCTTTGAAACAAGAGACCGATGATCCTCAGAGTTCAGATTCTGTGCTTCGACCGCAAAACATTATTGAGGACAACAAACAATCTATTCCGTCAAATGCAGAGACTCTAGTGGCATCATCTAGTTGTAAGTAGTTAAACTTGGAGCCTTCAAAGAAAACAAGTTATACTTAGAAGTGTTTGTTCAAACTTGTATGTGCCATCTCAATCTGTTAGCTCTTTCCTGGTTTCTTAGCTTTCTTGCTTTACTTATTTACAGCACCTGTTGATACTGCAACTCAGATGGAAAGTGCAACTCAATTGGATTGGCAAGAGGATCTTTATCAAAAGGTTAATTTTCTTTTCTTTTGATATTAGGTCCAGTATCATAGTTTTACTTCCTCCAGTTTTAGAACATTTCTTCTTGCCAAGTTTAGGGAGTTATGTTGGCATTTAACTTTTGCTAGATTAATTTTCTCAAGGAAGCCATTCTCCTCAGAGAAGGAATTAATGAGATATCATATATCTCTCTCATCCCCTTGAAGAGGAGACTCTTTATGGTTGTGCTTCGCCTTGAGGTCACTAAGCCTTAAATTACTTTTTTTTCTTTTTGTTAACTTCATCAGTTAGGTCCAGAAACCCAAGGATTCTGTGATCTCAGTTCTCAGTTAATAAGGTGATCGATCAGCAGATCAATTTAGTTGGCCTTGGTTGTGTGGATATTCATAACACCAAAAGTATAACAAAACTTAGTTTGGCATCTTGTTTAATTGCTATCAATAGTGCCAGTTTCATATTAAGCTGCTTAGCCAGTTTCATATTAAGCTGCTTAAATGAAAAACTCTATGCACAGGGAGTTTGGATTTGAATGTTGAGCTTTGAACCTATTTGCAAAAAGTTGATGAGCGCATGCTTGAGATTATGAAGTCGATACTTGAGAATGATCCTGTTAAACAACTTGTTTTTGTATCACATGTATATGAATTTTCCAGAACCATACTAATTTGATGACTTTCTTTAATTGCAGATCCAGTCCATGAAGGAGATGTACTTCGGAGAACTTAAGCATCTACATCAAAAATTCTCTCTACTGATTCAGCAGGTTTTGTTTTTCTTTTTAAAATTACTTAAATTTACTTTCTAAGAGAATAATGAAGGTCTGGAGTGTTGAGACTGTACCGGTCCATGATTAGGAATGATAAGTACTGCATCCTGCTCTGGTTGTGTTATCGGTGCATGCTGCTATGCACTGTGAATCCACAATATATTGCAGCATGCACATTCGTATCCTAGAATATATATAAGCGAAAAATCACGTTAAATCTAGTTCTCTTCTTCAAGGCATTCAGTAGATTAATCTAATTAGAATCTCCATGTCTTATTGGCTTCCAGGATGAAGGTTTAATATTGTCCTCACCCCAAGCAGAACGGTTTAACAAATTGAGACAGTTCAAGTGCGTAACGGAGTTGTGTCTAAAGTCTCTACTAATATCGAAGAGCAGGATTGATCTTGCATTTAGGGGAAACTTCGCTAAACTGGAGAGGCAAATATCAGGTTTAATTAACTTAAACAGGAATAGAAAATCTGTTCCTTCACAGCCTGCTTCTACTTCGGATCCAAATCATGAAAGTTCCTTCACCAAATTATGCCATGCAAATACCTTGCATTTGCAGCCGAGCAGAATAGCTTCCTCGCCACATTCCGATAATTCATCTCAACAGACCAATTCATTTCGTCAGAATTCGTTAAATACCTTGCAATCTAATATTAGTCCCCTGCAACGTTCTAGCGCCCTACAGAATGAGAATTTGAAGGGGCAGTCACAACAGCAAAATACAGAACTGCTGCTGCAGCAACAAAAAAAGCAGCAGCTGCCACAGCAGCAGTTTCACCAACAACATAAGCAGCAGCAATCTACGAATTTAGCAATACATCAAATTCCGCAGTCTAGTAATGGTGAAGATGAGCCGGGAATAAGACAAGGTGAAGGCCTCAAATCAGACAAATGTGATAATTATCATCACCATGCACTAAACATGAGTTCTTGTCTGCCAACTTCTACTTCTCAGAATCAGCACACTCCGATGTTACATTTTCCAAAAGGGGACTCATCCTTCTATGCACCTTCAACATTAAAAGAAACTGAGAAAACTTCCGGTACTTCAGCAGTACCAAGTGTTGCAAATTGTAGGCATAATTTAACAACGGTGGCTTCGCAGCAAACCCAACCAAATGGTGTCACCACACTTGGCGGGATATCATCTTCTCCATTGCTTTCAAATTTTTCCAGTTCTGAGGAGAATAAGCCTTCAGTTATAGATGATACTAATGGACCTGAAAAACCAATAAATCGCTTGATTAAGTCAGTAAGTTATCGCATTTGATTTCTTTCAGCTATTTTTTATTTCCTGATAACTAAATGTCTCAGCAAGAATTCTATAGTATATCATTGAACACAATATGCTTATTGTTTTGAAATCTCAGTGTGTGCATCATACTGTTATGATGTGCATAATTGTTCATATTTATAGCGCTTTCTTGATCTTTTATAATATACTAAAATTATATTTCCATTCTGAACTTTATAATCTACTACTATTTGTTGTATCTTTGATAAACTTTTAGAAAAGCAAAAAATCAATATCGTGGACTAGTTGACTATTAATATTCGTCAGTTATGAGATTGAATTTTTAGGCATCAATTGGAATAATTATTTATAACTTGAGTGCATTAATAAAGGTGTAAAAATGTTTACAAAGTAATCATAAGCACTTCAAGTTGGAAAGAATGTTGAGAGGTTTGTTACTGAGTGCTGTGCCTTCTTTAGTAATCTTGATTACAGGTTGAAATAATAACTACCAATGTTTTGACATGTATAATGTTGCATTTTTGTTGATTTTAGAACCATAATCAAGTTCCGACTATTTCAGGTACAATCAATGTCACCAGAGGTGCTTCACTCCGTAGTTGACGATATTTTAGGCGTTGGTAACCTGACTGGCAGAATAGCAGGTTCGGCACCAGGCTGTATTTCTAGACCTAGACCTTCTCTTGGTAAAAATCTAGCTGTGATCACAAAGCGCCATTTGCAAGACCAACAGTTCTCTTCACAACAGAGAAAGAAGATGAAGCGCGATATTACTTCCGTTGCATCGAGTTTTGTTTCATCAACTGGCGGAAAGAGTGATGGCTTGGATGAGTCCTATAGTGTTGTTACATCCGAATCAGAGTCTGCTGCATCTACCTGTTCCAAGCGACGGAAAATTGCGGTGCGTCCTAATGCACAATATTTTCTTATTTGTAAATCATGTGATGATTTGCATAAATGACATTTTTTATATGTCATGTAGTCATGTTCACTGATTATTCTTAAAAAAAAAAATTACCACATTAAACCTTCGTTGTTATGCATTCTACACCAACTCTTATTTGCAAGTCTTAACCTTACCTCTTAATCTCGATAATTATATTTACTATATATTTTTTTCTCTTTTTAGTTTTTGTTTCCTATTTTGAAGGAATGTCAATAAATTAGTACTTTTTCTCTTCAAGTGGAGTTGATAAACAACATGAACTACTTGAGATCGTCATGCAGGCTGGCCACGCTTTGGTTGATGAGATCCGAGAAATAAATCGACTATTGATTGACACAGTGCTTAGCATAAGCAATGAGGATAAAGATTTCAATGATGCTGCATCCAAAGGACATGAAGGAACAATCATCAAACTGTCCTTCAGCGCGGTGTCCATTAGCCCAAGCTTGAAATCACATCTTGCTTCATCTCAGCCGGTAGTCTTAATTTTAAAAAGATACAGGTAAATAAAATGATATATTCACAGATTTCCCTCAGTAGTAATATAATGTTTCTATGTTTGCAGTCTCTAATCATGCCTTTGAGATTGCTTGTTCCTGCTAATTATCCCAAATGTTCTCCCATAGTTCTAGACAATCCGCTTGGCGAAGAAAGGTAAATCAAATTCACTTTCTGTTTCAAGCTTACAGAATGCACAGGCTTTTAAAAAAGCAGAAGCTTCAATTTGAACTTCTACTTCTGATGTAGTAGGAAGCTGTTGAAAAGACTAAATGAAAAGCAGTTGGTACTTGTTTGAATAGCTCTGCTCTGACAGAACTTCTACTGAAGCGCCAGCCGAGCTAAACAAGCCTATAATAATTGGTCTCACAATAAAGAACTTTTTTCGATTCCGGCACTTCTTTCTAACAATTAAACTTGCAGCATAAAATCAGGAGATCTTTCAACCCGGATGCAGTCGAGGTTCAGCATGTATCTGTGTTGCCTCTCACAGCCGATGTCGCTCCGAGCAATCGCGAAAGGTTGGGATGCATGTGCGCGGAAAGTAATAGAAGAGTATGCTCTCCAGAATGGAGGAGGTACTTTCAGCTCAAGATTTGGTGGCTGGCAGAGTTGTATGCCACTGCATGACAAGTTAACTTAGGATGCCATGTGCTCAATCCAAATCATTCGAGTCTCATGGTTGCTATTTTCAGACAGGATGCCTAAAGAGAAGGTGATCTTGTCATTTCTTGACTGAACTAGTGTACATATGCAAGGTGTAGTGTTTATGTGAATATGACTACCTATAGAAGTGCTTTGCTTTCGTTTTGTTTTCCTAATAGGGAGAATGGGCTTATGATTGTAGAGAAGATGGGTTCAAAGCCGAAAAGATACATTTCTACTCTTTAAGTTTCAAAATAGTTGCATTTGGAAAATACATTTCTACTCTGTTCGCATTATATAGTGTTTGCATACCAATACTCTATTTATGCATCATGCTTCATTTTTACATGAATTTCATGATTCATGTATTACCTTCAGTTTGAAAATGCCGATATTTTAATGACCGAGAGATTTAGTTTTGCCCTTCTGTTTACGAGTAAAACACTTTAAAGATAAATATATATATATATATATTCTATTTCTCTATAATCTTAATTAGTGTCAGGAGAAGGTTGCATTCTTTGTTAAGTTCTGGTCTAAAGGAGTTGCATTGTTTCATATCCCACTGTGAAATTAGATGGCCTAGCATTTGTGTAACACTTCTAGATGGATCTGAACATACAGCAGTGGAGATATAAGGAAGTGTTTTACAGCTATAGAATATGTAAGGAGGGGTGAGGGGACCATCAAACTGATGATTCCCTTTTTCTTTGCAGCTCTTTTGAGAAGGCTTTTTATAGCTTCAGGTGTGGAATAACTAATCTGGAAACTTTTAATAAGAATCTCAGTTTTAATGGAATATCTGGGGTAGGTGAAAACATTATTATTCCATATTATTTCAATAGCTTTGTTAGGATTTAATCATTTTATGGGGCTCAGGGCATGTGGGTGGGTGCCTTCATAATTCTAGTGGGTTCTCTCACTCATATGCTGCAGCTTGGGGATACGACTCACCTCAGGCTTGGGGTACAACTTACCTCTTCCTTAAGCGAATATTTTTTATAACTAATCCTATCAATTTTTATAATCATAAAAATAATTTTCTTACAAAAATAATTATAAAAATAGACCTTTAAATGCGGTGAATGATTCACCGCATTCATAACTTCTATTTAGTAGTAGAAAAATAATAAAAGTGATGAACCATTTACCGCTTTTACTATCGTAGAATTATAATAAAAAGAAAAAAAAAAGAAATAAAGCGGTGAATGGTTCACCGCTTTTAAAAGCGGTGAATGATTCACCGCTTTTATAAGACTATATCTACAAATAAAATTTTAACAGGTTTATTTTTAAAATAAAATTTTAGAAGAAGACTATTGAACTAAAAACCCCTCCTTAAGCTTTTTGCTCCCTTTACTCCCTTTTCAGAAATAATTCATAGAAGTTACGGACCGTCCTAGAGCAAGTGGCAAAGCGCTTGGTGGTCGGTATCCGAGATCCAAATTCGAATCCTAGTTGATTCATATTTCCAGCTAAGTTTATTTCTAAATAAAATAAACAAAGCAGGTAGCGTGAAAATTCATAGAAGTTGCAGTATCTTTTGAGGCCTTTCTTATCTTACTTGGGAAAAAAATAAATAGATGAACCATAGTTGGTGGACCATGGTCTTCAAAACTCGCTCACAATCTAAACATAAACTAATAGATATGACCTACAACACTTAAAATGATATATATGTGAAAAATCATGGTTCTTGATAATTTTTTTCGCATGTAAGGAATGATAGATTTTTTTTTAACATTATTAATTGTCGCGGCTAATTGATGCTTAGATAATAGGTTGCAAACTTATGATTTGTGAGCTCTAAAGGTGGTAGATGGCATGTATATATGGTTTACATGTAGCTTGTAAGGCCTTTGGATTTTGGTTTTATAGACTTCGTTCCATGCAATAATTCTCTCTGATTGGAGTTTCTGCAAAAATGCTATTTAAACAATACTGTCCTAAAGTCTCTTCTTCCTAAAACTATTCGCATCAGAGTTTCTATTTTTGAATTTTGACTTTTTGCGGAGCATAATTTTGACTACTACTTTTCGAGCAGAGAAGCGTGGGAGCTAATAACTTGGTGGGGTTTTAGGTTACAGTTGGACACTATTAGCTCTACTGAGGCTCTTCATGTGCTGCATCCTGGATACATCTGAATCTCAGGAAATAAGATTCTGTGACTTTATTTCAAATTTCCCCCTTTTCAGCAATAATTCAAAGAGGTAGCATTATCTTTTAAGTGCACTGCCACAGTCCAATTCACATGCAATGATTGGATTTGATTCGCCTGCAGTATTAACCTTTTCCAGTCCCATAAGATTGCTGGGATCTTAGCATTCTTTCTAGGATCTCCTTCTTCAGTGGCAACCTAAAAAATTTTCCAGAAATAGAGAGGCAAAAGAGCAACACAGGAACTAAAGCATGTACAGTAGGAAAAAAAAGATCACTAGCCCATTTCTCCAGCATGTTGGTTGGTGGCAGATTGAAGGAGATGTTTTATGGATATGGTATCAGAGCGAGCAGTATTAAGTTTAGATACTTTATAAAGACCCTCGTTCACTTGATTAATGCATATTAATACTTAATGGGCTAATTACAAATTTATTTGCTGAAATTTTGCTTGAATTCAATTTTTTCCTGCAGAATTTAAATTTTGAACAATTTTGCACTTTACAGTTTGACCCTGCTATCAATTTCATTATAAGAGTTCCAATAATTACAATTCAGTCTTTTCCTTGGATTGTGTATATGTAGAATTTCTTCTTTTTTTTTTTTTTGAGAGAGAGAGAAAGGTAGCATGCTATTAGTTTCATTTATTTCTTTTATAAATAAATTTAGGGTAAATTGTATTGTTACCCCCTGAACTTTTGGCGAAGTTTCACTTTACCCCTTGAACTCCTAAAATGGACATCTAACCTCTTAAACTCTAATATTTCATTCATGTTAGTCCTTCCGTCAATTTTCCGTCAAGTTCCGTTAACTGGAAACTGACGGAAGGGGTAAAACGAATGAAATATTAAAGTTTAGAGTGTTAAATGTCTATTTTAGGAGTTTAGGGTGTTAAGTGAAACTCGCCAAAAGTTCAGGAGGTAGCAGTGCAGATTTACTTCTGGAACTCTTGACTGTAAATTATTTTATAATAATATGTTATTTATAGATTGACTACTAACTCTCAAGTTAGTGGTAATGCTTGATTTTGAATTTATATATATTTTTATCCTAAAATAAATCATACGATGATTTATTCTATATTTTATATTTGTAATAAAACAAAAGCGAAAGAAATTAATTAGAGTGGTTTAAAGATAAAAAAAGAGCGATACTAACTACCTACAATACTCGAACACTCTACTGTTCTGGTGCACTCGCTAATATGATTGATTTACAATAGGTGTTCTCACTCGGATATAGAGATTTTAATTCTCAGTTAATTTTCTGTAGTACTCATTTGTTCCTTTTATCTTTAGAAGTATTGTTCTAAAATATTATAACATATTATTTTATATTTTTATATTAAAAATTTTTAATTGGCTGAAATGAAGTACAAAAATTTTATTTTAGCGTAAAATAAAATTACATTGCATAGTTTCATAAGAAATAAGTGCATTTTCTAATAAAATATTATTTTATATTTTTATATTAAAATTTTTTAATTGGCTGAAATGATGTACACAAATTTTATTTTAGGCTACAATAAAATTACATTGCATAGTTTTATAGAAAATAAGTGCATTTTCTATAACAATGCTTCTAAAGATAAAATGGACAAACGAGTACTACAGAAAATTAACTGAGAATTAAAATCTCTATATCCTAGTGAGGACACCTATTGTAAATCAACCATATTCGCTAGTACACTAGGACAGTAGAGTGTTCGAGCATCGTAGGTAGTTAGTATCGCTCTTTTCTTATCTTTAAGCCACTCTAATTCATTTCTTTCGTTTTTATTTTATTACAATAAAATATAGGATAAATTATGGTATGATTTATTTTAGAATAAAAAATATATATAAATTTAAAATCAAGCATGATCACTAACTTGAGAGTTAGTAGTCAATCCATAAGTAACATATTATAATAAAATAATTTATAGTCAAGAGTCCTACAGGGTAAATTGCACTGCTACCTCCTGAACTTTTGGCGAGTTTTACTTCACCCCCTAAACTCCTAAAATAGACATCTACCCCCTTAAACTCTAATATTTCATTCGTTTTACCCCTTCCGTCAGTTTCCGGTTAACGGAGCTTGACGGAAAATTGACGGAAGGGGTAACATGAATGAAATATTAAAGTTTAGAGGATTAGATGTCCATTTTAGGAGTTCGAGGGGTAAAGTGAAACTTCGTCAAAAGTTCAGGGGGTAACAATGCAATTTACCCAATAACTTTAGCTGAAAATGTAAATCAACTAGGATTCAAACTTAGAATCTCAAATACCAACCATCAAACTCTTTGTCACTTGCGTTTGGGACAGTCGGTTAGAATTTCTAATTTTAACAAAGAAAACTCTTATGATGGTGGTGTTAAGAGTTCTTTTAGATAATATATTTAGTTTTTACACAGAGCACAATTACTTCAAAACAGAACTTCAACACTGAAATTACAAGGAGAAATTGAAATCAGAATCACATATTAGGACTCAAAACTTATAATTAGTCCATATTTAATATCTCTAAGTTTGGACAAAAATAAGTATTAAATACAAACATATGGGTTATAATTTTAATAGCTTAAGCTTTCAGAAATATCTTGAAAATATCCTGGGATGAATGAAGAAAAGCAAGCAAAAGAGAGAGAGCTGGAAAATGGAACTGCTTTCACTGAAAATAATAAATGCTCAGAAAAAGTGTGCAAAAGCTGCCAAAAGTAGAAAAGAGCCTCATCATCATCAACTGTTCTCTGTACATCATATGCCCATACTTGCTTCAAAACTTGGGCTCCATTGAGAGAGGGCTCCCTTAGACTACTCTAAAATTCAGTCCCACCCACAACAAAACCAACCAGTAAAATTAACCCCACAAAAAAACAGAAAAAAAAAGATACAAAAATATGGAAATCAAAAAGCATCGGTTCCATTTCTTCATATTTTTAGCAGATCGAGGCGGATTCGGGACATATTATCTTATTTCTGTTTTGGCCTCTACTTACGGCTCGGCCTATCCGGATCCGTTTGCATCCCTACCGTATTTTTTAGATCTGCGAGATGCATCTCCTGTGGCAAGCCACGAGCCTCTTTGTTTGCCTGGTCTCCTCTTTCCACACTCTGCCAATATCCTTTGCTATTCTCACAGCATCTGAGGAGGCTCCAGACAGCCCTCTTCTTGTGAACCCTACTGCATACAGCCCTGATTTCCCCTTCCACCCATTTGGGAAGGGCATTTTCGGAAATCCATCCTTGCCAAACAACTCACTCTCCTGCAACACATTAAATTAAACCCAAAAACTCATCAGCATTTCATTCCTCTCAAAAGATGCAACAAAAATAAAATAACTTAAACAAGTAGTTTTTTTTTTTTCGCCACACATCGAGGCCGTGCTGCCTCACCCATATAGCTTAATTCACTTTCTTACTGAATGAAGCGGGTAGCGTGCTATCTTNAGCTCCTAAAGCTGAGCTGGTTCCGAGTTTGAATTCCTATGTCTCGAGTCCAGGTATAAAAAAAACAGTGTCATGTTTGTGCAAAACTAACTACCAAATTTTTTTTTATTGGAGTTAAACTAGTATTTTTAAAAAGTTTAGCATACCTGGAGCCACTGGGGGACATTGCTCCGGTATCCGGTGGCGAAGATGACGGAGTCGATTTCGAGCTCCCGCCCGTCGACGAACTCTGCCTTCCCGGGCGAGAACCTCTTGATCGCGGGCACCACCTTTATCTTGCCGGATCGAATCTTGCCCAGCGCGCCGGTGTCGAGCACCGGCGTCCTCCCCTGCGTGTTCTTGAGCTCGAGAGGGCCGGCAGAGGGCCTCTTCAATCCGAATTTCTCGACGTTTCCGAGCACCAGCCACGCCAGGAGAAGCAGAATCTTGTCGACGAGCCACAGTGGCAGCCATTTCAGGAGGAATACCGCCATTTCGAACGTCGATTTGCCGAGCACTTCTCTCGGGAGCACGTGAACCTGCTTCGAAAGCATTCTCTCGAACGGTTAGCAACATTGTGCTACTAAATTTATTGCGCGGTCTTATTTGAACTTTAACCTGTTTTGAATTTAACAGTGCAATTTTTATGAGTATGCGTCTTTTCACGCCTGTCGTTTTCAAAGTCTTTTTTTTTGTTTTTTGATGAGAGGTGATCTCAAATTGTGCTAAAGTTTAGATACTTTTTTTTGTAGTTTTTTGAAAACTTACGGAGTCGCGGACGACCATCGCGGGGAATGCGTTGTGGTCGCAGAGGTCGAGGCAGACCTCCATGCCGGAGTTGCCGCAGCCGACGACGAGCACGCGCTTCCCCGCGTACTTCTCGCCGGACTTGTAGTCGGCGACGTGCGCGACGCGGCCGCCGAATTCGGCGTCGAGCCCCGCGATCTCGGGCACGACGCGCTCCGCGTTCTCGCCGGTGGCGACGACGAGCCACCGCCCGATGTACTCGACCTCGGCGCCGCGGGTCCCGGTCTCGGCGGCCCGCACGCGCCAGAGGCCGCTGGTGCGGTCGAAGCGGGCAGACTGCACGGACTGGTTGAAGCGCGGGTGGATGTCATTAAAAACGGTGTAAGATACTACGTAATCGACGAACTGCTGCTTGGTCGGGTAGTCGGGGTAGTGGTCGGGGAAGGGGAGGCCCGGCAGCTGGCAGAACTGCTTGGGCAGGTGCAGCTTGAGGCGGTCGTAGGTGCGGTTCTGCCAGAGGGAGGCCACGCAGTCTGCCCTCTCCAGGATGACGAACGGCACGCCCTGCTCCTTCAGGCAGGCCGCCACCGCCAGCCCCGACGGCCCCGCGCCGACGATAATCGGCCCGTTCACCCACACGCACCGCCGCGACGGCGACGACAACATGAGCTCATCCCACTCCCCCATCCTGATCACTACTCTTGAGTATATATATAACGTGTTGAAATTGGTTGTATTCGGAGACTGGAACTGAGAAGGAAAAGAAGAAGAGTTTGTGGTGTTTAGTGTAGACTGTGTAGTAGTGAGGAGGGGAGGGAGAGGGGTTCTGCCCGGGTTTAAATAGCAGAGGTTGCATACTTGCATGTGAGGAGGTGTTACTAAATATAAACAATATATTACAAAATTATTATTTGTTATCAGTTCAAGTTTTTAGGAACCAACACTTGTTTAATTTTTAATTTAACATAAAATCAGAGCAAAAGTATAGATAATTTTTTTTCTATTTAGTTTAAGCTGACGTTCTGCGTTTACCAAAAAATTTCCACTCCAGTAAAAGTTTAAAATATAAAAAATAATAAAATATTATTATCTATCTTTTTAAACTTTTAAAAAATAACGGCCATCTATTTTCTTAAGCTTGAGTACGACGAAAACATCAAGACTTAAAAAGCGGAGCAATAACGGCCATCTATTTTCTTAAGTACACTTACGACGAAAACATCAAGACTTAAAAAGCGGAGCAATATGACACCTTATGAAAAGATATCGTAATTGGTATCAGAGTCAATCATAAGTTAGAAGTGTAAGATGAGTTTTGGCTGAGCGAGAGACATACAGCGGGCAGAATTCGGCTCTTCAACTGACGACCGATCTAAGTGGAGCAAATCTCCCCATAAAATCAGTTAAGACTAGTGAGACGAGTTTTATATTGTCTGATACTTGTGAGTTTCTTAATCTGATTATATTATTTTTGACGGTGACTAGACCCAAAAAGTTAGAAGAGTTAAATGTACTAGAACTGTAGTAGTTTTTAGGATGGGTGACTTCCTGAAAAATGAAATGTCACACTTGAAGCGTGAATTAAATAAAATTATTAAATAATTAGATTAAATTTAAGGTCCCTATCATTCAAATGATAAGCATGGCCACCTCCTGGGTTTGTTTAACAGCTCTCTTTTTAACTGTAAAGTGTAAAGTACTGTTTTGGATTATATTTTAAGTCTAGGTTTTTTTTTTCCCAAAAAGAATTGATATTATAGTTGATCACAAGTTTTGAGAGCTTGAAATTGTTAGTAGGAGAAAATATATGGAAACCCTCAACTATACGTATTTCTGAAATAGTCCTCTCCACGTTAACTTTGTTAATTGATATCTTTTTAACTCTAGTTTTTTCTTTTTCTTTTTCTTTTCTTTTTTTTTTTTCTTTTTGATTGAATAATTTAGTTAATTAAATTATGGATTGAATTAATTTTCTTGATGATAGAATACAATTTATTGGCCTTGATTTATAAAATGTCATACAGTTGAGGGGGTTTCCTGTACACCACCCACATATAGAAAACAAACCTCTATATGCTCATTGTTTCATCTACATCAAAGAGAAAAATTCAAAGGAAAGAAAACTTATTTTAAATCATTTTGTTTGGTTAAGATTACGCGAAGATTATTTTTCGTCTTTGTTCTTGCTTCTGCATATCATTATGACATACTTTAATTACATTGATCATTTGATTCACATAAAATATCCAATTTGCGTATCAGAAGTATGAAAAATTTAGAATGCATCAATTATGTAGCTGATGTGACGTTGTCAACTAATCAAATTATTCTCTTTGGGTTCACCGTCCCATCATGAGTATTAAAAAAAATATTTTTATTATACTTTTCTTTCGAATGAAGAAATCTAATTTGTTGGTTATAGATAATGTGGTGTGGTTACTACATAGTAGAATTTACCGTCAGATAGATCCTAATAAAAGCTTTCGTTTGGCTAAGTGCCAAGCTCAATTAGAGCTTGGTTCTAATTTTCCAAGGGAAAATAGTTTAAAACCTATTTACGTTAAACCAATGTTTATGTTTGTTGAGATTCAAAGCTTAATCGAGCCTAGAGTAACATGCAATTCCAACCAGAGCTTCACATAATACTAATATTCATTTTAAATGAAAATTTTGGAATGGTTTGTAAGAATCAGGATACTGTAAAGGGATTTTGATAATCTATAAATATGAACTCATTTCTCTCTAATTTTGTATGTAAGAAAAATAAAGAGATTTTTTCGTTCATTTCTCTATTTTCTCTCTGAAATTTCCACCAAGGTTTCTAAAATTTGGAGGGTGGACGATTGTGGAGGCTCTAGTAACCTTCCAGGACGATCAAGCGTATCGATTCCAACACACTGTTCGATTGAAGATCAAGAAGATCGTCGCAGATCTCAGAGGCTATGACGATTCGACAATTTTTTTTGCTGGAACAACTGTAAGTATAAGGTTTTATAATAGTTGTGTTTTGTCTATAGAGTGGGCTGGTATGCTTATGGAAGTACGGAGCTTTCGATGCTTCCAAGTTGTTTTCGATGTTCGGACTTTCGAATCGACAATCGGCTCTGTTAGACTTGATCTAGAGTATTTGAAGTATCTAGAAAATAAATTTTGTGATTTTTCGATATCATTTGCCTATTCGATATCATTTGCCTAGTGATCGAAGGGGCTCAAAATTAATAATTTTAACGGCCGTGGTGAGCCGGTTGCAAGTTTAACGGTGTAAAAATATCCAAATCACATGAGTTTCGAATCGATGATCGGCTCCGTTAGAGTTGATCTAGAGTATTTGAAGTATCTAGAAAATAAATTTTGTAATTTTTCGATATCATTTGCCTAGTGATCGAAGGGGCTCAAAATCAATAATTTTAACGGCCGTGGTGAGCCGGTTGCAAGTTTAACGGTATAGAAATATCTAAATCACATAAAATTTTGATAGAAAATTCTTCATACCATATAAAACAAGATCAATAACTTTGATCTAAAATTTTAATGTCATATCATCATATTTTGTAAGATTTTTATTTTCAGCCGTTGATTTTGAGCCACTTCGATCACTAGGCAAATGATATCGAAAAATCACAAAATTTATTTTCTAGATACTTCAAATACTCTAGATCAAGTCTAACAGAGCCGATTGTCGATTCGAAAGTCCGAACATCGAAAACAACTTGGAAGCATCGAAAGCTCCGTACTTCCATAAGCATACCAGCCCACTCTATAGACAAAACACAACTATTATAAAACCTTATACTTACAGTTGTTCCAGCAAAAAAAATTGTCGAATCGTCATAGCCTCTGAGATCTGCGACGATCTTCTTGATCTTCAATCGAACAGTGTGTTGGAATCGATACGCTTGATCGTCCTGGAAGGTTACTAGAGCCTCCACAATCGTCCACCCTCCAAATTTTAGAAACCTTGGTGGAAATTTCAGAGAGAAAATAGAGAAATGAACGAAAAAATCTCTTTATTTTTCTTACATACAAAATTAGAGAGAAATGAGTTCATATTTATAGATTATCAAAATCCCTTTACAGTATCCTGATTCTTACAAACCATTCCAAAATTTTCATTTAAAATGAATATTAGTATTATGTGAAGCTCTGGTTGGAATTGCATGTTACTCTAGGCTCGATTAAGCTTTGAATCTCAACAAACATAAACATTGGTTTAACGTAAATAGGTTTTAAACTATTTTCCCTTGGAAAATTAGAACCAAGCTCTAATTGAGCTTGGCACTTAGCCAAACGAAAGCTTTTATTAGGATCTATCTGACGGTAAATTCTACTATGTAGTAACCACACCACATTATCTATAACCAACAAATTAGATTTCTTCATTCGAAAGAAAAGTATAATAAAAATATTTTTTTTAATANCTAGGCAAATGATATCGAAAAATAATAAAATTTATTTTCTAGGTACTCCAAATACTCTAGATCAAATTTAACGGAGCCGATCGACGATTCGAAAGTCGCAACATCAAAAACGAGCTGGAAGCACGGAAGGCTCCGTACTTCCGATAGCATAGTAGCCTCACTCATATATATATATATATAATTGAGCTCCTATGCTATTAATAGCACAAGTCATTGGTGCTACCAAGTTTTTTGGCCATTGGATTAAGAGATGTGTGGTTAGGATGATGTGAGTCCCCTAGGGTTGAGTGGGTAGTTGGTTAAATAGTATGATCTAACGGGTGAAAATGATTAAAAGGGTAGATCTAACGGTGAAAAACTTGGTAGAATCAAGCGCTTCATGCTATTAATAGCATAGTAGCCAGACTCATATATATATATATGTATATATAGAGTCCGTCTCCCATACTTTCGAAAGTACGGGAGGCCTCGTGCTTGTAAGTTGTTTTTGATGATAGGACGTTCGATTCGACGATCGGCTCCGTTAGGTATGATCTACCCTATTGGAACTATCTAGAAACCAAATTTTAGATTTTTTTGACATCATTTACTAAGCGATCAAAATATCTAAAAAATGACTATTTTAACGATTGATGTGGCACATTTTTAAGTTCAACGGTGTAGAAGTATCCAAATTATATGAAAATTTAATAGAAAATTCTACTTAACATCAGTAGTAAGATCAATACTTCTGATTTAAAATTTGAATCCTTTATCACTGTTTTTTATGAGATTTTCNTCTCTCTCTCTCTCTCTCTCTCTCTCTCTCTCTCTCTATATATATATATATATATATATATATATATATATATACGCGCGCGCGCGCATATACAGTTTTAATAGTCGCACATTAGTTTAAATTCAATAAATCTAATGTACGCTAATCAAAATTATATATCTGTTAAAGCCATCCTTTTGAATCCAAGAAAACTATGTAACCTAAATTTTGTGGTTGTGATTAAGCTTTCCTAAATCATAAAAAAAAAAATCAACCATTACTTTCTAATGTTGACCCAATTATTACTAATTTTTTTAGAGTATTTGCTCACATGGCGCCGTCAAAATTCATGTGGAAGCACCAACTTAATGAGTATCTCTATCTATCCATCTACTATTATTAATGTAGAATAAATATAAATATAAATATAAGGGAAAATTTCCTCTATACCTTCTAAAAGCATCTAATTTCATAAATGCCCCTTTAAAAATTGAAATATTCTGTATACCCCTCAAATTTAAAAAACTTTCAAAAATACCCCTGTCATCAAATCTCCATCCATATTAATTTTAATTAAATAAATATTTCTATTTGGAATAAATTATAGTTAAATTAAATTTCATTTTGCTTTACTGTCAGAATGAGAAGATAATTTATTTTAATTATATCTACTTTTTTTTATACATCGATTGTAAAGTAATAAATTTTTTTTATTTGACTACTTAATATAGAGAAAATTTGTTACTATGAATACATTACAACTAAGAGCATTAGTATAAAATCCGACCTCAAATAAAAAAAATAGTTATATTATGAAAGGACAAACTAAATTCTTGTAATCAACGGACTTTACATAAACCAATAATTATTTTAAATAATAAATTGAAAAAATTTTAGATAATGAAAAATTTTCACAAATTAAGATAATTATTCCATCAAATTTAATACCTTTGACTAATTTTCAGTTGAAACTAGCATAAATTCATTTAATGGTTAATTATTATTAGCTAATTAACCTATTAATTGAATTTCTTTATTAATTGATTATAATATTTGAAATCTGAATAGATAAAGAAAATTTTTTAAAAAATAGACCACGTACATTTATATGCCCCTCAACAGTTTAGGGGCAAAATGGATAATTTTATTCTTAACATTTATTATATCATGGTATAACTAAGATTAAAATGAGTTGAGGGTATTTTTGAAACAAAGTAAATATTTGTAGGGGCAATTTTGATATTTCAAATTATGTAAGGGCATCTACGATAATTTTAAACTTTTCAGGGGTACGAATGAAATTGCCCCTAAATATAAATATATATGTGGTGACCAATAAATGAAGCATCACTTAGAAATCTAATAGGGCCCCAACCATCATCACAGAAATTCTAGAACTATATTTTGATAGGCCCCACAACTCTTATTAACAATTATAGAAACTTCTACACTCTTTATGGAAGTAGCCTTTTATAAAAAAGAATCCCTAATTTAGTTTAAAAAAAAAAAAAAGCTAACAAAGATTTGAGCAAGGGTATTTTAGATTTTAAATGATGGTCCTGGGGCCACAATATTAGAGGTGCTTCCACCTTTTTTTTTCATATATAGATGATTACTCAAAAAAAGCATAGAAAACTATTTTTCAAAAAAATTATACAAAAAATATTTTTTTTTCCTAAGATTTTTGTTTTTGAATAGGAAATTTAGAGAAAAATTAAAAATACTAACATTTTTTACAAAATTTGATTTTTTAAAAAAATACTACTCTCTCTAGAAACCTAATGGAGTAAAAATGGATATTATATATATATAGAGTTCAGCTGGAGTGCGCGCGTTTGATAACCCCAAGTATTTTTTGCTATCAACTTTTTCACTATTAGATCTGTAACTATAACGACTGAATGATAAAAATAAAAATAATCTAAACTATAGAAGAGTTAAATACATAAGATCCTCTTAATAGGTCGGCGGTGGCTTCGGCTTTTGAGGGTCTTTTCACGCGCCAACTAAATAAACCTAACACCTAAATGATCTCTCACACTTTTCTTTCGATTCGAGCTAAAAAGCTGCATTATACAAACAACAGAAAAGAAATCCTGCCATCACGCTTGCTTCAAAACTCGAGGATTAATAACTAATCGACGCTCGCCGACCACGAAAACTCGTCTTGAGAGAACCCCCGGATTTAACATTTAATACGCGGGATTATCCGCGGTCGACTACGTGGCCATGGTGATCATCTCCCTTTTTAGCTTAATTAATTAACAATTTTGGGCTCAAAGTTCCAGTTGATTATACATGTAATGGTTGTTACTTTACTAATATCAATTCTCACGCCAACTTGTATTTAGTATTTGGTTAAGCCACACAATTTTTATAAGGACTAAGATTCTTTCAATTTACCCATATATTATATGTGTATGCATGGAAAGGAGAGATTAGTATGAAACCAATGTGACAAGCACATGCTTTAGCTTTTAACCATTGGGAGTTGTTTTAATCCTGGGAATTTTGAACATTAAAACAAATTTGAGGGAGATATGTAACATTCTCTAGAGATCCTATAGACTCTTTGGTAATTCGTTCTGATGTCGAATTTTAAGATCAGAGATTTGAACCTATATATATATTTATATATTTTCGGAGATGATATTTATATATTTCGGATTGAATATAAATAGATATTTGTTGTGAGATGCGCGGTGTATTAAATCAATCCCACAATTAAATTACATAACTTATATAAAGTATTACAAAGTTCAGGTTAAATTATACCTTTAGTCCTAAAATTATGAGAAGGATGATATTTTAATTTTTAAACTTTAATTTATTATAATATTTTTATTCAAATTTTTAATATCATTACAATTAAATCTTCTAATTTAATTTAATTGGCAATATAATGATGTGATGCTGCTGTCGTACTTTTATTATTATTATTATTACGCTACATCACTACTAAATTATTGTCACACCAGCGATATATTACGATAATAAAGTTGCACATAAAAAAATAGTAAATTAAAATTTAAAAATAAAATATTATTCATCTTATAATTTGTTATTTTTAAGTATTATAGGGCTTATTAATAGGTGTATCATAATATCATTATCCATAATAATTAAGATAAAATTAGCTCTAAAAGGCTATAATTATATTGTAGTGTGGAAATCCAAAAGGCCACAACTTTGGTTGTGGCAATCGAGAATATATATATAAATATTATTACTAATTTAGGTGGTGCTACAAATAACAATGTTGTGATAAATTAAATTAAAATAAATTAAATATGTGGGCATGGAAAAAGTTGATGCATGAACCCCATCTTTAGAAAATGACAGGTGTCCACTAAGCGGCGCATATACAAAGATAAATTAATTAATTATTAAGCTTTACAGTTTGCAATTGTAAAATAATTATTTACTTTTTACATTCCCGATGAGAATGTCACGTCATCATACAAATTATTAAAAAATTAATAACAAATATTTTTTTTTTCGAAAATAATGTAACACGCTAGTCATTTCCACTACAACAAAAACGGTCTATAACGACACTTTTAAATGTAGGTACATGTCAAAAAAGTACTGCTAGCTAAAATTACCGACACTTTTAAAAAGTGTTGCTATATGTGGGGTCGCTAGGTATATAGTGACAGTTAAAAAGTATCGCTATAACCTAAAAGAGTGCTGCTAATTTACCAACACTTATTTAAGCATTTAGTAACCGCCGAAACTCTATCTTGTTGGCTGCGGTGGCGGAGGAGGACGACAGAAAAGGCTCTTCGTCTAGAATTTCAGTGGATTGAGTGAAGAGAGAAGAAAAGATGGTAATTGATTTTTTTTTTTTTCTTTTCTGTTTGTAATCGGACCAAATGGACTGGGTGTGGTGGGTTGAGTAGAGTAATCTTTTATTTTTGGTTGGATTGGGCTTTATATTTAGGCATTAGTAGATGTTTTTTAAAGTTTTAGGATAAACGAGACACTTACTCAAAAGTGTCACTAACATATGTTCCTATAACCTAATTCTGTTGTAGTGTTCATTCGTGAATAAAAATAAACTTAGCTACAGACATAAAATAATTAAATCTTTAGAAGAATAAGAAAAGGCAAAAGAATAGTAATAATAATATATCGTTAACTAGGGCGACAGAAGAACATTCATTAATATCTTATAAATTACTTGATCTTCATGATCACCGTTATAGAATCTGAGCTATGTTTATATCAAATCTATATTATTCATTTTCAAAAACTTTTCGCATAGGTCAGAGAGTTCCCTATCCTACAAACTTCTCCCTGAGTATCTGAAAAAAGGGCAATTTTTCATTTTAGAATGAGTAAAAGAAGGGTTGTTTATTTTACCGAAAGTAAATTATATTAAAATAAATTTTAATTTGAAATAAAATTTAGGTAAATATTATTTTTTTCTATTGTTTATTTTTATAGTTATTAAAGTAAAATTTATTTATTTCTGCTGTTTTTTTTTTTGGCAAAAAGAGATTAGCGTAACAAAAAAATTATAAATATATAATAAATACTTTCATAGATAATAAATTATTATATAATATATAAATAAATAATATAATTGTATTTCTATATAATTAAAAATTATAATCTAAAACAGATAAATTAATTTTTTACATAAATTATAATATATAACAATAAAATTATTGAGTAAAAGAAATATTAATACTCGTTAGTTTTAATAATATTTTAAATATACAAACTAAATAAAAATTCTAAAAATTTAACTAATCAATTTTTATGACATTTTAAAAATGTAAACTGAATAAAAAAATAATTAATACCACAGTTAAATTTATTTATCTAGCTAGCATTATTTATTGTATTGTTTTATTATTTTTACCTTCATCTTTCTTCATCATAATTGACTTCGGCTCAGGATGTGGCAAAATAAATTACAGTATTTTAGGTAACTCAAATTTCGACTATATCTTTATTACAATGGACCAAGAAACATAAATGACCGTTTATTGCCGAAAATAATTTCTCTTCTCTCCACTTTCATTTTAAACAAACGGCCTCTTAATTACATCACAAAGTTATGTATACCAATCAATTAATACAGGGAAAACCTCAAAATCCCCCCTTGCGGTTTCAATTTTTTCACTTTAGTACTCTATGGTTTAAATTGTATCAAGTTAGTACCCTGTGGTTTCTCACTTTATCACTTTAGTATCCTATGGTTTAAAGTGTATCAAGTTAGTACCCTGTGGTTTTGCACTTTATCACTTTAGTACCCTGTGGTTTCACACTTTATCACTTTAGTACCCTGTGATTTAAAAAACTATAGGGTACTAACTTGATACACTTTAAACCACAGGGTACTAAAATAAAAAAGTGTGAAACCACATAGGGGTTTTTGAAGTTTTTCCATTAATATATGACAATTTTGAGAAAAATATTTTCACTATATTGTGAACTATTGTGAGCTACACAAATTCGAGTTTTGGCATATATTTAGGATTTGTTTTTCTGTCTGTAAGTGATTCTCCGGTTAAAAGTAATTTTCAAATGAACTGAAACTTATGTATAGTAGTTCTATATATATATATATATAGAATTAGGCTGGAATACTATTAATAGTAAAACGTTCTTTTTGCTATCAAGTTTTTAACCCTTGGATGAAAAATTGTAGGATCAGGATGATATTAGTCGGTTAGAGTTGAGTGGTTCCCCTAGGGTTGAGTGGTCCCCACTGGGTTATAGTATTTAATCCAATGATTAGAAATAATGAAAAGAGTTGATCCAAAGGCTAAAAAACTGGTAGCAACAATGGAATTTTGCTACTAATAGTAGCCCAGTCCAACTCATATTATATATATATACTATATATATATATATATATATAGCTTGGCTACTATACATCATATAGTACGAGCTCGGTATATAGTGTCGGTTTTCGATCTTTAGGGCGGTCAAATTAACGATCCACACGTTAAAACTGATCTAGGGTATTTAAAGTTTATAGAATAAAAAAATTTTATATTTTTTCGACATAGTTTACTTTTATGATCAAACTATTTCAAAATTGTCAATTTTCAATGGCTATTATGACGAGTTGGAGTTTACGGTGTAAAAGAATCTAATTTCTTCAAATTTGATAGAAATACTTAAACTATATAGATTAAGGTTAACATTCTGATCTTGAATTTAAAAGTCATATACTCAAATTAAAGATTATTCAATTTCCACCGTCCATTTTGATATAATTTATTTACTAAGTAAACGATATCGAAAAATACTAAAATTTTATTCCTAAGAATTCATATACCTAGATCATATTAAGGTGTGGATTGTTGATTTGAACGTCCTAGATGCGAAAACAAACATATAGTACCGAGCTTGGTACTATAGAGAGTATAGTAGCCTAATTCTATATATATTATATAATATATTATATATATATTATATATATATCCCACCACTATTTGTTTGATATTATATATATATAGAGAGAGAGAGAGAGAGAGAGAGTGTCTGGTTGGAATATTATCGATAGCACCAAGGGTTTGGTGCTATCGAGTTTTCCACCGTTAGATTTAATCCTTTAATTATTTTTACTCGTTAAATTTTACTATTGAACCAACCACCCACTCTACCACAGGAGGCCCATATCATCCTAACCACACATTTCTCCATACAAGGGCTAAAAAATAATAGCACCAATAGCTTGGTGCTATTGATAGTATTCCAGCTTAGTTCTATATAAATATCCCACCATTATTTGTTTGATAGAAACTCAATAGCTTTACAACTGTAGTTTTCTATTTATTTTATTATTTTTAATACAAATGAGAATGAAAAAAATTATACACACATAAAAAACAAAACAAAACAAAACAAAAAAAAAGGCTTCTTAGATGATGGGTTCTATTTGATGATAACAAAATACCATTGGAGTTTTAGATTATTTGCTTGGCTTGATTAGAATTGGCGGAAATTAATTTAGATATTATGGAGATCATATTAGAATTTCTTGGATAAAGGGTCTCTATCTGATCTAGGGATGCCAACGGATCGGATTCGGACGGTTTTAAAAAATTCAAATCTGAACCCGACTACAGAAATTAAAACTCGAATCCAAAATCAAAACCGTCGGATTTTGAAAATGCATAAAAAATCAAACTTGCAAAACGGATCAAAATCCGAATCTAAAAAAATTATGCTCTTTACCAAATTTCAAACGTAATCATATTCAAATCTACATTCTTAAAATACAAATTCAAATTTTTATATATTATATAATATAAAACTAGTTCGGTTTTTGTTCAGATTCAGGTAGGATATAGATATCTTATTTTGGCATCTAAATAAAATCTTAGGCATTGTGCGTAAATTATCACAAAATAACTTATTTCGATATGTAAACAAGATATTGTGTGGAATTAAAAAGAATATCTTTTACAACTCCATATTCCCAACTAAAGATTCCCATCCTAATTCAAACCCCCTTCTCTTCCTCATCCTATTGGGAGGGGCACATTCACATTCACATTCACATTCACATTCACAAAACCCCTCCACCAAACACACATCAAACACATGTGGATGAATGTGGATGACCACATCTCCATGACTACATTCCCCCTTTAAGGCCCTTATTTGACCACTCTTGATTCCCAACTGCCAAACTCCTCTCCATTAATTGGTTGGTAAGTAACCGTTAATTAACTACCATGTGACACAAATTATACCAATAATAATGGCCCCTAAGCATCTCAAAAGGCATTTTTTAATGATGGTTTTGATATTATACTGAAAATTAATCTGACACAATTTTTTTTTCTTTTTTTTCTTTTCTGTTTCTCATTTGGTGGCATTAAAATATGTTTCCTGGGGAAGAGATTGTGAAGAATCTAAGTTAGATGTGGGGAGGGAGAAGTAGTGGCATGTGGTGGCTGTTTTTAATTTTAATTTTAATTTTAATTTTGAGCAGTTTTTAGCATAAATATTATGCTAAGAACTGCTATTTCTTTTCTCTGATGAACCCATTTTCCTAAGACATCACATGATATGCTAATTATATTTAATCTTGAGTTAAATAATGTGAAACAATTGTTATTCTCTAATAAAGTTTAAGCAATTAGAGAATAATTGTTAAATATTTTTATATTTAATACTCTCGCATGTCCAGATTTAAAATTTTTTGCTAGGCCCTTGACGCAACCTGAAATAAATGGAAAAAAGTCAATAATGTGACAAGCTTGGCGTAACTTGAACTCAGCTCTTTGTTATGGATAAATTGATCTTGCTCCCAAAGTCTGTGCGGCGCCCATGTTTCTTGCGAAGATAGAGTAAGCCTGCCTTGAATTTGCTAGCAGTAATCTACTCTTTCTTGAAGACTAAGTGCAAGAAAGAGAAATATACTACTGAGAAAATAAAAAAATTATATTATTTAGAGCAAATGGAGTACAATATTTTTGGAGTTTGGGGCTTGGGAAAGATAGAAGACTCTTTACTAGAAGATTCAAGTTTCTCCTCCAATCTGTAACATAAAATGGTAATGGAATATTAAAAATAAGGCTAAAATACAGAAAACCTTTTTGTAAATATTTAATTTTTTTTTTCTTGCGACCTTAAAAAAATGTACATTTTGTCATCTTAAAATTCTAAAAATATTTTAGGGGCTAAGGCATTAATTGAGATGACGAAACGATCAAATTGCCCTAACTTGTTTTATAAAAAAATATTTTTTTAATATATTTCTATTATTTTAAAGGATATTTTTGGTATAAAATATAAATATAGATGAAATAGTGATGGAANTGTAGGACTCTTTGGGAGGAGCATTGCAGCTAGATAGTTTCTTCTTCTTCTTCTTTTTTTTTTTTTCGTTTCGAAGCCAGGTTGCTTCAAATTGTTGCTTAATTCATCTTCCTATTGAATGAAGTGGTAGCATGCTACTTTTCTCTTAAAAAAAATACTTTCTAGCTCTGTCACACAGAACCCAAAAAAAAAAAAAAAAAAACATTGTGTAAGATATCTGCTACTCTAAAGTTGCATATAAATTGTGGGTTTTTATACAAGATCTGGTTCATTTTCTCTTCCCCTAATTGGAAACTCCACTGTCTCTTAATCTTATAAAGCATTTTCTAGCTCTGCCACACCCAAAAAAAAAAGACCTAGTGCATGGTAACTGTTACTTTAAAGTAGTTTATGAATTTATGTTTTCATACAAGATCTGGTTCATTTTCTCTTCCCCTAATTGGGGACTGTTATGTATTGTAGCAAGTACAATTATGTTTTAATGAATTGGAATAGTGACAGTTGAATAGCAGGAAAAAGAAAAAAAAAGATATTTTTCAATATGTTTGGTGATTATACTGTATATAATTTGAAAATTGCCATTTTTGTCTCCTATCTAAGCTACAAAACTTCTTGAAAAAAGAATTAGTTGGCTTATTTTCCCTCTTCACATTTTCTTTCTTTTGTAAACAAGTCAAATGAATGGACAACTTCAAATTTATTCGAAAGAAAAAGATAGTTTTCTCTTTGATAAAAAAAATAAAATATAAATTTATTAAAGTAGGTAATTAGTTTAAATTTTGAAATTAAAGTACTGCTGACTGATTCGGACCAAACAAGCTGTAGTAAAATCAAAATTTTAACAGATTGAATAGCTGATTCAAAATGATTCTTCGTTTAGATAAGTTATAAACTAGATTATTTATTTTTTTGCAGTACATAATTTATTTTACTCCTATTTAACCTATAACTCATTACCATGTGACTTAATTTTCTCTTTTCAAAGTACTTCACAACGTGCCTATTAAAAGAGAACTATCCTCTAATGAAGTTGTACATCCTATTTTTCCCTTTTTTTAATTAGTCCTTTCAAATATCAATGCTCTTGTTTAATTGTATCTTCTTGGAAGTTTTGATTATCTTAAATTAAGTCTAAGATTATAGAGAATACAGATTAGGATTATAATAAAGATAAAATCAAAAATAAAAATAAAATAAAATAAACTGAATGTGTGGTCGCATGCGCGCCGCCGCCCACCATGTTGTGCGTGTATTTAAATGAGAACATAACTTTCATTTTCTACCAAGTAACTAACTTGAGAATAAAAAAATATATAAATACCAACAACACCTTTTCAGTTTTCAATATAGGACTAAATTTCACATATGAAAATTTTAGTTAGACCAACCGTCCCTAAAGCAAGTGGCAAAGGGCTTGGTGGTTGATACCCGAGACCCAGGTTTGAATCCTAGTTGATTCACATTTCCAGCTAAATTTATTTCTAAATGAAATAAATGAAGCGGGTAGCGTGCTACCTATCTCTCTCAAAAAAAAAATAATAATAATAATAGTTAGGCTTCCAGGCAAGACCCATTAAGTATTGGACTGTGCAAGAGGCCTAACAAGTTTTAAATCACTAAAAATCCAATAAAATCCAACAGAATAGGAATCTAACGGAAGTTGAAATAACTAATTATTTATTGTAAAAGCTTGTCCGATTATAGTATCTTAATATTTTATATTCAACAAATGGACGAGAAAATGATAGAATATATTTGTCAACTTGTCTTCCATTATTTGATCCAAATCCAAACCACGTAGCAAATGTCTAAGAATTAAGATTCTACAGCAGTTGTTTCAGCAATTGATAATTAGTATTCGAGATTTTAAGTTTGAAACTTAGCTGCTTTATATTTTCAGCCGAGTTCATTTCTAAAAAAATGAACTAAGCATGCAGCTTACTATCTTTTTCTCTCTCTCTCACTCCACACACACAAAAAAAAAAAGGAGAAAAAAACACTTCAGATTCTAAGCCATGTTATCCATGTTGACCAAGTATTTTTTTGGTCAAAATGCCTAAGTGAAAAATTCATAAGCCCGCATGTAATGCAAAACATGTGTGTGTGTGTGTGTGTGTGTGTGTGTGTGTGTGTGAGAGAGAGAGAGAGAGAGAGAGAGAGAGAGAGAGAGAGAGAGAGAGAGGTGGTAGCATGTGAGGTAAGTGGCTAAGGATGGAGATGAGTCCATGTTACCCTTCTCATGTGGTGGAACGTGGAGAAATGGACTTGAATGAGTGCATATGTTGTGATGCTAAACACCTCTATTGGTGGTGTAATAGTTCACAATTTAAAAAAAAAAAAAAAACAAATTTATTTTATTTTATTTTATGTGGTCAAAATGAAGCTTTATAGAAGTTCCAAATCTTAAGCAACCTTATCCTTTTGGGATTTATGGGAAAAAGAGTTAAAAGAGAGTCAATGGTGAGAGCAAAAAATAACTTGTTGAAGGACCTCAAATTGGAATATTTCCAATTGGGTTATCAATGGATACAAGTATACAACATTAATACGCTTTATCATGAGAATGGTTTAGGATCACTACCAACTATTATTAGTTAAAATATCAGAGCTAAATTCATTTATGAACATATAACTTCAAGCTTGTTTGCCCTGATTTTCAGAACAACTTTGCTATACAGACAAGTCAGCATGAGCTTTTCCTATGGGAGAAAATTTAAATTAGCTTTTAAATTCCAAACAACAACGGCTCTAATATAAAAAGCGGCTAGCGCAGCACAATTTATAAACTTATGAATTGGAAATCCTTAGAGGCTCTGAGCGCTCTATGCATCCCGCGGGTTGTGGAGTCTGATGTTCTATTTATCGCAGCTGGAGCCTACTATTCTATTTTTCAGTAGATGTATGTGGGGCTTGCAATATATTTTTCATTAAATATTATATTTTCATAGCATCTTTTCATTTATTAATTATTGTTGTTCATAAAGAGATTTGGCAGTGCAATGTTTCTTGAATTTTTTAAGGTAGTGTTTATTATGATAAAAACTCCACAGCCAAATTAGAATATACTCTCCAGCACTGTTAAGGGAAATAAATATGAGGGGAAAAAAAATACAAAAGAAGATGCATAGAAATCTTTTTGGAAAGTAAGCCAGTAAAGATTTTAATTGCAAACATAGTCCTTTCGCAATTCTTATTTGTAAAATTAGACCTATTTGCGCCACATATACGCGACACAAGCGCGGAAATTCTTATTTGTAAAATTAGACCTATTTGCGCCACATATACGCGACACAAGCGCGGATTTGAAAGAAGGCAGTAAACCGCTTATCGCTTAATAAAAATTACAGGCGCGGGTTTGCATCTTTCCAACCCGCGCTTGTGTGGCTTACTGTTTGAATTCTATCATGACAAGGCTCTAGCACGTCTCATAAGATCTTGAAAGTGTGTTAGAGAGACTACCGATCTTACTAATATCAGAACAACCAGAAATGTCTTCTCTGCTTTTTGCCTCCACATTTGCGCACATACGATATTTCGTGTGCTTGGGTCCTTCCATCCAGATTCCGTCCACTTTCGCCCCCTCAGTTTGATATTCCCTCCACTTTCGCTTTTGGTCTCGCGCATATTGAGGATGTTTAGGCAAATTGTATTCTATATGGACGCCAGCGACAATATATATATAACGGATTTTCTCACGCTGATGAGCTCTTATGTTTTTTCATCCTCGACAACAAGAGCTAGTTTCCACCCAACTTGTTGAACCACATGAGTCACAACCAATTGTCCAGTGCACCTCCATCGAGCATATTGACCAGACACATGGTATTGATTTTATGTGCTTTAACATGAAAAATGATGTGCTAGAGTGAGGACGCGGTGGAGGATGAGGACATGGTAGGAGCACAGTAAGGAGGATTTGATATACATTTGTATTTTTCAATCTTGATATTCATTTAATGTATTTGTGATGCTAACGAGTAATTGAAGTTCGTTTCGAGTTCATGCAAATATTTATTATTGTGATTGTGCGATTACATAATATTTGAGAAAAAATTTAAAAAAAAATAAGCTAGTCAAAAAGTGTTGAATGACTAAAACAGTAAATCATTCACTGCTTTTAAATGTGATGAATGTTTACTGCATAGCTGTTCTCCTATTCCTATTTTGGACGTGAAAAGAAAAATTGTAGATGAATTTCGCTAAAAGAAGGTGGTAAATAAAACACAAACTTCCAGTAAGTGGTCATCCAATCACCGTCTTCATAAAATTAACAACAATTCCAATTTAAAAGCGGGGAACCGTTTGCCATGTTTATTAGACGGTAAATAATTTACTGCTTTCTTACATGCCACACTCATTTTCGCTGCATACATGGTGCAAATAGGCCGAATTTTAGAGTACAAACACTCAGCAATGTTAATTCAGCAATACCTTTACTCTTTTCTTTAAATATGGAAGATCTTCACCTTCTACGGCACCAGATGAAGACATTGTACTGCTGATGAAAAATATTTGGCCATCAATTCACAGCATTATTATATAAGAAGAAGCAGCATAATGATCACTAAACCATTTGCGACACGCTGTTCTGATCAGAATGCCACATACACTGAATATGGGTTTTATGATATGCCATTTGCTTTCGCCGCTTCATCAGTTTCAGCATTTGCATCCGGAAAACCTTTCAGCACCTGATCACGAAAATACTCAAACTTAGCCTTCGGGAAAGAAATTCTCTGTTTTTTTTTTTCTTTTTATGGAATAGAGAAAGCTGATTGTGATAAAATAAAAGAAGAGCACAATTTTCTTTATTAGCTAATTTTACCTCATACAGGTACCAAGAGGCAAAGGCATCTGTGGCGGCATATTCGAGTTTCTCTCTCGAGAGTATATCGGCTTCCCAGTTTCCCATTCTTATTTTGCTGGGCTTCTCCAACTACACAAGCAAAAGTTGACCATTAGATATGGTTGCTTCTTTAGCGATTGAGCGAAGCATTTCAACTTGTGTTCAGCCTCTAAAAATACATGAATGAATGATGAAATGTTATCATAAAGACCGTTTGTATAATGGCTTCTTCGTACTCTTTTCACAGATCCTTTCGATGTTAATTCGTTGACATATAAAAACTACCAATTTTCCGATCTTTTATTAATGCTCTCTCAGATTCCAGTTAACATTAAGTTCCGCCAATATTGGCAGCATCGTGTAAGACGTGTGCTTAGCCAAAATGTGTTTTCAACTGCACGTTCTTAAAGCTGCTGAACTAGTTAACTGGAAAATAGCCGCGTAATTAGTAGAACCTTTTTGCATGTAACCATTTCGGTTAAGGAACATAGGCTCCATTTCCTCGGGGGTCCCCCGAGCTTGAGATTTGCGAGACCTGACAAGTCCTCTACCGGTCGAACGCAAACATTATAATCGTTTGAAATTTTCCGAGCATCATTAGCAATAGCTATTCCAACCTGCAAGCAATCAAAATATAAGAATGTTAATAACGAGAACATACAAATATTTAATCGAGTAAACAAGCTAGCTAGCAAGATGAAAAGAATCACATGACATTATGTAATATACGTACTTTGACAGATGAATTGTCCTCCAAAAGAGACTTCAATATAGGGGGGATTCCAGAATGAAATATGTGCATGACATAACAGCGAGTATTGTCCATGCATATCTGCATTACTGCAGCTTTCCTTGGTGATTCTCCTGTAGATTCCGCAATAGCAATGCTTAGTTGAAATCGCATGCATGGTAGTTCGTGAAACTTCCTTTTTATAAGAAAATCAATAATGGGAAATCCTATATTATGAAACTTTGAAGTGTTCGTAGAGTTTAAACTTACACATTTCTAGTGGTTTAGGCTTGAAAACCACCCAAAATGAAGGAAAAGGGCATAAAGAAATCATATCTCCATGACATTTAGAACATAGTCTCGTGCAAATTGTAACCAGAAGAAAGATGGTTTAGTTGCTCATAGTTCATGTCAGTGTTGACCGAAACTTAAAAGACTTTCCAGTTTCATATTCGTATTGGTCGGGACTAAATTTCGCGTTGTTAGTCATAGACTCAACAAATTTGTACTCTGCAACAAAACTTGGAGAGAAAATAAGTTGTAGTTCGCATAGCATTAATCCACCGTTCAAATTTCAATACCAAAGAAACATAAAAAATCAGTTTGTGAACAGCAACGAGCTACGCTAAACGCTAAATAAATGAACATATGTGAAACCAACCTCGTCTGAACACAGGCCTCCACTCAATATCAAAACCAAGGGAGACGTGGCCGGTATTCTTGGAAGCACCGATTTGATCTAAAAGCTCGGCAGTAGCGCCCTCTACTTCACTAGCAGTCCTGCAGTACACGATTTGTCCCCCAAACTTCATTGCCGGTAACCTAGTCTCGACTGCACGAGGGAGAGTCAATTGTCAGTCATGACTAGAAGAATTCAGCGGTAGATGTTCCGGCTGTGACGATATTGAAATTTAGACTGCCTGTTTGAACGATATATGTTGGCTTAAATGAACCGCGCACATCTAGACATTTTTACTGAACGAACTAGCAATATCCAAGCTCACCACTGATGTTCAAGCAGAATGTAAGAGATGAGCAATATGTAAATTGGTGTTAAATATTTGATAGATTTTTTTTTGAATTAGCGATTAATATTTCATTTCTAACCCTAGGTGCATTGCGAAACTGCTGAGAAGCGGATAGAGAAAGAGGAAGAGGAGGGGAAAGGCATTACGGGGGAAAGGCATTACGGGTGCAGGGGTGAGGAGAGAGCTGAGGAGACCAGGCGGAGGGGAGGCGGCGGCGGCGGCGGCGGGAGTTGGGAGGGGAGGAGGTCGGAGTGGCTCCGCAGGCGGCTTCGATGGCGCGGAGCTCCTCCTCCGCCGCCGGGCCCCACTCGCCGAATGCGTCGCCGGCTTCCGAGCCCATCTGTGTGACCCGATTCCCGAAGTGTCTTTCCCTCCCTATAATTAAATAACCCCGCAAATGTGAAACAGCGAGGAAAAATATACGATGGGTGGGGGACAGGTTTTGAGGAGGCATGAGAGGGACGACGGAGTGGTTTAAATTGGGGTTTTGTTTCGCTTCCCTCTTTCTCGCTCTCTCTCTCTCTCTCTCTCTTGTTCTTTTTTTTAAAAAAAAAATAAATAAATCTTTACAAAATTTTATAATTTGGCCAAATAATTTTATTTCACCAACTTTATTTATTTCAGCCAATTAATAAAAGATTAGGAATCATTCACCACCATTAATAAATTAAAAAATTATACCGTCTCAATCTTGATAATTAAATAAAAATTTTAATAATTGACGTATAATACTAACAATCTTATAAAAATATTGAACTCACAAACGCGCAAACTACAGTACAAACCATGATACCAGGTTGAACTGGGCCTTTTACTAAATTTCCATCGTTAAGTTCGGGCGATTAGGACCCAGGAAGCTAAAACAAAACAGCTAACAATAGAAGGATAGCCCCTTCCCAAATTTGTGAGGTCACCTTGCACCAGGAAATCAACTAAGCTTTAGCACATAATAACTAGCTTACAAATAGTATACGGATTCAACTGAAATCCACCATTCGAATGATAGATGAATCACTTATGTACCGACAATCACTTGGTTCAGAATATATATAGATATATGTCAAGAATTGTATGAACTAATTGGAACTTTTACAGAACATCCTTGGATAGCAAGTTGATGGACTGGATACTCTTGGCATTGCTGAGCTGATCGACGGCATCCCCTCGCTCGAAAACAGCTGCAGCACCCATCCCCGAGCCTGTCGATGTATGAGGAGAAATTAGTCTCTTTAACTTACGTATTATATAGACAAAAACAAAGTGTGTGATTTGTTAGAGAGGATATATAGAAGGCTAACCTATGCACATGGAAATCACTCCAAACCTAGAGTCTTTGCCCCTGCGCTTCATTTCGTTTAGAAGAGTGCTCACACAGCGTGCACCTGTCGGCAGGGAATTGAGGAACTTGCCATTTAAAATAACAGTAAAACTAACAGCAATTTGGTCTCAAAGGCTACTATTTAAAGGAATAGTATTGCAGATCAAACATAGAGTGGCGAGAGCCTCGGAAATATTGAAACTTTGAAGTAGGACCCAACTAATATACTCCAGTATTTCTTTTTCAACTTTTTTTTTGATAGCATGAGACTCGAGAATAAATGGAAATTTCAGCTTCAATCAATTGATTTTGAGTCATTAAATTTTGGAAGGCTGCATCATCTCAGACAAGATCTTTACGAAAAGAAGCTTAGTTAATGACTCTCCCAAAGCCTTGCTATTAAACAAAGTTCCCCTATCATATTAGCAATATGAGTATGGAAAATACCAAAGAGTAAGTATGGTCAGGAAACAACACCAATCATTTATTTTTCTACCGAAAGGCTATAGTACTACCCTAAATAATAACTGCTAAGTAAGAAGTAATAAGGCAGCAAAAGTACCTGTAGCACCCAGTGGATGCCCAAGAGCGATTGCACCCCCATTAACGTTGACCTTTTCTGGGTCCAGATCCAGCTTTTTGCAGCAGTGCACATATTGGGAGGCAAAAGCCTACAAAGGAAAATGAACGATAATCTCTACTACAAAGTTCAGAAGGAAAAATCTTAAAGTAGTTGACGAATTAGTTACCTCATTTATTTCAAAAAGGTCAATATCATCAATCTGAAGACCAGCAGCTTTCACCGCAGCAGGTATTGCAACAGCAGGGCCAACACCCATCACTGCAGGATCAACACCAACTGCAGCGAAACTCCTAGAAAAGTATCCAAAGTGTATATTATAGAACAGGTCTCATGAGTCATGAAAAAGTTTACACTACCATAAAAGTTGAACTAATGAATATTCAAGATTTTAGATGGAATATGTAAAGTTAGGTGACCGTTCTGATTACAATGGATTCTCAACTTACAAGTATCTTATCAGTTATTACGAAGAAGAAAGCAATAAGAATGCAATACATAGATTAGGTTAGTGGTTTCTTACTGGGATAATAATTATAGAACTTCATAATAATTCATCAAACTTCATTATTTCCGAGTCCCACTCTGGATCAATCAAACAACTCCAAAATGATCCCAATCAGATTCAGAACATTCCTATCAAGACTGTTAAGGCACTATTACAGCTCATAGATAGTGAAATAAGGTGTTCTGATGCTACTACTGAGTTAGCTGCTTAGGTACTTCTGATAAACTTTCCATATAATTGAGTCAGTGCCTTGGCAAAACATTAACAAACAGACCTGCTTACACCAATCTATCATCACTCAATTCATGAGAACCACATTATGAGAATAAGGAGGAAACAACAAATTTTCAACAATAGGGTATAAAATGTACTCTAAGAATGACTATGACTTGAGCTGGAGTAATTGGTATAATCAAATCAAAATTTGCTATTAACGAATGTGAAATCTTATTATGTTATGGCTGCTATCTTGTAATTTAGTCACTTGATTTGGGTAGTAACAACACAATTTTTTTGTTTGAGGCTTCTCTAAGCTGTATCAACAATCCATCCAGGTATCACTGGGCAACAATGATAAATCTTCCTTCAGATTAGAAACAAATAATAATTATCATAAAAGCTAAGGCAAATCACCAACAGTGGTTCAAAGTCATACATGGCAGATTTAGGTGAATCATATAATAAAAAATTCAAAATTCTTATATCAATTAAAAATCTAACCTGAAAATTCCGAGTATTGGAAGCCCCTTTTGCAAAGCTACATCTCTTCTCATGAGGAGAACAGCTCCGGCACCATCACTCACTTGGCTAGCATTGCCTGAAAATTTAATAATGGAGTACATATGTTAAGAGTGTAAAAATCCAAATGGCCACAAAAAACAATTGCCGATATGATAGGGCTAGTACCAGCAGTAGTGCTGCCATCTTTACTAAACGCGGGTTTTAGCTTTGTGAGGACAGACAATGATGTATCAGGTCGAATTCCATCATCAGCAGAGACAATAATTTGCTTTTCCTCCCCAGTTTTTGGATCTACAATCTTCACAAAGTAATGCTAGTGTGAATATTCAGAACTCGAAACAATGCTAGTGTTTTTTTTTCTTAATTTTGTTCTGCACAATTGTGTAGGCTTTTAGTATTAGAAAATGGATATCTAAAATATCAAATCCTGCTTTCATGATTTTACCTTAGTAGCAATCGGAATAATTTCCTCTTTGAATTTGCCAGCAGCCGCTGCTGCTCCTGCCCGTCTATGAGATTCAACCTAAAAGAAATTGAGGACATCAAATGAAAGGAGTAGCATTGATATGAACAGGCTCATGTCAAGAGGTAAAACAACACTCACTGCAGCTTGATCTTGCTCCTGTCGTGTTACACCAAAACGATGTGCAACATTTTCTGACGTAATGCCCATGGGAAGAAGGCAGTCACGGGCTTGAGCGAAAAGTTCTATCTGAGGATTTTAATCAGATAATACATCTTAATGAAGAAAGTAAGAACTATTCATATCACATTATCACTTTCACCAAACATAATCAACTTACTTTGGGATTGATTTTCCAATCATATTTAACTGAATTTACAGTCATGGATTCCAACCCAGCAGCAATACCTGCATTATTAAGAGAAAAAAGGTAAGGTTAGCCAGTAGAGGGACATTAAAGTCGAATAAGTGAGCTAGAATGAGAACTTACCAATATCGTAGAAGCCAGCTCTAATAGCAGCAGCAACATCTGCGACTGCCTGAAGCCCAGATGAACATTGTCGATTTACAGTTCTAAGAGGAACTGTGTCTGCGCCATACAAAGGACAGTATTAGTATTAGTCACATGGTGAAAAAGTGAAATTAAATGGACCCACTCGAAGAAAGAGTGCAGTAAATTAGAGTACCAGGAAAACCAGCATAAAATGCTGCCATCCTGCATTCAATTGCTCTTTGGGATCCTGGAGCTAAGACAGTGCCAACAACAATATCACCAACTTCACTTGGGTCCACTTTCGTCTTATCAATTAATACCTTCAGTAAATGAAAAGAAAAGCACAGAATAAATCAGACATAAAGCAAGACTTAACCTACCAGGATTGCTAACTTGGTTAACAAGAGTTATTGTCATAAGCTGTGCACAGAAAGAAAGAGGAGGAAAAAACAGACAAAAAGAAAAATAAAATACCTTAAGAAGAGGTGCTAAGAGGTCCTCCGGAAGTGTATCCTTAAAGCCTCCTCTTCTGGACTTACAAATTGCAGTTCTACAAGCCCTAAATAATATAAAAGCATAAAATAAGTGCATGTAATAACAGGTATTTTCTTGTTTCTGAGCCTTTACATGAGAGGTTTGTGGCATCAGAATTGAGTTGAAGAAAAAAAGCAATCAACTTTTAAGTCATTACGGCTTTAAGGCACCCTTTCTCCCGAGCAGAAGAGGTTGCAGGTATCTCATCACCTTTCAAAGGCACGCTGTGTTTTATGCAGCAACCAAATTCTAATTGATTTTTACAGATTCTGGACTTAAAAAGCTACGATTCTCAATCATGAAATTAGATGACCAGCTTATGACAACAAGGGTTTTTATTCTTTTGCTAGCTTGGAAGCTTAAATGCAACATTCTTAACCACGCCCTAGCCTTTGTTTGGTTGGGGGTTAAGGGGTGGAATAACCCCTTAACCCCCATATTATCCCCAAACACCCCCAAAAATGGGTGGGGTTAGCTAACCCCACCTCAAATGGGCTATCCCGAGTTAGCTAATCCCACCAAACCCCAACCAAATACTATTTTCTATTCATAATAACCAACTATTCTTCTTATCCCACTTACTCCAACCAAACACTATTTTTTACTATCCTGGACTAACTCCAACCCCCAACCAAACACAAAAATACTCTAACCCCACCTTAACCCTGAGCTTAACCCTATCCCTGGAATAACTAGTTTTTCCTTAACCCCGAACCAAACGGTAGAATAATTCTTTAAAACCACTTTCTCGACGACAATATCAAAAGTCCTTATGCTGCCAGGAGGTATGATAGAGTACCATAAATCCCCCCATAATTCTTTTCAAAACAAATACTACTGAAACACAACTTTCAATACAACTTCATCATAGTCAGGACAACTTACAGTACAAATAGACATAATTACTCCTCATAATTGCAACATACAACAGTGATAAAAATTTTCAACCGTAAACAACAAATATTGTAAGTCTATGGGATGGCAAAGTTATTAAATACCTTGGCTCTGGGCACTAATGTCACAAAACAAAATCAACAACGCCCAAATTCAGGAATAAATTGTTGAATACGAATATTAAAAATATCGTTCTCTGGCAGCTTAAACTTTTGGAGAACAATGGTTGTTTCACATTCTTTAACATAATATCAAGCAAGATGTCCTGAGTTCAAATTCCATGTATTTGGCCTATCAAAAAGTCTTGAGCCCAACCGTGAGGCGGATTGTTGTATAAAAAACATATATACAAATAAATGCAATAAACGTTGTACTCTAGTAGCTTAAACTAACAATGGTTGTTATACATTGTTTGGCATAAATAACTAGCAAAAAATCTTTAGATAGACTTGAAAATGTGAAACCTGATCATATTTCATCGATTCATAACAATTCAAAAGATCAGGATCGGAGAGGATCATAACAATTTGCCATTAATTTCTATCTTAATTAGAATCTTCCTATCTAAACCTAAACTCTTCTTCGACCAAATTTTAATTTTACTGACCTTGTCCTACTTACTAAAAAAAGGGAGAAAACAATAAATTAATTACGAAGAAAAAATCAAAAAAATTGGCAACATTTTTCACATATCCAAATCTAGCCAAAACTATAATAAAAAAAAAACAAGAAAAGTCTTTAAGAAACAATAACAATCAAATAAAATAGAACATTACATTAATTTTTCTACAATATCTACTTACCCCACAATAACGACATCATCGCCGAAGCACGAGCTCCTCTGATACGCGGCGCTATCCCCAGCAGAACAAATCGAACCCTAGCCAAAAATCGGACAAAATGGACAATTATAACACAAATTAAAGCGAAAAAAATCCAAAAAAACCGCAAAATTAGGGGAAAAAGAGAGGGAAAGAAAGAAGAAGAAGAAGAGGGAGGATCGATACTGAGAGGATTGTGGAAGGATCGGAGGAGGGAGATGGTTGGAGGTGGCGGAGGAGGATCCTTTGCCTGTTAATGGCCTTCTCCATGTTTCTCTCTCTATATTTCTCTCTCCCTCTCTGTATCTCTCTCTCTCTACTATTTGGGGGAGAAGCAGAGTAACGGGGACTTATATAAATGCACTACATGTGAAAGTTGGTGCTCGGCGAAATTAATCTCTGAACCCGGTGTAGTCATACATAATATATGAACCCATATTTGGATGCAACGGATATTTTGTTTGACAAATCTCTTTAATTTGTTAAAAAAATTTAAAATATTAAATAAATAAAAATAAATTAGGATAACTTTTAAATACCACTCTTATAATTTCGCACTTTTTTATTTTAGTATTCTTAGTTTAAAGTATATTAATTTAGTACCATATGATTTCTTTTTTTTTTTGTTGTCCCTCGTTAACTTTTCGTTAAATCATGTACAAAAAATTTCAGATACCTCACCTATAGTGTATTCAATATTTATTTTAGTATCCTTTAGTTTTATCTTTACCACTGATTTAACGAAAAAAATTAGTGGAAAGGATAACAAAAAACTAAAAATAAAATCAAAGAGTACGAAAGTGATACACTTTAAACCACATAGTACTAAAGCGGAAAAGTACGAAACCACATATGGATGGCATTTGAAGTTTTTCTAATAAATTACCTTCAAATTTATGAATAGTAGTACTTTTATTCGTGCATTATCAAATTTTTTTACTTGTAATTATATAAAAATATAAATATCTAATAAAAATCGGGAGTGTAAATAAATATTTGGAATAAAATATCATATTCAGCCATTAAACTATTTTTAGACATTTTAGGCATTAAATCTTATTCATTTGGCATGATTTTATTGAATTTAAATGTATATGATTATTCGATTTCGGTTACCAATTTTTTATATTTTTTTGTAGATTTCAGTTTCGAAAAATTCTAGAATTTCAGTTTTTGATACGATTTCAATTTCATTGACATTTGTACATCCAAACAAGGTCTTAAACTGGTGAGGCGGTGTATAAACCACAAAATGGGACTTTATACACAAGGTGCAGGGAATTTTTTCCGAGTCGTTCGATGGGAACGAAGAAGTTACGCGACAGTTTGCACGAGACGCACGAGCAACTACGCATGTTGACGAGCGGCACGTGACGGTTGACGAATGGCACGTGACTGCTTGTTCTTTGATAAGGTGTTTCTAAAAGTCTAAAATTTGCTATTTAGCTAATATGGTGTCTCCAATTAATTATATTTGGCTTCTCCGATCTGATCATAATTTAAAAAAAAATATTTTTACTATATTTTTTTGTTAAAAAAAATATAATTAGCTGAATATAGATAATGTGGTGTAGCTACTACATAGTAAATTTTCTTGTTTTGAAGGGCTTCTTTCTTTTATTAGAGGTGAAGTTCAAATTGAAGTGTATTTTTGAATAAATTTGAATTCGGGTAAAAATTATAAATTTTTTTGTTTTTCGCTTGTATATTTGTAGAGCTAAAGTTTCATTCATCAATTCTGTTATTTATTTATCATGAAGTAAATGACGTAAAAGTTAAAAGTGCGAGAGATAGATTAATAACTTAATATTGATTTCGATCTAGGATGGGCTGATATTAATTATAGTGTTTTAAAAAATTTGAGTCTCGATGATGTTACGATGAACCAAAAAATAAATGTGGGTATTTATGGCTGAAAATTATTTTATGCCTCTCTAATTTTGGTGAATCAAACAAACCCTTAAGCGGTTCGGTCCAAGTTATTGTGTAGAGAAGTAGATTTGTATATACACTATGCAATATTTCACACCTGAAACTAAAAACCTTTCAATTTATTATTTAATTTTTATGTATCTGAAGTTTGAAAAAAATTGAGTTTTTATCTAATCCTATTGTATTTTTAATTTATTAAGAAAATTCTGTTGAAAAACTTACCAATACTCTCTAAGTAATCTTATAAAGTGAACACTTTCCAAATTTTATAATTTGGTTTCAAAAGCATTATAAAGTTGGATAGTATATATATATATATATATATATATATATATGTATATATATATTATTTTCGACATTAATTTGCATTTTTTTAATTACTAGATAAATAATAATATTTAAAGATTAAAAATTTATTTTCTAAATATTTTGAATATTTTAATTCAACCTTTGAAGAGGATTGGTCTTATGTTGAAAGCTTTGGTCCTTCCTCAGCACATCCCTGTCAAAGTTGGAATCGAAAGGACAAACGAAGACTAAGAAAAGAACAAAGTTTAGGCACTCCTGAATGAAAATTTTACAAGGTTTTTTTTTTTTGGCAGTAGCAGTATTATACCTTAATAATTCTACATCAGATGAAAAATAAATTATGATTTCAAATATAAGAACCATGAACCTCTGTAATAATAACTGAGCTTAAATATTTTGGGCCGATGGTTAAGGCCCAAAAAATTATTATTACCAGCGGATCGAATCGTTATAGTCAACATCAAAGTAAGTTTATCAGCCGAAAATATAAGGTAGGCCTCAACATCGCTTAGTAATTTTGGGCTGTACGTACGATTAGCTGACGAGAACTTTAGGGCCGAAAATGTGAGATGAGCTTCATATCGTCTGGTGATTTTAAGTTATGTGTATGGTGGGCTGACAAGAACACCCAGCAATGTGATCTTGGACAAATTTGAGGTGGGCTTCACAGGTTTCACATTGCCTGGTAATCTCAGGTTTTGTGTGTGATGGACTAACATGAACATCAAGTGATGTTATCTTGAGTTATATATGTGACGATAGTTAGAAAATAGGAACCAACGAGTTATTATTACTAGCGGGTCATATCGTTACAAATAGCTTGTGAATTTTTATCAAAATTTCTTTTCTAAGGCTAAATTGCGCACTTGGTCCTTAACTACGAGTTACGTGGCACTTTAATCCTCAAACTTTTATTTACAATAATTTCTTACTCGAATTTTAAGAATGGTCGTAATCAAGTCTCACAATCTAATTTAGTTGACTAAATTTTAATACATTGTTGATATAAAAATATATATAATATTTTAATTACTGACACATCATCAATCACAACACTACCACATTATCTCTACGTTAGTAATATATTAACATTTAGTCTTTCATTGCAACAATTTTGAAAATTCGAGCAAAAAATTTTAACAAATTAAAGTTTGATAATCAAAGTGTACTTATCCTCATAGTTGAGGATCAAATGTATAATTTATTCTAAATTTAATATCTCTTAAACTTTTATAGACGCATCAAATTGGCTCATGTTAATTATCACTGCATCCAGTAAGCGAGATCTGCACATTAAATTTATAAACGTTTTATTTTACATCCCATTCTTTCAAAGTTAATGTCTTTAAATTAATATAAATATATCAAATTAGTTTTTTGATCATCTCATGTTAGTGTTACTAATAAAAAAAGATAATTATTTGAATGTTAGATAAGGAGGTGTTTGGTTCTTCGTAATAAGTCACAAACTATTTTCAAGGTGAAAAATAGATTTCAAAATTAATTTTTTATAAATTTTTTTTTATAAATTTAGAAAATTAAAAAATTAAAATTTTAATTTATAAAACTGTTTTGAAATTTACAAATTCAAAACTAGTTAAAAAAAACGTTACACATCGCAAAGAATCGCGGGTCATGAGTCCACGATGAATGCTCCCACGTGGTCCACGAGGAAAGTGAATAATCTCATGGACCACACGGTTGTTGACATACACAGTGGTCCATAAAAAAAGTGAAAACCCTCGTATTTCACATGGATGCTTCTAGAAGCACAAAGATTTTCGTAATTCTAAATTATTTTTAGGAAAAACTTCAAATATCATTACTATAGTTTCGTTTTTTTTCACTTTGGTACTCTATAGTTTAAAGTGTATCGATTTAGTACTCCGTAATTTTATTTTTCTCTTTTTATTATTTCTTTCACTAATTTTTTTTTGTTAAATCAGTTACAAAGTTAAAACTAAAAGGTACTGTAGTAAATATTTGATAAACTAAGTGGAGTATCTGAAGTTTTTTGTATATAATTTAACGAAATGTTAACGGAGGAGCTGACAAAAAGAAAAAAATGAAACTATAGAGTACTAAATAGATACACTTTAAATCACAAAGTATTAAAGTAAGAAAGTATGAAACCACAGGAATAATATTATAAATTATTTTTAATGGTAGACTTTTGAATTCACGATCGATTCTATTAGTTTTGATCTACAATATTTAAACTATTAAAAAAATAAATAATGTAGTTTAATGATATTGAAATATTCATGTAAAATTTTATTAGAAAATTCTTTATACTATTTGAAGTAAGGTCAATCAGTTAATAATTCTGATCCTCTAATCTAAAATTGTAGCATTGGATTTTTATTTTTCTGCTGTTGGTTCTTAGCTCTTCTTAGTTCTTGAGAATTTCTAGATAAATAATATAAAAAAAAATCTTAAAATTTATATTTTAAATACTTTAAATACTGAGTCTAAGGGAACTAATCCTTGATGCAAAACTTTCATCATCGAAAACAAAAGACTAAGAAGGTTTAGCGCTTCTAAAGGCACTTTAGCTGGACTCTCTCTCTCTCTCTCTATATATATATATAGGCTAGAATATTTTTAGAAGCAAACGGCGTTATTTACTTTGTATCTTTTAAAATTTGGAAAACTCTTTTTTCGGATTTTAATAATAAAAATATAAAACTAGTAAAGAAATATGAGTTCTTCGATGATGAAATTGTAGGACTACAACTAGGAAGGTCGGCTCGTATTTCACTCGTTTATTAAATAAACCGAACACGAGCTGACTCGCAAAGAATAAAATTAGATTGTCCGTCCTACAACTAGGTGAAACGTTGAAAGAAAATTAGAAAACTAAAATCGTAATCTTATAATTAAAATTCACAAAATATAGGTTTCTCCATATTTGGATTGGCCTAATCAGGCCCTTATGGTACATTTGGTTTAAAATAGGAATTGAAACCGGAATAGGATTGAGAAAGAAGGGGAATTGAAATGGAATGATGGAAATTACTAATATGTTTGGTGCATAAAAGACATTAGATTTGTCAATTTGAAAATTTGTGGACCCTTCCCGATGAAGTCAGATTATGAGCCTGTTTGACCTGCTTATCAGGACGCAGTTCGATTCAATCCTTTGAACCAAAAAAGTCAAATAATCGTTTTGAACCGTTCAAACCGGCGATTCAACCATCGAACAAATGAACCAGTCCGGTTTTAATCAAACTGGCTAGATTTTATTCATCAAGCCATATTCAAATTTAACAGTTTAAAATCAACTTAGGTGATTTTATTTCCTATTAACACATAGTAGTCTTACGAAAAGAGCAACTTGAAACCTTATTATCTACATAAAATTAACTTAATTTGGTCTAAAGCTTGGTATTTTATAATTAAGTATATTAGAATAATAATATATGCACATTTTTTAACATAATAAAATTAAAGCCAATAATTAATATTTATAATGTCGTGATTACGTGACCCACTAATTAAATCAGTGACCCTTTATCTAATAATACTTTCGATCGGATCGTTGTTTACTGACAACAACTCGAATTTAAACCTCTTCTTTGATCCAACAGCGCAAATTAACAGGTCATGAAAAACCCACCCCTTGAGATCTTTATGTTACTTCATCCTTCTTCATCATTCATCATGCTAACGGATCCTTTATTTGGAAAGCAAAATACCCGAATCTGAACCCGATAACCAAACCCAAAATCTGAACCCAATAACCAAACCAAAATTCTGAACCCGATCCCGGCCCCCAACTGATTTTAAAAAATTCATATATCTCAACCAAAAATTCGAAACCCAAAGCTGAAACCAAAACAATTATTCCTCTTCACCGTATTGCAAAACAGATTATATTTAAATTTAAAATTTTAAAGTACAAATTCAAATATAACATTAAATATTCATATATATTATACAATGTAAAGTAAATTCGGATTCGGATGGTATTCGGTTCGGGTACCGACAAAAGTCATACCTGAATCCAAATACACCAGATCTCTATCTTTTATACCCATATTCAAAACCATATTCATTTAACATCGGATAAACCTGCCCCGTTTGGATTCGGGGTCGGATAAAATTACTTGTATCTGTACCCATTGACATCCCTATATTGTTTGTTCTTAGTGCAGAAACCAAAAGAGTCTCCTTTTGCAATAAAAGCATCTCCATATTTTTCTTTTGGCATTTTGCAGATACTAGAAGCAGATTATTGCAGAGACTGGTGATAAAGTTTCATCTATTTTGCTCTACCAATAACAAAGCTCTTAAAAAACATATAGCTCTTAAAATATCAATTCACCGTCAGGAGTATAATAAATTTTTCTTCTTTTTTTTTTTCTCTTCTCTGAAATTGTCCGTCGGCACGGATAATAATAGATTTAAGAAAGAAAGATGTCAAGAATCAGGCAAACAACCCAAACATCTCCTGAAGGGACCCAGAAAAGGATCCACAGAGCTCGACGGCGGCGGAGAATGCCGAGATGGCAATTGGGAGGGGAGATGCTTGAAGAATGCTTTCACCGCCCCGGTCACGCCATCTTCTGTTTCCATTGCCTTCGCCAACTCGAGAGCTCGCTCTTTCACCTGCAAATTTTCACGAATGTTCACCGATTTCAGATCTGTACAAAAGCAAACACTGCCGTACTGCGAAAGTTTAGAGATGGTTTGATCAAAAGCTGAAAAACCAATTTTTCACCATCAAGGACTACTATAATTATTGTCCTAAATAGCAAAGCTAATATATATTTTTAACAAAATTTGAAAAAGATAAATGGGACAATGCTACTGTTCCAATATAAGATGCTACGCCAAATCATAATTTGGAGACTTAAGGGCACTTTCACACTGCAAGAATGGTAATTATAATTAATAATGACAATATTATCGCGACGGTATGGAAAGAGTGCATAAAAGGATATTCAGTAGAATTCACCTGAGGATCCAGCATAAACTTTATCGCACCGACCAACTTTTCCAGTGAAAATTCTTCAACAGGTATGGGCGGGGGCCCTAACCCTCGAGCATGCACCCGATCTCCCCAAAATGGTTGGTCGCCAAAGAACGGTATTACAGTAGTTGGACACTGCATATTAGTTACAGACAATTATAAGATCTAATTATGTTGGAACTTGGAACTTCCCGACGTGAAGAGAAAAAACACCAAAGGCTTATAGCAAGCGAAAGTGGCAAATAGACGAGAGAGGAAAGAGTGGAGGTTCCTACCGCTGCTTTGAGGCCAGCAGCAGTTGTTCCAGCACCGCCATGATGCACCTGAGAAATTTTACAGAAAAAAAAAAAAAGAAAAGAAAAAATCAGTAGTTTACCAGTAGATTAAGAGATTAAGAGAGTAATGCACTTAATCGTCGACATTATGAGAATTTGTATTGGGAAAGTATCACATAAGAAGTTCACGATGCCCCAGTTTTGAAGTATAGAAAAAGGGAAGCTACAAAATGTTGCAAAAATGTGAAGAAGCAAAGTAGTTGATGTAACTTATCTGCTGTTCTTAAAAGAATGAAAAATAACTTACCACCGCCTTACACTGCAAGAAAAGCCAATCATGGGGGACATTGTCCAGCAGATATACAAAATCTTCTGGTTCTGCCACTGACAAAACAAAGAGTTGATGAGCAACATTTACATACTATGGGAAAAGTGAACGTCACAAGTTGTGCGACTACATCAAGCCGAGAAAAAGGAGTAAATAAGCTTACAATCCCCTAGTCCACCCCAGCCCTTGTTGATGATGCCTCTCTGTCCAGTGATTTGAAGTGCCTCAACAATGATTTTAGTCATCTTTTCTGGTTCTTGAACTGGCTAAGATATCACAGAATATTCAAAAGAAATACTCAACAAAAGCACCTTGCTAAAGAAAATAATCGGTAAATGGCGAATTGTAACTAGGACTTTATCTAATATTTTGCCCTTCGACTTTCGATTTAATGATGTTGAATATATCATATTAAAAATACAATTCTTAAGCTCTTAGAGACATGGTTGTTTCACATTATGCGACATGGTGTCAAAGCAGTAGATCCTGAGTTCGAGTTACAGCAAGCTCCTGGCATTACTAGTATTTCCCCCCATTTAATTCAAGTCAATATCTTGGGTTCTGTCAAAATATTTCGAGTCCACATGTGAGGGGGAGTGTTGACTATATAATATTAAAAACAAGAACAGCTTCTATGGAAAAAAATAGGCTAGAAAAGGACAATCAGTCATATGTCAGTCTCTCTCAATGATGATTTAAATCACATGAATATAGGCAAACTTGTAAAATTTGTAAATTTGTACATAAATATTTGATATATTTAAGGTACCGACCTATCTTCAGTAGTACAACAAGAATCAGTTTTGATGCTCCTCATAATCATTACATAGTAAAGGCGGTCTTGGAAATCTGTGGCAAATTTCAGTTGGCTCAACTATGACTAAGGTGGTTTAATAAAGAACTATAACCAGGAGAAACAAAAATCCAGTGTACATGCTTTGCTGCCCAGTAATCTTTTCTGCCACAAAAGATGCAACTAGTGAACCAGCAAAATAGTTCAAATTGGTCAAGCTAGGTGCCTTTTCTTTAAGAAAAAAGTCAAAAGAAAAGCTCAAATAATGATTTATTAAAGATCATCGAAAATTTTTCTTGTCTAAGTTTCATAACTCGAAAAGAGATCTCTGAGGGAAAACCATAAAAAAGGTGGTGATAGAGAGAGAAGCATACAAGGCTACCGAATCCGATGTAGATAGGCTTTTCACCAGATTCAAGCCATTTCACTAGTGATTCAGGAGGTTGATAATTTGATGCAAGATCAAGGAAACAAAAACCAACTACATCAATCTTGGGACCCCAATCTGCAAAATTACGAAATAAAATACATTCAGTTCATACTTCATATTTCATAGTTTGCCGCAAGTTCAATGTAGGAAATCAAACCTTATCAAAACCGCAAACTCAATTTGCATATTGAGAAAACAAACAATACGATATTCGAAGTTAGAAGCTAAAATTGTACGACAAACAGCATGATATAACTTGAAAGGCTTGATTAGCCAAATACACCTTGAAAAAGTTTAAAACCATTAAGGCCAAAGTCAATTTGCTATATTAAGTCTCTTTTGTATGCTAGAAATATACTACTTGTTTTCACTACCATGAAATAAAAGCACATGATGTGCAGACCTTTTGGTTTAGGTACAAGATGTGGGCTCCAGATATATCCATAAGGGATGTCCTCAGTAGAATGTGGACCACTTAGGTACGTGATAGGTCGCAACTTTAACTTCTTTTTCCGGAAATCATTAATTATGTCCCGTATTCCAAGCCAAATCGTAGTGTCAACAATTTGATACGAAAGCTGCAATCATTACGAAACGTTGAAAGATACTAGGAAATTAATATTGAATAAAAAGATTATGTCAACACAAAGATATAAGGGGGTAAAAGAAAAAAAAAAATCCTCTAATGTCATCATTTATGTGAAATCTGATGGCTAGAAGAAAAAAATCGACTGAACAGAAGAAGCATCTAACTTCCAAAATCCGACAGAAAAATAAAGGAAAATTTGAATATGGAATAAAAAAATTTCAACATAAGGAAGCCATAAAGAAAATATATGACCATCTCGTAAAAACGATGTATTCATGCAATTCGACCAACTAAACAAGCATCTAGAAATCTAATCTAACTGAACATGGAGCAGCATAATATTGACTCACCCTATAAGCAGCTGGTTGCTTGACGCGAGAAAGAGGATGCGGAAATTCACTAGTGGGCCTGACAGAAAGAAAAAGAAAAGGATTAGCCAAGCAGCAAGAGATATCCATGATAGGATACGTCAAATAATTGCGTACACGCATGTGAGAGAGAGAGAGAGAGAGACAGAGAGAGACAGAGACAGAGAGACTCACGTCCAAGGCATTGTAAAAAATACATGAATTGGTACTTTCAAAGCCTCTGCCACATGGGTATGTCCTGCACAAAATTGGCCTATGTCAGTCCAAATCTCCTATAGAGCATAGCATTAATTAACAACTAACTCTCCGGATCAATAAAAAATGAAGGTATCCAAAGCAGCAAAGCTTACTGAAATCTACCAAGAATATAAAAAGGAAGTTCATGAAAAGAGATTAATCATCAGAACATAAGAAAAATATGTAGATAGATTCAATTTGAATATACCAAAAAAGTGATAAGGTCCCTATACGTACTTGTCTTAGAGTCTTTTGTAAAAATGAGCCAAGTTTAAAAGCTATGTAAAAGAACTATTTCCAATCATACACAAGTGTATGGGCACCTCGACAAGAAAACTGTACAGTTATATTCAAAGTCTAAGCAGGCCAAAGCTATCAAACTTCAACCAACCCTCCTGAGGAGACAGCAAATACAAGCCCAAGCGAAACCAAGAAACATATCACCATGAGATCTAGGAGCCTGCGGACTAGTACAATTTCATTAGAAATTTTTTTAAAAAATAGAAAATAAGATTAAATAAATAAATAAATTTTGACATAGCCAGTGTTTATCATCTCTAGAGCACAAGCCTCGTCAATCAATAATCTATAAACACTATGGCAATGTTTGGTTCAGGAACAAGGGGGGAATAAGCCCTTACTCCCCCCTTTGTTCCCAAACAAGAATTTGCGTATCCGAGAACATTAGTTCTCGGGTCCCTAAAATAAGTTGGTATAAAGCTGGAACTGTTGTTCCACCCTTTTCCCTGGAACAAGCTTGTTCCCAAGTGGGAACAAGGTTAATTAAAACCTAAATTTAATCTTAATTATGATATTAAATTATTAATTAATTTAATTAATACATTTAAATCATTATCAATTGCTTAAATAATAAAATAATTAATTAATTTATTATTTATAATTAATTAGCATCCAAGCAAAGAAGCATAGAATTCTGAAGCATTTTGTACAAACCTTGGATGCTTAATGGGTGTCTCTTCATGCTCATGCTTGGATGCTTCGATATCTCTCAACCATCGATGCTTCTCAGGTGGAGGAGTGGGGCGTCCTTTATAGGCAAAAGAGAGGAGGCGGATGGATTAAGAAATCCGCGGCGGCACCTGGTATTGAGAAAACTTTGGCGGCCCCTGATTTTGGATGGTGTGGCTTAATTAGGCCCGTGGTTTTAGAAAACCGGGGTGGAGACGAATTGGCTGAGGTAATTTGGCTGTGGGACCCTTGATTTTAATATTACTGTGGGGCCCATGGTTTTTTCATGGTCTTGGTGCATGAATGGTTTTGGAATAGATGAACTCAGACAAATTCTTTGCGAATTATGCTATCAAGACAGCATTCTTACAGACATTTGGAGACTATTTGAAGAACCTTTAGATGATATTATATCTGACATTTGGAGACTATTTATTTAAAAGAACTTTCTCTACTAGATTGTCTAAACATGATGCATATTAATATTTCAGAATCAAGACAATTCAGAAAAACAAGGTATTGTATCTCTATCTCCGTCTTCCTCTACTCCTCCTCCAAAATATCCTCCTATAATACCAGTAGTACCCAGTTCATTCCTTCTCCCAGCAAACCAACAACAAGCCAAACCCAACCAAAATTTGTCTTCTAAGACTACACTAATCCCAGTAGTCCATCCATCCACCTCTGTAAGAACAATCCCTTTATCATCAACACCTTCTCCACTACAAATATTTAATTCCCCTACAAAACGTCCACTACCAGATGCACCCTCAGAACAAATACCTATCCTTAGTATAGATATCACAGAAGAGAGGCAAGAAGATCCCATGATACTAGAAGCATCTTCTGCCAGACTCAAACATCCTCCTTTCAGTCTTAAAAATTTAGGGAAAAAACTATGAAAATAGTCCCCTATTAGTTTTTAGGGTTTTGTACATATTTCAGTTCTGCATCTGCTTTATGGTTTTTGCAGTCCACTTAGTAGGACATTCATAAAAAAAAAAATATCAGAAAAAATCAAAAGGAGAAAAAGAGAAAAAATAAAATTTCCAGAGAAAAATGGAAATATCAAAAGAAGAAGAAAGAATCTGGAAAAAGAAAAAATCAAGAAAAGAAAGAAAAAATCAGAAAAAAGAAAAGAAAAAAGAAAAAACCCGCTGTGTTTTTCACAGGCAAAAATAAGGGTTCTTAGTTTAGGATTTTAATTAAAACCTTCCTGTTAAACACCTTGTGATCCAATTCCACCATCATCAAAACAAGGTATTCATTTCCTGTCAAACACCTTGTGATCCACCTCCGCCACCATCAAAACAAGGTATTCTCTACATCAGAAACGGCTACGACAGTCCAGAAATCATGATATTCAAGAACCATCTGACATTAGTACCCAAACTCCAAAATTTGGACACTACAAATTTTTTCCACCTATGGACAAAACAAATGACGGATCAATCATATGGCCCCCACTTCAAATGCCAAAACTATTCATGCACCAAGACCATGGAAAAATCCATGGGCCCCACAGTAAATTAAAACAATAGGTCCCACAGCCAATTTGCCTCAGCCAATTTGCACCCCGGTTTTCCAAAACCACTGGCCCGCTCCTAATAAAACCACACCAACCAAAACCAGAGGCCGCCGAAGTTTTCTCAATACCAGCTGCCGCCGCGGATTTCCTAATCCATCCGCCTCCTCTCCTTTGCCTATAAAGAGACGCCCACTCCTCCACCTGAAGAACATCGAAGCCTGGTTAAGAAGCATCCTATGAATGCATGGTTGAGAAGCATCCGAAGAGCGCAGAAGCATTAAGGAAGATCCTTTCGACGACAAGTTTTAGAATTAAGAAAGCACCCTAGCTCCACAAATATTTCCAATGGCTTTTCTTTTCCTTCTTTTTCTGTAAATATTTTTTTCAACAACTGCAATCTGGAATAAGGAGTCTGTATAAAGAAGTCCTTTCTTTTCCCCCGGGAAGTCCCGAAAGGGAAACCTTCTAGCTTTGTGATGTAAGTTTTATCTTTTGTTTTATTGTATTTCTCGAACTCTTTTATCCATGGTATTTTCTTTGCCCCATGATTCCCTTTCCTTGAACTCTTCATGAAATTTTGCATGTTCTTTTTGGACAATAATTCATCTTAAGCAAGTATAAAGCATATACGCTTGGCAGATTTGATAAGAGAAATGCTCTGTAAAATTCGCCATTGATAGCTAGAGAGTGCTTTGCGGTGTGAGAGCGGGGTTCTCTGAAAACTGTATGCCAGGAGGGTCTTGTGCACCGACACTGTGCCTTAAGTGGTATTATCCATCAAAGAAAATTAATTTCATCCTAAGTCCAAGAATCAGGAAAACTGCATCATCGAAAATTTAATGAGATAAAGAGTTTTAGAAATATAAAAACAACCGAAAATAATTTTATCGTAAATTCTAGAAGGGAATACCAAACGGAACCTACACCAAAATATTTGAAGCAACCCAAATTTCCACCACAGAGATTTTAAATTTGAACTTCATTTTATTTCTAACCATAATTAAAATATCCTTTAAAACCTATATCTACCTCTTCCCTTTCCTATTTTACTGCGAACTTTCTATCAAAATACACTCTTCAGACATATATTTATCCATCCCATTTAAATTAGGGTTTAATCGTGATAGATTTCGCCTACAAATCCCTTTTAACTTAAGTTTTTAAGTTACAAGTTAAAAAAAAATAAAAATAAAAAATAAAAATAAAAATAAACACACCAAGTCCACGTGACTGTCACTTCGTGCATAGTAATTTTGCATAGTAATTACGCTAATTGCTATTTCCGTCTAGAAAAAATTCTAAAAAATCCAGAAAAATCATATAAGTATTTTGCTACCTTTGTCCCAAACGACCGGCATAAGGTTTCTCCTGTATAAATTTTTCTTCCCAACCGTCACTAATTTGCATAGTAATCTTTGCATAGTAACTTTGCATGGTTCCTACGTGAATAGTGACTTTGCATAGTGACTTTGCATAGTGACTTGCATAGTGCCCCTGCATAATATCTACGTAAATAGTAATTCTGCATAGTACCCATAGTTAATTAGCCTTCTCTAAACCAACTCCAAAAAATTCCCAGAAAATACCGAAAAAATCCTCGTAATACAAACTTTCTTTCTCTTACCCTCTTTTTCTTGTGCAAACCTTCCCGTATATATAAACTGTTTTAAAACTTCCATTGTGCTCTTTCGCTCCTTTTTCAAATATATTACCTATTACATAATCTGACCCAACCTCATCCGCCCCATAGTAATTTTTAAAACTTTTTTGAAAACATCCCAAAAATTCTCAAAAATATTTAGAGCCCTCCTCTAGGTCTTTCACATTTAAATTTCTGCTATCTATAGGGTATTTGCTTCTTTCAAAGGTTTGTTAAAAAAATTAAAAAAAAAACTCCAAAAATATTATTTAGGTTTTTTTCTGCACATATCTAGGTTTTCTATATCACTGTTTAGGTTTTCTGAAAAAACCCCAAAAAAACATTTTTTAATTTTTTCTTGTGTTTAAAAGCATTTCGCGCCTTTCTCACTCCCCATCCTAAATCTCAAGTCAATCTCTTGTTTCCCTACTTCTTCCTATAAAACCATAAACCCTAAACCCTAAACTCTAAACTTGGAACTAGCCAATCACACTAGCCCAACCTTTCCCCCTCTTGGTATCAGAGCTTTGTTCAACAGAGCTTTGTTCACCAACCTTATTGGTATCAGAGCTTTGTTCAACAGAGCTTTGTTCACCACCCTTATTGGTATCAGAGCTTTATTCAACAGAGCTTTTTTCACCAACCTAATTTTTTTACTAGTTATCTAACTAAAATAATTTACTAACTAATTAAAAAGTTAAATTATTTTTATAATTAATTAATTAATTAATATATTTTTATTATCTTATACAAAATTCATAGCTAATAAATTTATTAATTTAGTAAATTACTTTTAAGTAATATTTTGATGTTAATTAATTAGATAAAATAATTTTAATTTAAAATTATAACTCTTATTCCTTTTGTTCTAATCTAACCATCCAAACACTATTTACCTTATTCCCAGGAATAACTCAATTTTCATCCAAACGGAAAATTGATCTAGTTCCTGCTTATACCTGAACTTGTATCTATCCTTAGAATAAGTAGTTCTTACTAATATCCGAACCAAACGCAGCCTATATGAATTCTCAATTCCTTAGTCGCAAAGAGCCACCTATAAACACTATATGAATGCTCAATTCCTTAACCGCGTGGAACCACCCCCTTAATTTGGAGGGTAGGGCCTACTTTTTAATTAATGCTTTCAATTTTAATTGATATTGTATCTTTCCATCCCTATTTTTCTCTCTCTCAAGTCCCAATCCCCATCTTCCCAAATCTTTCACCATCTCCTTTACTCCCTTGCCTCATAAATGAGGCTTTCAATCGAGGGCCTCGGGCGTCTCGGGCTTCTATGGCCACTCTCCCTCTTCTCTGCAGGATCCATGAGACACGTTCTCCATCCCATCGTCGTCTTCATCACTCCCTTACCTCATCAAAGAGGCTCTCACCCGAGACTAGCGCCGGTGTCTTCACTGCTGTAGCCTCTCTATCTTCTCTGCGGGATCCACATGTCGCATGGTATATAGGGTAGATTGCCTTCCTTACCTCATTAATAAGGTCTGCATCCAATGCCGTCGCCGCGGTCAACATTCGGTGGATACAGGGTAGATCACGCCATTACACCTGTAACAACCCGACCCGACCCGCTAGCAATAATAACTCGTTGGACCTAAACCACTGGCTCAAAATGCTTAAACCGAGTTATTATTACTAGGGTGCAAGACCTCTTATAATCCAATCAGAATCATTGTCCATCCGATTTGGGACTGCTAGAGTGTTACAGACCCCCCGTTTAGACCTAACATCCACGTCAGGTCTAAATCTAGATCACAGACATATATATCAGAATTACCAAGCAATGTGAGATTATAGAGGTGGTTTCTATAGATTAAAGAGGTGGCTCCCACCACATCCAAGGTGTAGCACTTTGCCCCTATCTCACACTTCCGGCTAGTATTCGGCTCTGATACCAATTGTAACGACCTGACACCCTAGTGATAATAACTAGGTTTAAGCATTTTGGGTCAGTAGTTTGGACCCAATGAGTTATTATTGCTAGCTGGTCAGGTCATTACATATCCCTGCCCCTTTCTATCCCCAACCATGTTGTTCCCTTCTACGTGGATGGTTTATACATAATGGACTCTTCAACTTTGGTGATGGACCATCACTTGCTCATTGTTTTCTTTTGCATGATTATTAGCTTTTACTTGTTGTTTCGCCACCGGTTGGGTGTAGGAGCTTTGTTGCTGCTCTATTCTTTCTTTCGCCGACTGATACTCCATCTTGTTGGCTACTATTCCATCTGTTGTAGCTGTAAGTTCTCATGCATCTCCCACCTACCTCCATTTACTCCTTTTATCTGTATATTTTTTGATATATACTATTTGCTTCTATTTGGTGGTCCGCTATCGATTTGGTGTAGCAACTCTGTTACTGTTGAATACTACTCTTTTTGTTTGACACTAAATCTCACTGCCTATTTTCTTTCTTTGCTGAAGTTGTAAGTTCATGTGCATCTCTTACAAAGTTACAATACATATAAAAAGAGAGAGTCTGGCTATGGTGCTTTTAAAAGCACCAACCACTTGTTGCTTGTAAGTTTTCCAGTGTTAGATATATCCCTTTGACCAATTCCACCCGTTAGATTATACTATTACACCAACCACCGACTCAACCATAGGGCACAATTATTATCCTAACCCTACAAATCCTCATCCAAAGGTCGAAAACCTACAAGCACCAATGAGTACATAGGAGTAGAGAGAGAGAGAGAGAGTTCAGCTAAGATACTATTAATAGTACATACTATCCACTTTTCCACCCTTGGATCATTACTTTACACCAACCACCCACTCAAGCCTAGGCATCCAATGGTCACAAAGTCTATAGTATCATACTATTAATAGTATTCCAACACAACTCTACATATATATATATATATATATATATATATATATATAATATAATAGCCTATTAGTTTGCTCCTTCTTATGTCTACAATGCGAATTGTTATGACTACCGCATTAATGCCAAGGTTTTGAGCTTTATCCATTAATAATGACCTATTGCTAAGTATTTGAGCTCATTTACATTTAATCTATTCACTTTTACTTACCAACTGTTGAGAAAACTGGTTATGATATCATTTCTATATATATATATAATATATGGAGTAGGTCTTGTGTGCTATTAGGAGCATGGAGGCTTCCGTGTCCGTGCTTCCGTGCTCCTAAGCCGTTTTCGATGATGGAGCTTCCGAATCGATGATCGGCTCCGTTAGACTTGATCTAGCGTATTTGAACTATCTAGAAAATAATTTTTGTGATTTTTCGGTATCATTTTCCTAGTGATCGAAAGGGTTCAAAATCAACAATTTTTAATGGTTGATGTATACCGTTTGCAAGTTTAACGGTGTAGAAGTGTTCAAATCAGATAAAATTTTGATAGAAAATTCTTTATACTATTTACAGCAAGATCAATATGTTTGATCGAAAATTTTCATGCTATATCACCACTTTTTGTAAGATTTTTATTTTCAGCCGTTGATTTTGAACCCTTTTGATCGTTAGGTAAATGATATCGAAAAGTCACAAAATTTATTTCTAAATACTTCAAATATGCTAGATCAAGTCTAACGGAGCCGATCGTCGATTCGGAAGCTCTATTATCGAAAACGGCTTAGGAGCACGGAGGCCTCCGTGCTCCTAATAGCACACAAGACCTACTCTAATATATGTATATATATATATATATAATTTGCTTCTATGGAGTCAACCCGCTGCAACGCGCGGGTATCTTCACTACTACCACACTATTGGGGCATTCTTTAATTACTAAACTGGATAGTGCTATAAACAAAAATAAATAAAGACGCACATAAACAATGACAGGGCTCCCAAGTAGTTGCTATAAAACAGATGATTATTGGATGGAACATTCATATCAGCCTTTTAATTCCATAAATAATTTAACCTGCAAAAGATTTGAGATGTTGACAAAACTAAAAAAAACTGACCATACGATGGGGGATTGGCAATGATGGCATCTGCTCTGAACGGAATACCGGAATCAATGTCCGGGTCCTTGCAAGCCGGAAGCAAGGAAAATACAATTTCCTTGATCTGTTTGCGTTGAATTTGTATCTCTGATGGAGATGACGTTAAGAATCCCTTGTTCTTTACCATGTCTGCTCAAATTTAGCTCATACAGTCAATGAAAAAGAAGATTTTTAGGTCCTTCAAACAGGTCAAAAGAACTATATTTATTCACATACATCCAGCAAGAACTTTCGGATCTCCTCCTAGAGGGTAGAATTCCAACCCAGCAGTCAGAACGAACTCCTTGAAGTTGGCATGTGTAGCTAGTCTAACACGATGTCCAAAATCCTGAAAGAAAAATCCTAAGATCATTCAAGTAGAGTTAGCAATTAGCATCATTTTTTTTTTTGTAGTTTTTTGGTAAAGCTGTAGTTAGCATCATACTTTGAGTGCTACACTAACAAGATTTGTTAAAAAAGACCAGTTACAAGCAACTAAACCAACTAAACAAATTTCTTATACCTAAAACGTTACACATCTTATGCTTGATGGCACATGAAGCTTTTTTTCTTTTTTCATATGGGCAATGAAATGAAAATTGAGACTAAGGGCTTCCTGTTCGAACTTTTAACTAGCAGGAATTTCTCCAAAAGTGTTGTTAGGTAAAAGTGTCTAAAAAAGCATTAGCATCATTTTTCGTCATTGGAATCCTCTCCAAAAGCTTCTTAGTGAAAAAAAAAAGCAAAAGCTTCAAACTGGAAATTCTGTGTTCAACGTTTAAAGCTCATTTGAGCTTTCCGACATAGCAAAGGCCATAAACTTTTTTTTTAACAAACGCTTTTCAGAGTAGGATAGCTCTTCCAGAAGGCCTGGCAAGCAAGGTGTTAGCAGCTGTTGGCTGTTCAAGAACAAACCTGTAAACGTTTCCCAATAGCAACAAATGGCTGCACATCTCCTCTTGTACCAACAATAAGTATAACTACTTGCATGGGAGGTCTGTATTGGAGGTCTGTCAAGTCCACTAGTTGTTCAACTGCTTCACCATAAACTTCTTCAGCACCGTGGATTAGTGATGCAGCTTCCAGATCACTTGGGACATCAACAATTATGGTTCCGTCATCACCAAGTGTAGCTATTCGATTCAACATTTTTAGCTGCAGCATTTCGAACAAAAATATATTAGGCAATGTAAATTTAACTTTTCCATAATTTACGACCAAAACTAGGAGAGACCAAAGCAAAATTTCACTGAAAAGCATGGAAGCTCATGTATTGATATGGTTCATTTATCCACTCACCCGGGCGGCGTTACAGGCATACTCCAGCTGGATCATGTTCCACAATCGTATATCAATTTATTCTTGTAAATAAAATACGAGATTCTTATTTTAGTAGTAAGTAATTCCCCCCTAAAAAAAATTAATACTAAGGAGCAACTCAGCTACAACACAAGGGGAAGGAATATTTTTCACACAAAATAGATCCTGATTGAAGTTCGCATATACTAAAAAAATAAATAAATAAATCAGAATTGTCAAATCAGATCAGCGAATTGAGCATAGTACTTGATCACTTCTAAAAGTGACCACATAGGATCAGGCAGAGCGATTCTGCAATTAGCATAATACTATTGGTCAAAAGAATACTAATAGTCACAGTAATCACTATCGGTTGGCACAGAATGAGTACAAACCTTCTTTTTAGCAGAAATCTTATCATCAAATAATTGGAATACACGATCATCACGCGTAGTCTGCTTACGTCTTTCTGTTCTTGACCTTCCCAATTTTGATGCAGCTGACGCCTCGGAGGTTTCAGCTTTCTCCAGTCCTTGGGGCATAGATTGTGCTCTGGCAAGGCCTTTGTCGTTCACCACTGAAAAGAACAAGCTTTAGATGTCGCAACAATAAGATCAAACAATATCCATTATTCAGAAAGAGTAGAATCAGTGCAATTACCTTCAAGACACAAATACAAGACAACCATATTAATGCATCTTTTGTTCGATTCTCCGGAACTTTATACGCATCCAAAGTTACATTCCTAAACCCTATCAGACAAGTTTAAAGAGCTCTGTATGCGAAGGGGAATGATGATGAATTAACTGCATAGGCTGTATAATCTATAAAAGAGAAACTTTTAAACATATACTTATGAAAAAGTAAAGACAAATCAATCAAACAGAGACTAGGAGATACTCATCGGCCATCTTGTCAATTTATCGAGTACTAGCTCCTAAAACTTTCAATTATTTAGTGTAAATCGTCATTTTGCTTGCAGCATCACGATTGGTGGGCTGATAACTTATCGGCACAATACATGTTGACACTTGCCATTATCAGCGTCGACCCTGTATGAAGACTTTTTCATTTTAAACTCCGTCGCCACACAATAACAGCGTGGTTGAGACATGCTTACTGTGACAACTGGCATAGCAATCCATTCTCAGGCTGCTAAAGTGAGAGAAAGATACGTAAAAATTTCCTTACTAGACAAAAAGATAAACATAACTGTGAAACAATCATTTTTCTCCGAAAGCGTGCATTTCTAATATTTTTATATCATCAACACTTTTCATGTCCGGACTCGAGATATTTTAACGGGCCCATGGTATGGATTACAAGTTAAAAATTTGGATGTAGATAATAGTGGACAGCACTGGTGGCATTCAAACTCTGGATATCTTATTCTAACACTATATGAAACAACGGCCGGTCGGTAAAAATTTAATCATTTTTAGCATCTCATACAAATTAATTACTGGACCTTCACAGCTTCGATTCCTAAGCGCCATTGGCATCAAACTTGCACCACATAACTTTAGCACCTTATAGGTTGTCAATTACATTGCGAATCACTGTCAAAAGATTAAGGCCCAGATTGAATGCATGAATATGTTGTTCGACAAATCTCTTTGATTTACACAAAGGCTTGAAATATTTGGTAGATAAGAGTGTGATCATATGTCTAATGGAATAGCATATTCGGCCTTCAAATCAGAAAAAAAAAATCCTTTTCTGAGTAAGATAAATTATCTCGCCAGTGAAATACGCTATCCTAAAAAAAAAAATTATTATTTCCAATTAATTATACATGAAAATCCTTATATTTAACATTCAAATCTTTTTAGCAGAATATGATCAATCACATTATAAGTACACAGAAAAAGGGCTAAACACAAACGAAAATAAATAAAAATAACCATCTCAGAATGCAAAAAAATAACTTATTTCGACGTCCAAACAAATCCTGCAACACTGCAACAGGCACGAACTTGCATCAAAAAACCAAAATGGGAAACAAGATGATTAAACAGAAACTAATTGATCAATTGATCACACTACATATAAACCAAAATCCAACCACGAATGGGAGCAAAAAATAACGAGAAAGAATAAATTTTTAAAAAAAAAAACTCACCGGAGGGGGAAGAGGAGGAGACGTCTCCGTTGCTCTCCCCCATCGCACTCAAACTCTTCTCCTCCTCCATTCTCGTGTGTGTGTTTTAGAGAGAGAGAAAGAGTGAGAGAGAAAGAAGAGAGAATCCGATTCGAAATGCAGCGAGAGGAAAGGGAAAGGTGATGATGCGAGAGCTCGAGGTTCGAAGCCAGAGAAGTTTGTTCCCTGAACCTGGTCCACCACGTCATCGTGCGAACAATTCACTCTCGTATCATCACTCTTCCCAACTGAGAAGTTTAGAACGTGACCGTCAAATTGTGAATTCTAAAAGATTCTCATGTCTGGGTTCGAGACTTTTTAATTGGCCCATGATGTTGTCTTGAATTAAATAGAAGAAAATTAATATGCTAGGAACCTGGTTCTTTTTTTGTGAGAGAGAATGATAGTATATTGTCTTTTTATTTTTTTAGAAATAAATTTAGTTAGAAATGTGAAGCATTTAGGCTTAGAATTCGAGACCTCGAATACCAACCATCTAGTCCTTTGTCATTTGCGTTAGAGACTGGTCGGGTGAAAAGGATTATAAAAGTTAGGTGAATTAAGAAATAATTGCATAAAGATCCTTACAAAAATATTAAATAATAAATATATCCCGACAAACTTAAGTTACCAGGTTTATCCTTCTAAAAGTTTTTGTCTCTAAATATATCCCTCTATTAATAAAATTTAGATAATCATGAATTAAAAATACTAACCATAGTTAGTTAAGGAATAAAATAACTATTTTACCCCTTATATATATAATCCGTATTGCAATATTGAATCTCTTCATCTTTATCACCCTCTTCTTTTTATCCATGGCAACGACAATACTTACAGCGATGGCGACATCAAAGGCAAGGCCCTCGATCGTGGTAAAAATGAGGTATATAGCACATGCCGCGACAAAGGTGGGAACAGAGAGCGAAAGAAAGATTGCTTTTCACAGAAACAAATTTGTAATGGTAATATAGTTATTTTACACACACATCATTAAAAAACTAATAATAATCAAACGATAGTGACATATATGAACAAAATTAAATTTTTAAAGAAATACATTTGCAAACTAGAAAATTTTTGAAGGAATAAATTTAATAACTTAAGTTCTGTAAAGCTATATTTGTTATTTGATATCTTTGCAGCATCGCATGACATTGACGCAAGAATTATCGGTCCATGAACCACGTGGTACACTAAGTCTAGCCAATTAAGTTTACTGACTACGTTTGGTTTTTGCCCTGTACGACACGTGGCAGAATCCGGAGGGGCCCAGCTGCCGCTCTTTTTCGGTGTCGATATACTAACGTTGTCCTTGTGGAAATTTCTAGGCGCGTCTCCAGATCCAGCGCCATCACCGTTCGTTTCAAAGTTAACGGTGTGATGGAGAGAACATTGGAGCCCGTAGGATATGGCAACAGTGCAGGACCTGGACATGACCCGTGGACAAAAATTTTATGGGCATCGTCTCCGAACTACTAGTTTAAGGACAATGCCGGTGGACACCGCATGGTCTATCGACAGACGAAAATGAAAAAAGAAAATAAATCATACCTCTGAGCTTCCAAACAGAGAGAGAGAGAGAATTGTAGAGAAAGAGAAAGGGATGTTTGTTGCAATTCGCCACACGGCGTCCATCCGTAACATCCCCATACAAATGGTTTGGAAACGACACCCATACAATTTTTGTCCGGGCACATACCCGCATATTTATCAGTTCTCCTCCTGCTTGAAGCGAAAAAAAATTTTTTCTGTAAAGTTTGATAAATTTTAAAAAATATATAAAACTATTTTTTATTTAAAATTAAATTAAACTAAATTGCATTAAAGTTAAATTTAAGTGAAATTAGACTATTCAATTTCTGTGGGTTTTTTTTTTATTTATTGTTAAGTTGTTAAAGAGAACACATTAAACTTACTAATAATATATAACAATCAAATATTAAAAAAAATTAAATATGTTAAACATGTTTGAATAAATTGAAAATTATATTGAAATCGTCAGAATTAGCAATCGATATCTAAAAACAAATTAAGATCTATATAATAATATATTACATATTTTGTATTGATCTGGAATTTTGTATACAATAGTGTATAATCTACATATATTGCATGAAAACTTTGGATTTTTTTTTTTTGTATTTTAAGAAAAAATCCTTAGATAAGTTTCTTACAAAGAAATAAAAAAATAAATGCGTGAATATATTCCAAAACTAACAAAAGAAGATGTAACGAATGGTTTCCAAACTTAAACATATAAAAAAAAATTAAAAGACATAATTTTTTAATTTAACCTAACTAATGGTTATCAAAATACTTATAATGCCCAGCTCCTCTAGTATCTCCTAAATTTTTTAATTTAATTATTTTATTCTATTAAATATTATAAAAGATATAACTTTTATGTAAAATGACTATTTTTTGGTATGGTGTTTATTTTTCTTTATTTTTTAAAATAAAATTTTCTATATCAAAAAATATAGAAGTGAGCAGTATATTGCTTACAACCCTTTCATTCAATATCTTTACTTGACACAAAAATAAAAGCGTGAAAATAACTTTTCTTTACATCCAAAGTTTTTTAAATAAATTATTATATATGATGCATTGTAAGCTAATCAACTATAACAATAAATTATATAAAATTATTTTTTTTAAAAAAATGAAAAATATAACAACGACACCAAACGAGACCTAGCTTTCTGCCATAAAATAATTCGCTTATTTTGTCTCACTTTAAATATTTTAAATAAAAGTTTAATTTGTAATAATCAAAAATCATAGTTTAAATACTATTTTGTTTTTACAGCCTTATGATCTTAGTTTATAATACGTAAAAGCAGGTGATCAAGTTGTTCTATAAATATGAAAAATGCTATCCATACATTTTTTATAGAAGTGTAAATCTCACACGTTTTGATCTATGAGTTCACAAAATCTCTTTGAAATTTAGTTAAAAAAGAAAAAATTGATAAAACAAGTAAGTAAGTGAATATTGGCCGCAAAAAGTCTCAGATGCAACTTTTACATTTATTGTATAGGCGTACAGATAGTATTGCTCCAGAAATAAAAATAAAAAAAAATAAAAAAAAGAGTAGAAATTCCAATTGCCATATGGAAATAGTATAAAGACCATTTTATCTTAGGCCATGCAAATCAAGATCTCCGGGCCTTTTGGCCCAACTTTGTATGGGCTTAGCCCATGGCCCAATAATACATTAACATCGACAAAAATTATTAGTAAAATTTTATAAAACTGATCCGAACTTTGGCCCATTTTGATTCAACTATCTAACATCTTAAAAAATTTGATTTTGACTTTTAAATTTTTCTTTATTTAAACAATTTTATGGCTCTTTTGGTACAAATTTTAGATTCATTATTTACTTTAATTGTATACACACTTACAACAAAAGTCTCCTTCTAATTCTAATCCGAACCCTAACCCTAACCCTAATTTTCTGTACCGGTTCCATCCGCGAAGGAAAAAGAAAATAGACGGAAAACATCCCGCTCTAGAAATGTCAACGGGTTGGATTCGGGGCGGATTTTTAAAAACCCGAACCCGAACCCGAACCCGACTCCAAACCCGAGACCCGAACCCGAACCCGACGGATTTTAAAAATCCATATCCAAACCCGAACCCGACCAAAAATCCGAAACCCGAACCGGAACCCGAACCCGAAAATTTGAACCCGAAATAATTATTTCTTTTTTTAATATTTCAAAATATATTATATTAAACCTAAATTTTTAAAATACAAATTCAAATATGACATCACATTTTTCTATATATATATTATATATAATACAAAATAAATTCGGGTTCGGGTCGGGTTCGGGTTCGGGTCGGGTACAATCAAAATCCATATCCGAATCCATATCCGTCGGGTTTCTATTTTTGATATCCATATCTGAATCCATATCCATATCCACCGGATATATCCGTTTCATTCGGGTTCGAATTCGAATAAAATTTCGGGTATCTATACCCATTGACATCCCTATCCCGCTCCTTCGCAGATTGTGAACGAAAAAGAACCACAAGGAAAAACTGTCGTATGAAAGATCAAACTTGCTCGGCGAAGTCACAATGTCGTTCTTTCTCACCCGAAACAAAATGGAATCAAAAAAACTTAACAACTGTGACTATGATTTGTGCAAATATATATCAGATTATTTTTTACCTGCAATGAGGCACAGTGAGAAATTATTGGTAAAATTTTAGACATCCAATTTTTCAGTTTATCTTATTTTATCCATTCGATGGCTCTTCCGGTACAAATTTTAGACCCATTATTTACTTTAGTTGAATTTAGTTGTAGTTATATTAAGTATATAAAATATGCTAACGAGAGTTACGAGCCCCCTGATGCATTAAAATTTTAAGTTCAAGAGTGTTATCATAGTTCAAATTAAATGAATAATCTTTTAGCTGTACTCTCCGCTTTCGGTGACTTCGAAATATTTTGAGCTGGAGTCAAAAAAAACATGAGATTTAGTTATAACTGACTATATCAACTCAATTTTTCAAAGTGACTTTTATATTCACTTTCGCTAATTAAACAACTGATAAGATATTACTTTCTAAAAATGCCACTCAGTGATTTACTTATAGGGTATCTATAATGACGCTACGAACTCAAAAACATGAATTATAAAGGTTTAAAACATTAGAACCCAATTCTAATAGGAAACAATTTTCGCCGTCCGTCGGAATCCCAAATCACTTCTAGCCGTCAATTTCCTCTTAAAAGCTCTCTTCAAGATGTCTAGAACCATTCCTAATTTTAGGGCACAAGATTGGATCAAGTTGGAGTGCAATAGGCACCTAAGTAATTAATGGTATTTCTCCAAACAGATTATGAATCATCTCTCTCTCTCTCTCTACTTTCCTTTAAATATTTCTCATAAATTGAGTTCTACTTTTACAGTTTTCTCCTGCTATTTCATCTTCTCATGTTGGTATTGTTAAATTTGTTTTAGATTTGTAGTTATCTAAATTGAAGTTAAAATCCTAATCTAATCTTAGCAGGCATAAATAGTATTTTCCCAACATTTTTCCTACACCTTGCCTGTGATTTATGTGTGCAGTAGTAGAATCGGATTCAGCACCTATGTAGTAAAAGAACTACAAATCAAAGAAACATGATGGGGCCAACATGCAGCTAGATGCTAGTAAAAGTTTGCAATTATTAAGGCTGATGAGGAAGTTGTTAGATGTACACTTGCAGATCTGAAGTGTAATAAATGGGAAAGAAGAAAAAGCAGCAACAAAGAGCAGGACAATTTGTTAGGTGGTGCAGAGCCTTCAAAGGATGTGGGTGTTAGCTGTGCTTATTGTTGGCATCCCTGCAAGATTCGGCCGTGTCTAATTGGCTGTTTGGCCCTGCTTCTGCTTTCGCTTTCTGCAACTCAACCCCCAACCAAACACAAAAAAACTTTAACCCCACTTTAACCCTGAACTTAACTCTATTTCTGGAATAGCTACTTTTTCCTTAACCTCGAACCAAACGGAGGCTAAGAGCACTAGCTATTTTACCATGCAGAAACCGTAGAAACGAAGAATATGAATCAAAGTAGAATTTATAATGCAGCAAATTAAACACAAACGCCGGAGCATAAAAATAAAAAAATTCCCGGGAGATAGAAATACTTGTTCAAAGAAATTATCTACCATAAGATCTTAGTAACTGTACCTTTTTTTTGGGGGGTATCAAAAATTCAAAAACCGTATTGTAAGAAGAAAAGCCTGTTAAAACTTTTTCACTGCTGCAGAGTACAGAGAAGAACTGATCAATTAATATTCATCAGATTGTTTGGATTTTTTTTTTTTTTCAACCCCGAAAAATGCGGCAAAATTGCTAATTAACCACTATTAGTAAGGATACTGCTATGTTCTCAATCTTCTGATGGAACTTCAACTAATCTCCCTGCTGCAGAACTATGAAGCAAGTGATAAAGCAGAGATAAAAGTATGATTTTTGTGTGTTAGATTTTTAAAATTTTCCTGCAACAGCTTTAAACATCTCATACCGCCGAAATGCGGGCGAAACTACTGTTGCCAACTTGACACAGCTTTCGGGACGAATTCTAAGAAGCAGAAGCCTCAGCATTTTCTTGCTGCAGACGAAAGCTTGAAATAGTTTTGGAGCTTCTGCGCGCTTACGCTGCAGCGAGAAGCCGAAAGCAAGTGTTTTGAATTAACATGTTGTTAGTGCTCTTCAAACAGCTTTGCTCATGTCACTCCTGCTTAACATTCCCTGGGCCTCATTTAACCATCAAATCTTTTGGTAATAACTGGAAAAGGAAATGCAGCGAGCGACAAAACACGCGGATATCATATATAAACTGTTTCATTTACTGACGAAAACTATTCATCACCTATTACAGCACAAAAAAGAAAAGAACAGAAAAAACAAAAACAGGAGAATACATTATATGCAACCCTAGCTTCATCTCAAGACGCGCAAAGTCGGATGTAAAAGAAACAGAGAGAGAGAGAGAGAAACAACGAATCAGCAACGCTTCGCACCTGCTCCAATGGACAGTCCGGAATGGAGGCAAGGGGAGGTCGAGAATAAGCATCGGATATAATTGACCGTATAAACGGAAACGAAAAAAAAAACCGAAGAAAAATTTGACTGTAACACTGTTTCTTCTTTCAGATAGATCTCTGAATTTTGTTGTTAGCTAGCAGAGAGAGCCTTTGCTGCAGGAGAGTGCGCCTGCTCCGGAAGTCATGGTGCCGACCATCGAGGATGACTTGGCACCAAGGCTCGACGCCCTCGAATAGCTCGACGAGGCTCCGGCTCCGGAGGGGGTGAAAAATGCTCCATTTAGGAGCAGGTCCCCCTCTGACCTCCAGTTCCAGCTCTGCCATTCGCTCTCGTCCGTGTTGACCCTCTTCGTCACCTACACGGTGTGGTTAGACATTAAAATTTTAGGATCGATGCATGAATGTGTTCATACGTACATTAGGTAAAAGAAATAGAAATTGTATGCTGGATCGGTGCAGACGTTGAAGGGAAATAAGATTGGAGTTGATCTTAATTACCTCCTTAGCGTAGGGGTCGGTAGGAGCGAGGTATCGATTCCCCTGGCTGTTGATGGTCGGCTCCGCACTCCCGCCGATCGCGTACATTTCCCAGTGGGTGTAGTCATTGTTCACCACATGGAAGTAACCATGCCTGCACCTGGAATCATATATATACATACCAACATATATAAGTAGCAAATCCTTCATTTTCACTCGTCAGAGGGGGGGGGGAAAGAAAAAGTACCTCGGCATCCTCTGGATGAGGCCTTCGCCGAAGTGGTTGAAGGCGATGGTGACCTGCATCGACTTGTCGTCCGAATAAGAATCGCTGTGGCCCAACAACATCACCTGCGTCGATCGAGCAAAGCCGATAAATTGGCCCAGTTCATTCGACAACGAAAATTTTCGACACTTAAAAGATGGTATGCTACCTCGTTGTGCTTGGTGAAGTAGTTGTTGGAGATGGTGATGGCGGTGGAGCCCATGATGGCGTCGATGAGGCCGTCGGCGCAGTTGGCGAGGGAGCAGTGGTCGACCCAGATGTGGCTGGCGCCGAAGATGGAGACGCCGTCGCCGTCGGCCATGGTGCGCCAGCCGTAGTGCGAGGGCGAGCTCCGCACCATGGCGTTGCCGGTGGGCTTGCAGTCGTGGATGCTGAGGCCGTGGATGATGACGTTGGTCACGTATTGGACGGTGATGCAGGCGCCGCCGGCGATGTGGACGTTGGCGCCGCGGCCGTCGAGGGTCTTGAAGCTGTTCATGATGAGCTCCTGGGAGAGCGTGATGGTCATGTCGTGGTCGAACACGATCCACAGCGGGTCGTCCTGGACCACGGCGTACCGCAGCGTGCCGGGCCTGGGGTCCACCGCGTCGTCGTCGCCCGAGTCCGTCACCACGTACAGGCTGCCGCCCTTCCCGCCCAGCGCGTTGCGCCCGAACCCGATGGCGCAGTCCGCCAGCCGCTGCCGGTTCGACTCCCACTCCGGGTCGCACCGCCAGCAGTCGTCGATCGGGTTCCCCGTCCCGCACGACGTCAGGTAGTCCAGCGACCGCCGCCCACCCCCCGCCGCCGCCGCCGCCGCCGCCGTGCTGTTGTTGATCGACCTGCGAAGAGAAGGCCGTGATTAATATTGCAGCATTACCGACATACATAAAAATAATTATTGATTTGATTTGATTTTCCTGTAATATTTGAAACTTTATATATAAATATTTTTTTTTATATATATTATATATATAATTATTTATTTATATATATAAATATAAATTATATGTATTCGGGATATCGAACCAAACATAAGCGAGTTAATCATCCCAACTCGTACTCGGCTTGTTTATTAAACAAGTTAAAAATTTTGACTTGCGTCTGGCTAGTTAACTAAACAAACAATTCGATCTCGAGCTTATTTCGAGCCAAACATAATCGAACTGACTCACAAGCAACTCATGTAAACTGTTTTTTTTTTTTTCTTCGTTCTGTTTGAGGACTACTGCTGTCTCATCCCTGTAGCTTAATTCATCTTTCTAATGCCTTCTTCTCAACAAAATTTAAACTAATTATTTATTTTTGCATGAAATATATTAATTAAGTCTGGGAAAATAAATAATAAATTAAAATATTTTGTCGTTTTATATTTTCTATTTTCCAATAAGATTTGCTGTGGAAGATTGGAACTCATGTGCTAGGTGAAAACAACGGAACTTGCGAAAACAGGACGAAGCAAAGGGCAGAGCAATTTTCATTCCTGCTGGGACAGATTTTATGCAAAGGACAAACCCGCCCCACCAACCAAATTAAATAGGTAAAAATGTACAAAAACCTCTCCATCATGTGGGCTCTATGTTTTTCTGTTACTGAGCCAAAAAAATAATAAAACAAAACAAAACAAAACAAAACAAAAAAAAAAAAAGAAAGGTTTGATTTACAGTAGTTACAGTTAAATGAGGCAGTTTCCAACTACTGCATGCATTTGAATCTACGTCCAAATTATATCATATCAATACAAGTGACAATCTAAAATACAACCTCAACTTTCTTTATTTATTTTAATATTAATACATTTTTAAGTTGTAATATCTAAAATTGATTTATTTCAGATAATTGAATTGAAAACTTTGTTAATTTAATAGCTCTATATTAGTAAAATCAAAGTTTCTAAGGAATAGATAGTTGTTCCGAGCAAAGATAAAAAGCAAAAATGTATGAAAAACATACCTCAGCTATTGCTCATTTCGATTTTAATATCTAATATTTAAATTTATTTAATTTGAGTCAGTTAGTAATTTTTTAGCTATTATATTTATAAATTTAGTTTGTATGTTACACAATTCACATGACTATAATTTTATCAAAGTAATTAGTTTTTTAAAAATTTTATATCCGAAAAGCTATCAAATAACTTGAATCAAATAAATTGAAGGACTGGATATAAGAATCAAAATTTTAAAAAATTAGATAGTTAAATTAAAATGACGTATATTCAAATTAATTTTATGCACTTTTACAGAGATAAAGTAATTGAAAAAAGAAAGAGGGCGAGTTACATGTGGACTTGGGAGACCACCACTTCCGGATCCTCCACAGCGCCGGACACTGCAGCATTGCGCACCACCCTAGTGGAAAAGGAAATGCATAGTTAGACCAAATGACAATTTTACCCCTACTCATGTGATTTTGTAACGTTGTATGATTTTTTTTTATTTTATTTATTGTTAAACAGTATAGAAAAAAATATATTATCCTATATTTTACAACCATCATATTTAATTATAAATGATAAATTCTTGCAATAAAAAAATTAATAATTAAATAATTAAATATTAATTTTAGATTATAAAATAATTAAAATAAAATTACCGGATATATAATTCCTAATTCTCGGGACAATTTACACCGCTCGAGGTGGTCGGTCGCATAAATACTAGATTGCGTTTTTTTCCTGTTTTTCTTGGAAACAGCGCCGAGGCGAGGGAAATTTCTCCCGCGTCTTTTTATCCGAGAAATGTTACGTGAACCGCGCTCGCCACGTCATCCGTGGACCAATTTTTTCTAAGTATTATTTTACATCGTTTGGAAGGAAAATAATAAGTTTTGAATTTTAAAAATGTAATATTTAAATATTTGTTACTTGTCAGTGGTGCAGATTCCAAATTTTTTTATTGACAAAAATATGGCGGTCCACGGATGAGTTCGTAGACTTGGTCCACGAAGATGATCTTGTGTTGATTGACCTTGGGTAGTGCGGTGGACTTGAAATGACCGAAATGCCCTCCAACGAATTACCCATTCGAGAGTGGCGGAGAAAGCGAAATTAGAAAGCGAAGGGAAACTAACAAAACGAACGCAACGAATTCAACGGCGGAGATGTGATCTCCCCCGATCTGGACGGCTATAATCCAATCCGAGCTCACACAGCCCATCCGATAAAGCAAAATCAACGGCCGGGATCTCCCCTTACGAGAAAAGATCGGCTCAAATCCACCGTCCAAATAGAAAAGCTCTATACAGCTACTACACTAACCTCTCCGCCGCCGCGGCCGTTAATGGCGCCGCCTCTCGGAGGCTCCTCCTCGAACCCGCTCCTCCCCTAATAACCCTAGATCCAAGAAAAAAAACCCAAGATCAAGCCCTAGAAACCCTAGAATCTCCCCCAAACCCCTCGTAGGGCTTCAGGAGAAGCCACATTACTCACATGTGGGACATTTCGGGTACGTACCTCGACACGGCGAGCTTATCGGCCCCGATCCACCCGATTCCTCCGCCGCCGATGAGCACGAGGAGTACTCCGACGATCGCCAACGGTAGCCACCTCCGCCGCCGCTCCGCCGCCTCCGCCGCCATTGTTTCCGGTGAGTCTCTCTTTCTCTCTTTAGCTCTCTCTCTCTCTCTCGCTCTCTCTCTAGAGAGAGAGAGAGGGCTTAAAATTTTGTACAAAGAAAGAGGGGGAGGGGAGGTGAGGTGTTAAAGAAAAAAGCGCCGAGGGTAGCGGTGATTTATAGAGGGTTGTTCTCCTCGGGGCGATTAATTCCGCGCCGAGTTATTTTGACTAGGGGGGTGAAATTGTGAACATGAAAAAGCGGGCGGGGGAGCTGTTGCGGGTGAAACCCGAACTAACCGCCTCCGTTAGCGACAGGCACGTGCGAGCGGTGTCGGCTGTCGCGTGCGGCGGGCCCACCCCAGTCGCGTGACGTGCTAACGAACGTTTTTAACGCCGGGCTAATGACGGGTGGGGCCCACTAGAGCCGGGTGGATTCGGTAGAGCTCGTTAGGTGAACCTTGTCCACCACGTCACCGTTAGACCACTCAATTACCTCCGATTTGCGTAATATAATAATAACGACAATAATACGACCGGATTTATAGAATAATTTTAAGATTTAAAAAATGAGTGAAATTCCAAAAGGGTACATGGGATCAACATTATTATGCATCATTACACAAAAAGAGAAAGTGCCAAAAAAAAGGACAAAGATTATAACATTTTATTTTATTTTTTTTGTAAATAATGACATATTGTTAGATATGATTTTTGTGATCCAATCAAAATATCAGAGAATGTTATTTTTATATACTTTTTAACATTGAGTAATTTTCAAAATCAACTAAGTTTAAAATCAAATTAGTAAATCCAGTTATATTCGTTTTATTTTTAGCCACGATAAATGGTGTCCAGATGACTTGCTATTATAATTTTATCTCAAAAATATTTATAGGGGTATTAGAATTAGATTTTAAGAAATAGTGAACGCAGTTAATTATGGCTCGGTGGACCAGGTCCAGATAATATTTTTCTCAATGGATTAGGGGATTGAGGAGGGAATTTTGGGTTGAATTAAAAAAAAAAAAAAAAAACGGTTGTAGCATGAATGGGGAGGGTGGGATGTGTTAATGGGGCGGAGGATGGATGATGAGCACATCATCGCACGGCCGTCACGCGTGCCTCGGACGCCACTGCATGAATGCAGGGGCGATACGACGATTTTGCCCTTCATCATGAACCGGGTGTTTCCAAAGATTTGCCTTGTTGGTCAGAGAATAAATGAATTAATTGCATCTTAAAATTGTATTTTACTAATCACTAACTTGTTTTACATGAAAATAAAAAAATGTAATTAGGGACTGTTTTGTTATGGATAACTTGTGGATGAACTCGTGTAGTCCGTGACAGTAGATAGGCACTAGGACTGTTAATAAATGAGCCGACTAAGAGCTAGTTTGTTAAAATATCAAGTTAAAAAATTCAGCTTGTATTCGGTTTGTTTATTAACGAGTCGAACACAAGCTGACTTACGAACAGTAAGTTAAATTATCAGCCTTATTATTAAATAAAAATTTTGAAAAAAAACTAGAAAATTACAATATTAACCAAATTATTAAAATTCATAAAGAATAAACCTCTTTATATTTGGATTGGCCTAAAATTCAAATAATAAAAAATTGTATAACACACACACACACACATATATATTATATATTCGAGCTATTTGGAGCTGAACACGAGCGAGGTGATCCCAGCTCGTGTTCGGCTCGTTTATTAAACGAGCAATCAATTTTGAGCTCATTTCGAGCTGAACAAAAGCTGCATGGCTCGCTAGTTTGCCGGCCCTGCTCATGGTAGGAAAACGACTTATGAAGATGCTATGAAATGTGCGAGAAACTTAGCAGTTTATGTATTCTCAAACATGACCTAATACAGGATTAGTTTATTACTTACAATTTGGGTTGCATTTGTTTTGTACAACTAGAAAAAAGTGCCTATCTCCATTAACAAAATGTATGGCATAAACTTTGCTATGAGAATCAAGATCGAAAAAGATAATTCTACTAATTATAACTAAATTTGATTCAATTGAAACTTTTTGCATTAGTTATCAATGCTCGAAAATTTTATTTAAAAAGCTCTAAAACTTGTTCCAAGATTATGAAGCGATTCGCATTCTAACTTACGCCGTTCTTTGTACATAAAATCAAAAGCAAGCCGAAATTGGAATGATCCAAATAATGTAAAACCCAAAGATGTGAGTTGAACCTGAGATAACCAAATTGAATTAATGACCACAAACACAAGATGATCGAAAACCTACGATAACTAGAAATTAGAATGATTCGAATTCAGATGCAATTCGAAATGCAGAAACAACCCCGCCCACGATTTTTACCTCTAAATTCTGCGATAGTTTTGATCTCCGTGTTTTTTAGCTATGGTTTCACTAATAGTAAACAAAGCCCAAAAGTTTACTCAGACTCGACTTGTCGAACCAATTTCAAAAAATCGGCACTTGTCGATCGAAGCCAATTTCAAAAAATCGACTCAAAATTGATGGAGGCAGATCAAACTTTTTCTGAATCTTTGTCACAATACACTTAACTTGGCCCTTGATCAATTATGGAACTTAGATGATCAATTTGCCTCAAAATGACAATGTGATGGTTCAGTTCACATTGTCTAACTATGCACCTTTGTAGTAGACAAATTCATACAACACAACAAGTCATTCTCGATCTACCTGCAGATGCAACGTAAATATGAACAAAAATTATATAGAGAACACTTCTATGAAAAGATGGTCTGATCAACCTTTCATTACTGTTTTAATACTCGTACATTTATGTGTACGTGATAAGATACGTCTAGATTATGTACTCCTAGAATTTTATGACGATGTTACACTTTTGGTTCTCATGTACACTAAGATGTGGGTTCATATATATTTTAATATATTTCAATTTGAGTTGAGATAGAATACTATCGATAGTAAACGAGTCGTTTTACTACCGATTTGTTTTCGATGATAGAGCTTCCAAATTGACGATCGGCTCCGTTAAATATGATCTAAACCATTTAAACTATCTAGAAATCAAATTTCACGCACTTTCGATATTGTTCTTTTATCCATCAAATGAACAGAAAAATGAATGACTGAAAATGAATATTCTTTAAAAAATGATGATAGGAGTCTTGTAATCAAGATCAAGAGTATAGATCTTGTTTTAAATAGTTTAAAGAATTTTCTAATAAAAATTCAATTGATTTGAATATCCTTATGCCGTTAAACGAGAAAACGTCTCTTATCGACCATTAAAATTACAAATTTTGAAACCCTTTGATCATTAGGCAAATGATGTCGGAAAGATTTGAAATTTGATTTCTAAACACTTCAAGTGGTATAGATCATGTTCAACGAAGCCGATCGTCAATTTGGAAGCTCTATCATCGAAAACAAATAGGTAGTAAAACGGCTCGTTTACTACTGATAGCATTCTAACAAAACTCTTTTAATTTAGAGTAAACTTCAATGATTTAGATCATTTTCACTTTCCTACCATCTGATTCAAAAAATTACAATTAACTCTTCTGTGATTTTATTTCCATTTTTATCTAAAAAAATTTACTATCAAATAGGATAGCAAAGTAAATTTTTTGATAACTGTAGGCAGTTAAAACATGGCAAAGAAAAATGAGCTAAACCATAAGATAGTTAAGTACAACTTTTTGAACTATTCGGTGGCAAAGTAAAAATAAACTAAACCATAGGGTGGCAAATTAGAGTTTACTCTTTAATCTCTTGTAATTTCTGATTGCAAATAATTTCGTCGATTGAATGATCATGTATATATCGCTGATATAGCAATGATCTAGCTTCTTAGTCAATACCGTATTATCAATCACAATTAACACTACCGTGTCATTACTACATGAGTGACACTTCATTGTTCGCTTAACTAAATTATATTGTTGGACTTAATTGTAAAAATTTTTAAAGTCCAAGCCAAAAATTACAACAAAATTAAAATTTTGAGGATCAAAACGTCACCCTCCTCGTAGTTTGAGGAACCAAATAAAGTGCAATTTATTCTAATCATTTTTTTATAAAAATGTGCCCTAATCGTTGATTAATTCATTTTGAAGCTAAGTATATAGAGACCCATGTTTCATGCACAAATCATGCATGGGCACGCTCTTAAACAATTACTCAACTACAATTACTGAGTTTTATATGCAATGATCATCACCTTTGGCGCATGCATATATACATGCATGAGTGTATCATAAGACACCGTAACCTTCATTCACGCACATTTTTATGCACGCGGTTATGCGTAATGCTTGTAAATGTTCTACAACTTCTCTACAAATTTTTTATAGCTAGCTTGCTAATTAGGTGAATATATTTTATTTGATATATATATATATACACACACTTGTTCAAAAGTTACGAAGTTTAAGAATAAATTCGGTCATTAATACATGATTATGTACTTGTGAATTACAGAATTATTTGTAAGCATAGTTATACTTGTTTGATCAGAATCATACAAAATTTACGTAAATCGTAACTAATGCATGGCACAAATTAAATCCAGATTCTGGATACGGTTATAATATTTCACAAACAACTTCACATTAATTATAATCACAACTAGAACACAGCAAAAAATAATAAATAAATAAAAATTAGAGAACTCAAATTCAACCCAAAAAACTTAACATCCTACACCTCCAAACAGGATGTTAATTAGTATCTGAGCTTCTTTAATTTATCACGCTCGAATTCTCTTAACTTGTGTCATCGCAACTAGAATTAATAATCTCAATCTCTTCGCGGCATGCATAACTTGCTTATCATTTAACTTTTACTTCGCTTCTCAAATAGCACAAGAACTAACTAAAATTACATTTACCTTAGATCAAAAGTTATAATAATAATAATAATAATAATAATAACCTTTTATTAAAGTCAAGATAATGATGCTATACCTAATTAACCAGGCAACAATTAATTATGGTTCTAAAGTTCTCCAAAACCAATAATGGCTTTATGTCCTCGCGAGCCCTAAAAGTGTTTTAGGTTTTAGATTCAACCAACCTCCCACAATAAATGGCAGGACCCCGGCAAGATTGTAGCGTGGAAAATATTGCTTGCGTTAGGTTTAAGTTACCAAACACACAGCTGTGGAAACTGTTATTAGTTAACTATCTATTATTGGTTACCGACCGTCCCTAGAGCAAGTGGTAAAGGGTTTGATGGTTGGTATCCGAGACCTAAGTTCGAATCCTAATTAATTCACATTTCTAGCTAAGTTTATTTCTAAATGAAATAAAACGAAGCAGGTAGCGTGCTACCTATCTCTCAAAAAAAAAAAAAAAAAAAAAACCTATCCATTATTGGTTACAACAAGTTTAATTTTTTATACTTTGACAATAGGCACAGAATTGAAGATTAATGAGTTAAGTTGGATGAGTCCAGAAAATTGAGTGGAGCTACAGTCTATAATAGACTTAACGGCAAGAGACCTAATAATTGACCTAATGTCCAGGTCGATTGAGTCAGATCGAAGCTCATAAGTGTTGTGACTGAGCCCTTCTTATCGACACGTACTTTTGGGATAGTTGATTAGCGCTTATAACCCCACAAAGACCACCATATAAATTATTTTAAAATAAGGGTCTGTTTGGTTCATCATTTGTAATATTGATAATTCTCTATATTTTTTTATAGAAACTATTACTGTTCAACATAAGTTGAATATATAGTTATAAAAAGTGCTAGTAAAATATATATATATATATATAGTAAAATTATTATAATTTTGCAAATGGTAGGAATACTAAAGTATTATGAATTATGAGGTATTTTTATTTTCATACGCAATAAAGTCCATTAATAAAAATATACTAGTCCTTAATAATTGGCCTCCTAACTCTCAAATATTCGCGCGATAAGTTAAATATTATAAATCTAGAACCCTGCTTTAATATCCGTGCGCATTGATTTTCATTTTCTTGGCTTTTGAGTTCACCACTACTTCGCTTGGACGATAGTGGTTGTGTTGGAATATGCGATACAGTATACTTTATTGAATCGTGCAGAAAAACACTGTGTACAGTGTACGTATCTCATACTCCAAATATAAATTAATAATAACCGTTATTAATACGTATACTTTAAAATATTTCCTAAGGCACGAGAGTTCTATGAAGAGCAACTTAATTATAATAGATTGTTCCATAGTGGTCGTAGGATGCCCTTAATTTAACTTGTACCTTCAAAATAAACCTTTAAACAAAGTATCTTTTAAATTAAAAAAAAAGGCTACTCATTTGATTGTTTTGAAAAGTACTACTTGGATAGGGATCATGGACTCTTTTACATGTGCCTCATTATTATATTGAAGTTTTCCTTGCATTTTAGAGCATAATTAATAGTATCCAAAGTGCCTTGAATCTATACAATTATCATCACCAAATAATAAATCTTAGGTACACCGAAATTTAAAAGGCTCATAACAAATACTATTCGCATTGTACTATATTTTGGGCCGGAAAAAAAAAAAAAAAATTCAGTGAGAAACTTCCAAACAATAACTCATTAAGGAACCACATTAATCCGTCGCCTCATGTCATTTTTATCTTTATCTGACTATTATAATCATTTCCTTTAGAATATAAAATACTTTTGAATTTTAGTATTAAAAAACACCCTACAAATGCAGCAGATCAGGGTTTCCGACGAAATATCATTAGGGAGCTCTCAACTTAAGTTTCATCTGTATTTCAGTCCCTACAAATGGCAGCAGATCAGAATTCCCAACGAAATATCATTAGGGAGCTCTCGGCTGAAGTTTCGCGGCTTTGATTATTTTATTTTGTTTTTTTCTCCCTTGGAATTTGGTTGCTAAAACAACTCTCCACCCATTCACTGGCGCTCATCATGCATGGATTGATGCGCACCTCTTATTGGTGGCAACATAATAAAATCCTTCTATATTATCTATATATATCCATAACTACTACATCTACTACAAAGGTCAACATGCCCACATGTATTGCCCCCAAGGAATTATTATTATTATTATTACTACTATTATTATTATTATTGGTGAAATTGGATAGAGTTGACCTAAACTTGTGTGGATCATTTAAAAGTGATTGTTTAATTTTTAAAAAATTTTGTTGTTTTTACTATTTAACATTTCAAATAGTTTGGTTTGTCTACTTAAACATAATTGATTATTTTTCAATGCACCTTACGTCGTTAATCCGAACGCTTGATCTTTACCTGAAAAAATTATAATTTATTTGACAGTAGAGATCAGACAATCAGATAAAATGAATGACCATTTAAAGATACGGTGTACGCAATAATTTTTCACAATTAATAAAAAACTAAAATTAAATAAAATAAAAGGTTAGGTAGTAAAACAAAATTTTTAAAAATTAGATAGTTATTTCCAAACAACTTAAAATTCACATTTAAATATTTGCTTCAATTATCTCCATTTATCATGGGCCTTATATAGGGAATTTCTAAAATATTACAAATCGGTAAAACCATCAATCGATCCCTTTTAAGGTCCCATTTAGATCCAAGAACATCTTATTTTGTAAATTAGGAGTGTGATTAAATGTGCCTATCAATTATTATTTTTTCAGATAAGATAAATCACCTCATATATAAAATATATTATTCTATCGAATTATAAACGTCAAAATCTTTTAATTAAGAATCAAAATTAGATTTTTAGCTTGTAATATAAAAAAATTATTATTGAATATCATATTCCGACATCTAAAGATCTAAAAGAAAGGCATACAAATAAGCTTATTTTTTATTTCACATTTTCAGCTAAATTTATTTCTAAAAAAATAAACAAAGCGTGTAGCAATAGCACGTTACTTTTCTCTAAAAAAAATTTTTTAAAAAAAAGCTAAGCTTAATTTTTAGAAGAGTTTTTAAAAATAATGGATTTGGATTGAATTGAATTAGGCTGAATTGGACAGATAGTCAACGGTCAACGCAAGTTTCACTCTCGTAATGACACGTGGTACGGCCTTTCTCTTTTTTGTTTTTTTATTTTTTTTTCCCAAACCACACGCCACGTGGCGAACTATCCCACCTCAATTACTCTCTCTTATAAATATTAAATAAATTAAAAATAGAATATAAGCGATTAATTCATATTTATTTATTTAATATAATATCAAAATTGAAAGCTTCTTAAGTAACATTGAGCATAGTCTTATTTAATTTAACAACCGCCTCTCTTTTTGTTGAACATAAATACAAATTAAAAGCATTATTTTCTGATAACTGAAAATTTTCAAAATAGACGATTGATTATTTTACATTCTTTGATATAAAATCAAAGTAGAAAATTTAGTTTTATTTAATTTGTATCTACATTTTGAACCTATATATAAAAATATTTTGATTCAGTGACTGTATCTAGCGCAATTGGCTAAAGGCTTAATGTTGATATATTTCAGGTTTTAAGTTCAAAGCATAGTTTCTTCACATTTCTTGCTAAGTTTGTTTCTAAAAAATTTGGACGAAGTGCATAATCTAAACAAACGTGAGAGCGAGTTCTCTAATCACCTAGACTATTAGGACATGTTTAGTTCACGATTGGAGCAGGAATGAGAAAAGGACTGATAAAATATTTAAAAATATTGTATTCATTATTGAAATAAAAATCAAAATGGATAATTAATTGAGACATCTAAAATTTTGAAAGAGCGTTTTGATTAAAATGGAGGAAAATGATTAATGTAGGGGATCGAGAGAGGTGTTTGTGAAAGAAAATTTTAAATGATGTACTCTACGATGAGTCAATTCAAAATTTAAAGTCGAATTAAAGTATAAATGAATTGGATCATTTTCATACCAGAATAAAATGAGAATCGAAATCTAATTTCTATAAAAAAATTAAATAAATAACTCTCAAAACGGTTAAACGATCAATCATGATTATGTACTTTTTTTTTTTTAAGAAATAGATAGCGAGCTACCCGCTTCACTGATTATGTACCTTATTTAACATTCCAACCACCTCTCTTTGGAGGGGTGTGTTTGTGTGTGTGTGGTGAGAACCTCGTTAAGTCCTAGGCGTTAGGTGCGACGTGCATGCATGGTCAAAATGGTGCCCTCTAAAAAGCTATATATATATATATATATATATATATATATATATATATATATATATATGCTAAGGCTACTATCCTATTAATAGGATTGGAGCACTTGTCCTATCAAATTGTTCTTAAAGATAGAGATTCCGAATTGATGATCGGAGCCATTGAAGTTGATCTAGAGTATTTGAAATATCTAGAAACTAAATTTCATAAATTTTAAAAATTATTTACATGGTGATCAAAGTGTCGTAAAATCGACAATTTTTGACGGCCTATATGAGCGCTTTCCTATGTTTAAGGTGTAGAAAATCCAAATTGCTTGATTTTTGATAGGAAAATTCTTTCATAATATTTAAATAAGTTTGATATAACTCCTGATTATGATTGGAGAAAGTCTAACCTATATTCTAAGCAGTTATGGTCATATTATGACCGTATTTGTGACTCATTAAGATGGAATTGATAATAATTTGAAATATTACAAAATTTGCGTTTCTAAAATTTCCTAAATTGTTAGCATCAATTCACGGTGCGGATTCATCAATTTGAAAGTTCTGAGTCATGATCAAACGACTTGATAGGACAATGGTCCCCATCCTATTAATAGGATATAGCCGGACTATATAATTATATATAATATATATATATATATATATGTGTGTGTGTGTGTGCGCGCGCGCGCGCGCGCTGTGTGTGTTATGAATTATTATGAATTATGATCCAACTAACTTTGTACGATTTGGTGGTTAGCTTGTGTCCAAATCCAAATTTGCATATTGAATCCAACACTCATAAATAATATGAGTATACCATAGAAAAAGAGGGGAAAAAAAAAGAGAGTATATATTTATGCTACGCATTAATTATAACGCCTTAATAGTCTCATATCAGTTAGAAAACGAACCATATTTGGGTTTATTAAGATCAAAAATCCTAATAGTAAAAAACTAGAATTAAATACTTTAGAACGGTGGCTTTAGCCAAATAAATTATTATTGCTAACAGGTCAAATTGTTCATTTGGTACCAAAGCCGAATGCCAGTAAGTCTGCGGGTCTAGAAGTGCTATACCACTTGAATATGCATACAATTAAAAATACAATTGCCACATTATATGCGTCTTCTTTATTTTGATCCATTAGAAAGTACTACAGTTATAAATAAATTTTTTTTAATTGCATGCAGTTGAAAACCATTTTTACAAATATAATGGGAGTAACCCCCAATGTAGAGGGAAAAATAAGTTTTGTTTAAAAGATGTTTAGGTAAGATAAACTAATCTCTTATTTATAATACCTCTCTTCACTTGTTGTGACTAAAAATGTGAATAATTTGAGCGTTATTCCTATTGCTGCAATTGATCCTCTTCATGCAATTCCAACTGGAACAGTTTTATCTAAATACATTAAATCAAATACAACATTTAGATTTACATATAATTTTAATTGTAGCTAGCATAGTAACAACTACATACAACAAAAGCATTTAGCTTTAACTTTGCAGTAATTAAGTATGGAAAAGTAATCATTATTGTCGGATCGTTGGCGCTAACTATTAATTCCAAAGGCTCGAGTTGTTAGAAATACGCAACCAATTCACTTAAAGCGTACAGATATAGTACCTATACGGGTCTCGAACTCTCGATTGTGACTCAGCCCAACCAGCCTCACGCTACTTCGAATATATGACTCGGCCCAGTCAGCCTCACGCTACTTCGAATATGACTGAGCCCAATATGACCTCCTGCCATAGAGTAAGATGCTAACCCATTTAAACCAACAACTATATAATATATGTACGAGCATAAAATATTTTACTTAATTAAGGGACGTGTAAAGTTTCATCTTTTTGAGAATTTTAACTAGTTGTAGAATTAGTTGAATTAATATTAAGTTAAGTGAAACGTTCAATTTGTACGGCGCTGTTTATAACTTTTGAATGTGTATGTGTGTGTCAACAAATAGTAATGTTGAACAAGCAATTTTTTTAAATCGATTCTTTGACCTTTATCTCCAAAAAGAAAACAAAAATATAAAGATCTTTAATATATTATTTTTGGAATAATTACTTACGTATGTACCTCTCAAAATTTTTAAAATATATGATATATACTTACTTTTTTTTTTGTTTCAAATATAGCTCTCTTATTTTTCTCTGCTATTCAAAAATACTCCTACTGTTAGTACCGTTAAGTTATTTCGGATTAAATTCCGATTAAATTTCTACCAAAGTTAAAAAAAAAAAAAAAATTCAAATGGGTCCTTAGGGTTGAGTGGGTGGTTGGTTTAATAGTATAATCTAACGGATAAAAATAATCTAAAAGTTAAATCTAACGATGGAAAGCTCAATAATTTTTTGTGCTATCGATAGTATCCTAGCCGGACTCTATATAAGTAATTGCCGGACTCTATAAGTAATTGCCTTTTTTTTTCCTTAGCCCCCCCCCTCTCTCTCTCTCTCTCTCTCTCTCTCTCTCTCTCCTTCGTTGTTTAATTCTCAGCCTCAATTCACTAAAATATATAGTGCACATTCTCTCTCTCTCTCTCTCTCTCTCTCTCTCTCTCTCTCTCTCTCTCTCTCTCTTCTTTGTTGTTTAATTCTCAGCCTCAATTCACTAAAATATATAGTGCACATGCATACTAACAAGGTCATCACTTTTCAACTTAATTGATTAATAACAAAATCGATTGTGTTGGCAACTTCTTTAATAAGGCATGCACACAAAATATCCTTAATTTTGACCTATATATTTTACCAGTTTGGAGCTTCTGCAAAAATATTATTTGCGAATAGCTGCTTAAAGAAGCACGTGAAATATTTTCTTGAGGAAAAAAGAACAAATCTCGATATTATCTATAGCTTCGAAGAAGTAGAAGCTCATTTTAATTTTCTACAACAATAGTAAACTCTTGTTAATTAACTTTTTTACTTTTGATTCTCAGAATAGATCTTTTTCCTTTCCTTTTTTTTTTTTTACTCGAAATAATAAACTAAGCACCTACTGCTCTTTTGGCATAACATATATATTTTCTTTTTCAACTGCAGCCACTTCGTGTGTTATATATATATATAGAAAGAGAGAGTCCGACTACTATGCCATTAATGGCATCAAGCGCTTGTTGATATCAAATTTTTCGCCGTTTTATCTACCCTTTATTTGATCATTTCCACATGTTAGATTATACTATTCAATTAACCATCCACTCAAACCTAGGGCATCACTATCATCTTAATAACACATTCCTTCATCAAAGGGGCCGAAAACCTAATAGCACCAATGATTTCGTGCTATTAATAGTATAGTAACCTTGTTCTATATATATAGCTTTACCAAATAGAAAAGAAGAAAATTTACATTGTGGCTGGAAGCTAAATTTAGACTTTTGAGTCTCAAAAGGAGAATCGATCTTTAGCTTAAAACATTTCGTTCTTGAGATAAAATAGAAATGCATGTTTGGAGATTAATATATTGATTCTCCTAAAACACCATACAAATAGCATTTCATTGAGTAACACATAGGCCAATGTATACTATACTAATGCACCAATTTAAACCAATGCAATTTAATAATAGTTTTTTTTTTTTGAAAGATATAGGTGGCATGCTACCCGCTTCGTTTATTTCATTTAGAAATAAACTTGACTGAAAATATAAATCAACTAGGATTCGAACTATTACCGACCATCCCTAGCGCAAGTGTAGTTGAGAGATAATAAATAATATATGATAGATAATAGGCTATAGTTCTACGTTCTATATATTAACGCTCTGTTTGGCACCAAATAAAATAAAATTTAATAAAATTCAGATGAGCCGACCGTCCCTAGAGCAAGTGGCAAAGGGTTTGATGGTTGGTACCCGAGATCCAAGTTCGAATCTTAGTTGATTCACATTTCCAGCTAAGTTTATTTCTAAATGAAATAAACGAAGCCGATAGCGTGCTACCTATCTCTCAAAAAAAGCAAAAAAAAAAAAAATTCAGATGAGAAGTATTCAGATGAATTCATTAAGAAATGAAGCATTTTTGTTTGGATTAAATCGGAGTTCAACTGGGTTCTATTCTATATTCTCATTTGGTAAAAGAAAAGGAATTAATGATTTCAATGTGATTACTTTTTTTCACAAGAAACATGCATATAATATAATAATAACTGATGTAAGGTTGGTATTTTGGGGTTATTGACAAAGTATAACTAATAACAATTGAATTCTCACCATATATATCCCATCACAAACCATTCCTACTACTATGAGAAATTTCACCAAATCTTTCCGAATAAATTGCCTCACTAATGGAATATTTGCTAAACTCGGTGGACTTTTTGCTCCAGCTTGATTCAATCGTACTTTTTGAAAAAATTCTAACATTGACCACATCAAAATCTTTCCAAACAAAATTGAATTTTTACTAACTTACAGTACCAGATACCTGATTCAGAAAAAACATATAATTTTCAGTTCATTAGAATTCTAGAAATTGGGGTAGCCAAACAAGGTCTTAATTGGTGGTGCATCTAATTGCATCACATGCCCCCTCACTAATAGACCAATCAAACCATTCTAATGTTCTCTTTCTCAATCACCCCACAAATTTTGCTCACCCCTATTCCTTTGGGTGGGGGGGTTCCAAGATGTCCACATGGAAGCCATGTGTGGCAACAAGTTTACACCCCATGTGCACCTAAAAGTGGCTAACATGGCCATGCCCCCTAACTATAGAATTAGGCTTAATCCATTGGACTACGACATTCAATCCGATTTGCATCTTTTTTGTCTTTGCGTGTACTCCCATAATTAAAAGTTATGTACAATGTGTACACCCCGTAGATTGATTATATGGGATGTACTCTTCACCCAATTTTAAAAAAAAAATGTTTAAAATATGACACTCACATTGCTATATAATATCTCTTATCGATCACGTTATTTTTATTGTACTTTTCTCTTAAAAAGAGAGATGTAATTGGTTGAACAAAGATAAATTAGGGTTATGATAGGAAATAACTGTAATAATTCTCATATCCTTAAATATCGAGTGAATTATGCCATGTGTTTTTGTTGTAAATGAGAGTGAAAAATATTGATGGCAATTTTACAAACACTTGGTGGGCAATTTCACAACCCACTCTCTACAAGCATCTAATTGAGAATCAATCACAAGAGCAATAACAAAATAAACCAAATCACAAGAACACAAGGATTTACGTGGTTCGGCTATGCCTACATCTACGGGAGAACAATGTAAAAGAAGCTTCCACTATAAATTTGGAGATTACAAGAGAGATTCAAATGGGAGAAGTATCACCTTAACTCCAAGGTATAAAAGAGAACTCCAACAATCTCTAGCTCTATCCAAATGGTATAAACCACACCTCACAAGGAAGATCTCACCTCCTTCTTGATAGAACCAAGATCAAAACCAAGCCTAGGATTTTCTCTTTTTTCTCCAACTTCTTTTCTCACTCTCTACTTCTCTCTCTACTTTTCTCTCATATTCCAATATTCCACTTTAACTCTTTACGAGAAGAGGCTAACAATATGAGCCTTTGGATCAAAAGAAACATGATTCAAAGGCTTACAAATAGGGGACCCACATACATAATAAAAATATAGAAAGAAGAGATTTGGACTTCACCAAATTACATAGCCCAAATAGTAAGGCCCAAATAGCAAATAGATCCAATGTAATTAGCTCAATAATTTTCATAAAAGAGAAAATAAGAGGAAGGTAAAAATATATAGAACTTGTCTAAACTATAGATCATTTTGAATCAACTATCTAATTTTTCAAAGTTTGGATTTTATTTCAACGATGTTTTAACTTTAAAATTTAAACTAATTTCTTACTTTAATATATTATGGCTGCGAGAATTGCATGAATCATACCAACTAAATCAGTAAAAATAAACAATACATTTAAATTTTTGAAGTTAAAGTATCAATGGCTGACTCAAATCAAAAAAATTGAAAGATTGGATAGTAAAATTAATATTCTAAAAAGTTGGGTAGTCGATTCAAAATAGTCTATTGTTCAGACAAGTTTAGTTTTTACCTAAAAGAAACAGAAAACATGAATTTGTATTATAGAAGTACGATATAGGGATTAAAACACCGAAAAACTTACGAAAGAGAAGTGACTTAGAACTGATTAAGATTGCATGTTACCAACGAGATCAATCTCATATATTTTTAAATTCTACCCAAGGTAGAACTCTACATTGCTTAGACCAGTAGTCAACAAGCCAAACTTTGTAAAATGCATTGTTGACACTTTAATTAGTAATTCATTTATTATTACTAATATTTAATTATTATATGTATATCATATTTTGATCGTAAGATAAATGANTATATATATATGAAATTTATTGTTTGGTTAATTGAAACAAGTAGAATTTGTGGAATGCAATCAGATAAGAGGGGAACAATTAATCATTTGCTTTCTAGGTATATAACAAGCAGTTATACAAACAAAATATATTCTTGTGAAAATAAAAAAGAGAATTTTCTTCATTTTTTAGGAAGAGAATGTAGGATTTTCTTTTAGTGTGCACACAAGATATGCAAGAAGAATTTGAGTTTTGGTTGTTCATAAGAATATGATGGTTGTATGTTGTTCTAAGGACAAATAAGAATAAATGACTTAGGATCCGTTTGGTATCTAGACTCATCTAATGCTAATAGGTAATTGATATAGAGTTAGGGTGAAAGTACATAAAGATATACTTCTGTATTTTTTGATGGGACTATAAAAATATTTCATAACTGACCCATTACCAATATATGCAATGCAATATTACGTACGAAAACAAACAGAATATTTTTCCGTTCTACTTTTTTCTCCATATATGATGTAATTTCTCTGTAATTTCAAATGTAGATTTAGGCCCCGTTTGGATACCTCTAAAAACGTAGCACGCTGGTAGAAAATAATCCTATGAAGCGTTTGGAAGAAAAAAAAAATGACGTAATTTTTGGAGTATAGTTATACTATACTCCAAAAAATAGAGTAAACTTACAATCCACTTTAACCAAAGGAAAAAAATTCCATCATTTTGGGCTCCCAAAGATGTATCAATTTTTAAATTTTAAATTTCAACATAAAATTTTAGATTTCAAATTTTAAAATTTTAAAATTCAAATTTAATTTTGATTTTAAATTTCAAATTTTAAATTTCAAATTTCAAATTTCAAAAACTTCAAATTTTAAATTTTAAATTTCAAATTTCAAAAACTTCAAATTTCAAATTTCAAATTTCCCAAAAAGTTCAAATTTCAAATTTCAATTTTCAATTTCAAATTTCAACTTCCAACTTTCAACTTTCAAATTTCAAATATCAAATTTCAAATTTCAAAAGTTCAAATTTCAAAATTCAAAATTCAATTTCAAATTTCAAATTTCAAATTTCAAATTTCAAATTCAAACTTCAATTTCAACTTTCAAATTTCAAATTTCAAATTTCAAAAAGTTCAAATTTCAAATTTCAATTTCAAAATTTTAATTTATTTTTAATTTTTAATTTTCAATCTTCAAAATTTAAATTTAAACTTAAATTTAAAATTTTAAATTTATAAATATGTAAATTTATAAATTATTAAATTTGAAATTTAAAATTTTAATTATAGATTTTTTAAATTTCAAAATTTAAAGTTTAAATGGTATACTTTAAGTTTTAAATTTTAAAGTTTCAAATTTCAAATTTGAAATTTCAAATTCCAAATTTCAAATTTCAAATTTAAAACATAAAATCTAATTTACTTTTTAAATTTTAAATTTTAAATTTTAATTTTATATTTTGAATTTTTATTTTTAATTTTTAAAATTTTATTTTTAAATTTTGAATTTTGAATTTTGAATTTTGAGTTTTGAATTTTGAATTTTAAAATTTTTGAAATTTAATTGTTATAAATACTGTGGAATTGTATGATATGTATCCAAACAGCTTAAAAATGAAGCTGTGGAATTTTTTTATAGTTACAGGATTCCGTATTTCATTTAGACCAAAATCATAGAATAAAAATTCCATGAAGTTTTTTAACGATGCATCCAAACAGGGCCTTAGAGAATTTACCTTCCTACATGACACTCCCAAATAATATACAAGGCCAAAGCGTAAAAACTCTTCTTGGTTGGCTATTGTTGCATCCACCCATGACATATTAGTAAGAGTTAATTTCATACGGGTCTCTACAAATATAATAAATTACAAATATATCCTTACAAAGTTCAACTTTTATAAATTGTCTCTACAAAGGTCCTAATATTTTCAAATATATTCCTCTGGTTTGTTACTGTTAACGTATTGTTTATTTTATAAGTGAAACGACCTTTTTGCCATCACAAACCAACTGTTAATTTAAGAGGAATAAAAAGTTCAATTTACCTCATTAACTAATTAGGGTTAAGTATTTTATCGATGATTAACTAATTTTTTTAACGAATCCTAACGGTAGAAACATATTAGGACTTTTATAGAGACAACATATGGAAGTTGAACTTTGTAGAGATATATTTGTAATTCACTATCTTTGAAAGGACCTGTATGAATTTAACCCTATTAGTAATGTTGGGACAAACTATAAGATGGCAAAGCAATAGGACTTGAATTAGGTTTGCTTTTTGTATTAGCAAAGCCGTAATAAAAGAAGCTCACCACATTATAAGGTGCTTGTGTATATGTTTTGTGAATTATCCAACAAAAATACTCATAATAGAGCAATACTACATATACACCGATAAATAAAATATAAATCTTACATTCTAACCATCCAATGGCTAATATCATTTTATGAGTATTAAAATCTTCTTCTTTAATCCTAAAGGCCAAAAAAAAAAAAAAAAAAACCACCTTTGGCTGAGTGAGTGTAAAATTTACTTACACCCTATAAGTAGAGTGTAGGGTAGCATTTTCCAAGGCCATGATACTTGCCCTACTTTTTTTTTTTTTTAAGAGAGAGAGAGTTAAATGCAGTACGCTATTTGCTTCATTTATTTTTTTAAAAAAATAAAGTTAATTAGAAATATGAAACAACTAGGTTTCAAACTTGAAATCTCATAATATCAATCATAAAATTTTTTACTACTTGAACTATGGATAGCTAATACATTACACTACTGTATTAGTTGTTATTTGCTAATGGAAACCCATGCACTTCAACCTGTAATTAACGATTACAATCTTGTTTCATACTTTAATTTCCACCACCTACTTGATCGTAATTCTTATGAATCTAAAACTTCGTATAATAAATTGTAGCGATACCCTTCTAAATCCCAATTTTCATTAATAAACTCTCGTGATTTAGGGATATTTGAAGGAATTTTTGAAAATCAATGACAGCATTTTGGTCAATCAGAAATATATATTAAATATTTTTGAAGTTTTGGAAGGTATATTAGATATTATCCTTGAATTTATAATTTCATTTTTTTGATAATATAAGTATTTAGAGAAGAAAAAGAAAAACAAGTGTTTCGCATGCTTGGAATCAAGGGCTAGCTGTTTGGCATTATGTATGGAGGTGCAAGCACACCAGACTCTCCCAGTTTAGTGAACTTGATTTAGGGTTCACCGAATCCATATAATCGAGAGAGCGAGATCGGTCGATCCCGCGAATTCAGCTTTGCAACACAGGCACACGCTAGTCACACGATCTCGAACTTGATTCATACACCATTTCTTAGTTGTGTGGTGTATAGTTAAGAAAAACCAGTTGTTTTCGCAATTGGATGGCTGGATTGAAAACAGAAAAACGAAATGAACATGCAGCAGGATACGTGATATATGCTACTTACGACGTGCATTAGGTGCAGACAAGAATTCCTTTACCACGAAAGTACTTTAAGTGAATGTTGGATCGTTGGCACTAACCATTAATCCCAAAAGCTCAAGCTGTTAGAAATATACTCTCAATTCACTTAAAACATACAGACACAACGCCAAGGGCCTTGATTGTGACTTGGCCTAACCAGCCTTACGTCATATCAAACATGATTCGACCGAATCCAGCATCTCTCAATTTCGAACGTACGTAATTCCATCTAATTTGACCTCCCGTTACTTATAAGGTAGGATGCTGGCTCCTTTAAGCTAATAGTGAAGACTTAAACTCAATTAGGAGGATAGAGATTGAAATTGAAAGACAATTCATCTTTAAGAGCACTTAGACGATACTTGAATATGTTTTTTTTTTTTTTTTTTTTGGAAAGAGAAAATACTTGAATATGTTCAACAGTTGTCCACAAGGCTTTGCTTAAGAGACAGCTGAGGATGTCTCTTCTTACTATAAATTTGGTGCACAACTCATCAATGTGAATAGTCCCACATCCATCATATTCTGTTGATGAATGGTATCTAACAATGCATATCAATGACTATCTATCTTTATGTCCATATATATTTAGATATACCACGAGAATTGTCTCCTTAGATATATAATTTGGATATGCCCCCCCAACAAACTTGTATTCCCATGTGAATTACTACAAATTAAGGTGTGTACCACTATATATGAAAATTGTGGTTTGCTATACACTCAAACCTCTTTTAATAGGAAATTAACCAAAAGTGCCTAACAATAGATATAGGTTTGAACAAAGGAACTTTAATCAGTGTGAAAAAAAATAAGCTGAGATGGAATCCCAAAACGTCAAAATTACAAAACAACCGTTGTACTAAGGATGCGTTTGGTTCGAGTTATCCTGGCAGAATTACAGGCAATCCTGCCAGGATAACTATGTTTGGTTAATCCGCTATGTAATCTAATCGTTAATGTAGGATTACAAATCGAGCAGGATTACATCGAAAATATTAACCGGAGGGGGGTCGTGTATCTTGCATTACTGAAACCCGTTAATACTACATATTATGTAAAATGACAATTTTACCCTCCAACAACCCCAAATCTAATTAACGGCATTATTTTCATCTCTCTCTCGCCTTCCCCCCGGCCCTCTCTCTCGCACGCCGCTTTCTCTCGCTCTCTCTCTCTCTCTCTCGCGCACGAACACCTATCATCTTCTATTGCGCCGTCCTCCCAAGTAATCATCGTGATCTCCTTCCATCCATTCGTCATTTCCATAAAAAATAATATTCAAATGACCACAATAAGGGCAATTTTGGAAAAAACTATACTTTTATGTCAGGATTACTAAATTTTATAAACTGAACCAAACATATTAATCCTATAAACACTGTAATCTAGTATTACATTACTGTATTAAACCAAACGCTCTAATGCAGCATTAGTAGTAATCTCACGCCGAAATCCAAGATATCTGGATATGTCGAGATACTTTGTAATATTACATAACTCGAACCAAACGGGCCCTAAAGGTTAAGTTGTTAGAGAACAGTGTTTATATATTTTTATATTTAACACTCTCTTTACGTCTGGGCTTGAGAGTTTTTGGAAGGCTCATGACGTAAACTTGAATTAAATGGGAAAAAATTAATAATGCAAGGAGTATAGCCTGACTCAAACTCAGAACCTACTGCTCTGATACCATATGAAACAACCATTGTACTTTAAAATTTTAAGCTGTCAAAAAATGATGTTTATATATTTTTATATTTAACAAAAATAACCCAGAAAGTTTGGCGTAGCAGGAAAGGCTAATTGAGCAGTACTGCAAGTTATTAGTTGTTAAATAGTACAATGAGTTCCCCACCCAAGTCAAGTCCTACTGCCTTGTACTATTGTTATTCTACCTGCCGCCACTCTTCTTGATCAATAAAATCTATGTCAGCCTTTCCAATCGTACTGCTATGAATGGTGTTCAATATTTACATTCAACACTTGCTCTTATATCTTGGTGTTTTTGATAGATTCAAAATACGAACTTCATTCGAACGAGAGAAAATTAAGTGAGAGTAGAAGCTTGGCGGGCGAGACTTGAATCCGTTTAAAGAATGTGAACGGTGTTTTTCTTTTCTTTTTTTTCTTGAGAACAATATAAAGATCTACTTATTTCATTCATTAAGAAAAAACGAACTTAACAATAAAGGTAAGATAGAGAGACTTTAAAGAAGAAATAGAAAGAAAGAAAGATGAGAGAGAAAGGAAGAGGGAGAGGACGATAGAAGAAAAGAAATAGAGATTAATAAGATTTATCTCACTGATTCAGCGTCATCCGGATGTTAAAGAGCATTCGCAAGGAATTGTTGCTTCTCTTCTGAAAAATAATACTATTCCTCTCTAACCATGATATCCACCAGATAGCATTTAAGGAAGCAAAATCATTTTTCCTCAAATGTCCTTCTCTTACATCCAACCAGTGTGTGTCCCATAAATGCCACGCCCCTCTCACATCTTCTTTTTAATTATTTTTCCCTCTAATCTGTGTTGTAGATGAGTTGCTCTCAATAGACCATCAAGAATGCTTTTGATAACTGGGCCTGTTTGCAACAATACTCAGAAAGATGCATAAAGATTTCTTGAATTTGATGAATTGCATAAGTAAGATGGTCCCTGAATCCACTTACTGTCTCACAATTAACTTTGTCACTTTAGAGGGGGAAAAAGGAAAAGTTGAGATCTAACTATGCTTTGGTCCAGTTGCAAATCATCCTCTGAACTTCAAGATGTTGTAATTTGCTTTCTGACTCTGATTTGCAGTACTCAATTTTCAGATTAATCTAGAGTTTTTTTTTTTTTTTCCTTTTTTTCATGTTCTTGAAAATACAATCTTTCAAGGTGATCACCTTAGATTATATGCACTAATGGATGATACTGCAAAAATATTAATGGGCACGGCCCATATAGGCCCAGTCGCGTTGGTCCACAGACCAGTCCATAGGAATGGCAAGCCCATATATATGATGCGCGGTCGTCCCGTACCGTGCCACGGGCCAGTCCATAGAAATGGAAAGACCCGTATACGATGCGTATCGTGTTGTGCCGTGCCATGGGCCAGTCCATAAGAATGGCAAGACCCGTATACGATGCACGGGCCGTGCCGAGCCGTGCACTGGCGGCGCGGCACATTCGACACCCCTTAAAAGCCTTGACGCCGGTAGGGGTGAAACTGGGCCCGGGCCTAAACAAGTTCGGCCTAGTGGGCCATGTATGGGCTGGGCTTTGGCTATTACAATTATAACTATGGATCTGAGTCGGATTTAAAATTTTAGGCCTGATAATATTTTGGGCCTGATAAAATTTTGGGCCTACTTGGACAGGTCAAAGCTCAGGCTGGGCCGGCCCAGAAACCCTATACATTTAAGAAAATATTTAATCATATATATAAATAATATATTTAACAATATAAACGAATGAAATATATAATATTTTATCTATAATATATAGTATTATTAAGGATATATATTAATATGTATAGAGTAACTATATTTTCAAAAATATAAAATAGCTAGTACTTCCGACTCTTTGACTCTTAGATCAAGAATTGAATGGGATAATAGTGGTCTCCCAAAGGGTTGAGTGATCACCCTATAGGATGATAGTATGAATCCAAGGGCATGAGGGGTGCTTCCGAGAGCAGTATAGTCAAACTCTATTAATATATATGAGAATATGTTATATATCTAACTAAATAACTAGTTCTCATATAAGGATATATATTATAAATAGTATTATTATATGCAACTATATATATATATATAGAGAGAGAGAGCTAGGTTACTATACTATCGGTAGCACGAAGCGTTCCGTGCTACCAAGTTGTTTTCGATGATGTGGCTTCCAAATCGATGATCGGCTCCATTAGAGTTGATCTACACTATTGAAAGTATTTAAAAACTAAATTTCATAATTTTTCGATATCATTTACCTATCAAACAAGTAGTCTAAAATTGAGCGGCTGAAAATAAAAATCTCATAAAAAATAATGATAAAAGATTTAAATTCAAGATCAGATATACTGATCTTATTCTAAATAGTGAAAAGAATTTTCTATAAAATTTTCATCGCATTTGGATTGTTTTACACCGTTAAACTCACAAACACACCACATCGGCCATTAAAATTGTCAATTTTGAGATCTTTTGATCACTAGTCAAATGATGTCGAAAAAATTTTAAAATTTATTCCAAATACTTTCATAATTGTAGATCAAGTCCAACGCGATGCCGATTGTCGATTGGAAGCCGCATCATCAAAACAACTTGGTACAGCGAGCCGTCCGTGCTACGCGATAGTATATAGCCGACTATATATATAATATATATATATATATAATAAATAGTTATATATATATATAATATTATATATAGTGCAGGCTTGGTATACTATCGATAGACGGAGGCCTGCCGCTACCAAGGTTGTTTTCAATGATGCGGTTCCAAATCCACGATCGCTTCCGTAATTTGATCTACACTATAAAAGTATATGGAAATTAAATTCATCAACTTTTTTGACGTCATTTGCTAGTGATGCAACAAGGTCTCAAAATTGACAATTTTAATGGTAGTGTGATCGTTTTAAATTTAACGGTGTAAACCACATTCAAATCTGTGAAATTTTATATAAAATCTTTCATAATTTAAGTAGATCAGTAACCTCTGATCTAAAATTCGCATGTCTTATTTATCATCATTTTTTATGAGATTTTATTTTCAGCCGTTCATTTTACACTACTCGTTTGATAGTGAAATAATGCCGAAAAATTATGAATTTTAGGTTCAAATACTTCAACTATGTTATTAAGTTTAACGGACCGTCATCGATTTGGAATCGCATCATTGAAAAATTTGAATAGCACGGGGCGCTCCGTGCTATCGATAGTATCACGCCTAAGCTCTCTCTCTCTCTCTCTCTATATATATATATATATATATATATATATATATATATATATATAAAACAAAATATTATATATAATATATTATTTATTTCTATAATAATATATTATTGGAGATTGAGTTGGATATTGATCAACATATAAAAATAGATATTTTATTTTAATTTAATATAAGAGAAATATATGTATGCGATGTGACAAATAAAACGGACAGTAACAAAGCCCGATGACTATTAGGCATTTGGGCTTGGAGAGTATAACCCTACGCAAACCCGGCCCAGTTCCAGCCCTAGATGCTTGCCTATAAAGCGAGACCAGACCATAGTTAGTTAATTCGCGAATTATTCGTGAATTATTCACGAATTTTTGAAATGCCGAATAAAATAGCCATTTTTATATTTTTTCCAAAAATTCAGCAAAATTCGTATTTTTTGGGTAAAAATAATTATTCGCGAATTAAACGTGATTCGCAAATAATTCGTCCTAAAAAAGGGCCCGATTGCTGCGACCTGCCTGCGAGCCTGCGACGTGGACTCGTGAGCCTCGCGGGTAGCCCAAAACAGGAGNTGTTGCTTCTCTTCTGAAAAATAATACTATTCCTCTCTAACCATGATATCCACCAGATTGCATTTAAGGAAGCAAAATCATTTTTCCTCAAATGTCCTTCTCTTACATCCAACCAGTGTGTGTCCCATAAATGCCACTCCCCTCTCACATCTTTTTTTAATTATTTTTCCCTCTAATCTGTGTTGTAGATGAGTTGCTCTCAATAGACCATCAAGAATGCTTTTGATAACTGGGCCTGTTTGCAACAATACTCAGAAAAATGCATAAAGATTTCTTGAATTTGATGAATTGCATAAGTAAGATGGTCCCTGAATCCACTTACTATCTCACAATTAACTTTGTCACTTTAGAGGGGGAAAAAGGAAAAGTTGAGATCTAACTATGCTTTGGTCCAGTTGCAAATCATCCTCTGAACTTCAAGATGTTGTAATTTGCTTTCTGACTCTGATTTCCAGTACTCAATTTTCAGATTAATCTAGAGTTTTTTTTTTTTTTTCCTTTTTTTTTCATGTTCTTGAAAATACAATCTTTCAAGGTGATCACCTTAGATTATTTGCACTAATGGATGATACTGCAAAAATATTAATGGGCACGGCCCATATAGGCCAAGTCGCGTTGGTCCACAGACCAGTCCATTGGAATGGCAAGCCCATATATGATGCACGGTCGTGCCGTACCGTGCCACGGGCCAGTCCATAGAAATGGAAAGACCCGTATACGATGCGTATCGTGTTGTGCCGTGTCATGGGCCAGTCCATAAGAATGGCAAGACCCGTATACGATGCACGGGCCGTGCCGAGCCGTGCACTGGCGGCGCGGCACATTCGACACCCCTAAAAAGCCTTGACGCCGGTAGGGGTGAAACTGGGCCCGGGCCTAAACAAGTTCGGCCTAGTGGGCCATGTATGGGCTGGGCTTTGGCTATTAAAATTATTACTATGGATCTGAGTCGGATTTAAAATTTTAGGCCTGATAAAATTTTGGGCCTACTTGGACATGTCAAAGTTCAGCCTGGGCCGGCCCAGAAACCCTATACATTTAAGAAAATATTTAATCATATATATAAATAATATATTTAACAATAGAAACGAATGAAATATATAATATTTTATCTATAATATATAGTATTATTAAGGATATATATTAATATGTATAGAGTAACTATATTTTCAAAAATATAAAATAGCTAGTACTTCCGACTCTTTGACTCTTAAATCAAGAATTGAATGGGATAATAGTGGTCTCCCAAAGGGTTGAGTGATCACCCAATAGGATAATAGTATGAATCCAAGGGCATGAGGGGTGCTTCGGAGAGCAGTATAGTCAGACTCTATTAATATATATGAGAATATGTTATATATCTAACTAAATAACTAGTTCTCATATAAGGATATATATTATAACTAGTATTATTATATGCAACTATATATATATATATATATATGTAGAGCTAGGTTGGTATACTATCGATAGCACGGAGGCCTCCGTGCTACCAAGTTGTTTTCAATGATACGGCTTCCAAATCGACGATCGGCTCCGTTAGACTTGATCTACACTATTAAAAGTATTTGAAAATTAAATTTCATAATTTTTTGACATCATTTGGCTAGTGATCAAAAGGTCTCAAAATTGACAATTTTAATGGTAGATGTGATGCGTTTGTAAATTTAACGGTGTAAAACAATTCAAATCTCATGAAATTTTTATAGAAAATTCTTTTCACTATTTAGAGTAAGATCAGTACCTCTGATCTTAAATTCAAGTCTTTTATCATCATTGTTTATGAGATTTTTATTTTCAACCGTTCATTTTTACACTACTCATTTGATAGGTAAATAATGCCGAAAAATTATGAAATTTAGTTTCTAAATACTTTCAATAGTGTAGATTAAGTTTAACAAAGTCGATCGTCGATTTGGAAATCGCATCATTGAAAATAACTTGGTAGCACAGAGGCCTCCGTGCTATCGATAGTGTATCAGCCTAGCTCTATATATATATATATATATATATAAATTATAATATATATATATATATAACAAAATATTATAATATAATAATTATTATTTCTAATAAAACTTATTGGAGATTACTCTGGATATTTGATCAACCATATAATCAAATAGATATTTATTAATTGAATATAAAAAATAATAGTATGCAATTGAACAACTAAAACGGCATAACAAACCTGATGACTATTAGGCATTGTCTTGGTAGATATAACCCACGCAATACCCGGCGCCAGTTCCAGCCCTAGATCCTAGCCCCTATAAAGCGTCGGACCCGAGACCATACGTAGTATTTCCGCCCCGCATTATTCACGAATTTTGAAATGTCCGAGTATAAATAGCCAATTTTTGTATTTTTCCTCAAAAAAATCAGCAAAAATCGTATTTTTGGGTAAAAATAATTATTCGCGAATTAAACGTGAATCGCGAATAATTCGTCCGTTTTACAAAAAGGCCCGAGCTGTCGACCTGCACTGCGCTAGCCTGCGATGCGGCGGGGGGGGGGGTGGACTCCGTGACCCTCGCGGCAGCCAAACAGTGGAAAAAAAACATAATAAAAAAATAAAAAATTCAGAGAACCTCGCCCGCCCTGTTCGCCCAAGAAAAAAAAAAAAAAAAAAAAAAAAAAAAAAAGCCCTTTCTGAAAAGAATCGGGCCCCTCCCACGAGTCCCAACCCCACCCCTCCCCAAAAAAGGGTTTGCCCTAACTTCTCACCCCTACCCCTGCGGCACTGCTTCCTCCCCCCCTTCCCTTCCGGGCGCTCGCCGAACGCCATCGGAAGCAGCCGTCCTCTTCAGAAATCGAAGATCGAAGATCGAAGATCGGGTTCTTCACTCTTCAGAAATCGAAACCCTCCTCGTCGCCTCTTCCTCTTCCGCTTCCGCTTCCGCTATCCAACGATAGATTAGTAATCGATCGGGTGGTTCTTTACAAACCAGGTACGATTTGAGTTTTCATTCTTCAAAGCAAAAGTTGGAAGCTTTTAGTCCATCTGATGGATACTTTTTTATACACAAATGGCTGAGTGCTTAATTGAATGCGTCCATTCTCTGTTATGCACAAAGAAGACCCAAACATAGTGCTAAATAATAATCTTAATTAACTTAGGGACCAGGAACTCTTGTATTATACCTAATCAATTTCATGATCTCGTCGACACTTGCAAAAGGAAAATTTTGTTGTGGTCTTTCGTGGACCCTTGATTCAGTGGGATTTCTACTTAATTTTTGAAACATAACTTTTTAGTATTAGAAATGCAGCAATTTTTCACTATATAATGAGAAGATCTGGAGAATAAGAGTTTGAAGATGCCTAACTTTAGAATCCTTCTCTTTCTCTAAACTCCGGATTTCTATATTAGTCCTAGTTAAGTTGTTGTTAATTGTTAGTACATTCATTAATTTGCTTATTGTTGTATGAAGAGTGAAAACTCAGAACCAATGAAGTGGGATTTATTACTTAAGAGTTAGGTTATGTTTGATGCATGATTGATGGGTAATTCTAATATTCTTTCGATGTAATTTTATTCTTTCGAGAATCCATGATAGGCGGTCATGTGGTAGAGCTTGAAATATTTAAGTTATTAATCTTTTTGTGCAGAAAAATGGTTCGAAAGAAAGATAGGTTTTGGATTCACGCGGAAGAATTGAGTGGAAAATTTAAATGCAAATATCGTTCTAAAGTGTACTCGGGTGGATTCACGCGGAAGAATTGAGTGGAAAATTTAAATGCAAATATTGTTCTAAAGTGTTCGAAATAATTATTTGCTTAATTATTTCTTTATTTTGAGGCATAATATAGTTTACTATTTTTTTTTTACTTAATTAGTTTAATTTTGTAGCTCTTTATTCTTATATTCTTAAAAAATATGAGTATTTATGCTAATAGCATAAATCTTGAGAGGAAAAAAACTTAATTTAATAGCCGAATTTTTTATCCCGAATTTTTAATTGGTGAACGTATAATATCCGTATAAATCACGTATCCGAATAATTGGCGAATCCGTTTTTTAGCCTTTTTTCAACAAATTTAAAAATTAGAAAGCGAATTTTATCCGAATTATACCCGTACCGAATTTTTGCCGAATCCAAATTAACTAACTATGGACCAGACTGTCACTGTAGGTAGCAAGCAGTGGGAAGTGCCGGATTCTCATCACTCGCGCAAAGGATCGTTCCAGTCCGGCTGCGTTCTGGCGAGAGGCGTGAGGGAGAGCAGGCGGGCGGTGGCGGCAATGTCGGAGTCGGTGAGGACGACGCTGGTGCTGCCGGGGCCGGTGACGTTCGTGACGGGCAACCCCAAGAAGCTCGAGGAATTCCGCGCCATCCTCGGCACCTCCATCCCCTTCCGCTCCCTCAAACTCGACCGTACCTCCTCTTCAAAACATTAACCCCCCCCACCCCCCACATATATATAGAGTAGGGTATATATATATAATAGGTCTTGTATGCTATTAGGAGCACGGAGGCCTCCGTGCTCCTAAGCCGTTTTCGATGATGGGACTTTCGAATCGACGATCGGCTCCGTTAGACTTGATCTAGTATTTGAACTATCTAGAAAATAGTTTTTGCGATTTTTCGATATCATTTACCTAATAATCGAAAGGACTTTCAAAATCAGCAATTTTTATTGGTTTGCAAGTTTAACGGTGTAGAAGTATTCAAATTATATGAAATTTTGATAAAATTTTTTTATACTATCTATAACAAAATCAATATCTCTGATCGAAAATTTTAGTGTTACATCGTAACTTTTTGTGAGATTTTTATTTTCAACCGTTGATTTTGAATTCTTTCGATCACTAGGTAAATAATATCAAAAAACTGCAAAAATTATTTTTTAGATAATTCAAATACGCTAGATCAAGTCTAACGGAGTCGATCGTCGATTCGAAAATCCCATCATCGAAAACGGCTTAGGAGCACGGAAGGTTCCGTGCTCCTAATAGCACACAAGTCCTACTCTATATATATATATATTTTTTTTTTCATTTTTTTTCTCCTTTTTTTTTCCTTCGTTTTAATTATTATAAGTAGTGAGCAAGAATCACAAACATTGATAGTTTGACTTACGCTTATCAAATGCCGTGTTGGCTTTTCTGCCTTGATCAAATACTTGAAGTATGTCATCCTTAAACATATTTTAAGGTAATTTTGCCGGATGAATGTAAATACGGCCGCAAATAATCCCACATTGGCTAATGATGATGATGAATGGAATACCAAGGGACTGTTTGGATTGATGTAATTAGAAATATAGTCTAGTTGGAGATGCGTGCAGTTGGAGATGCAACAGTTATAGCTACATATATCTCGTTTAGATGGATGCAGTAGAAAGTATTGTAATTACAAATAATTTGTTTGGTTGCATACAAGGATTTAAGTGCCCATCGGCACGGACCATATCTATCGTGCCAACAAGATATTAGCACGATGCATCCCTCGTGCCGATGGCACAGCTCAAAACTCTCTATTCTTTAAATTAGTAAGTAATTTTCTCAATAAAGTTCAAAAGATTTGATAAAGATATGTAATAAATAGTTAGAATATTTTGTTGCTAAAGAAAATAAATATTTCATGCCATTATGTGTCGGACAGTTATATTTTTTGTGACCGGCACACATCGATACGGCCCGGCACGCACCGTGCTGGCAAGTTTCCGGCACAACCCCATGCCACAGCACTAAAATTCTTGGTTACATGCATTGCTTTTGTAAAATTTTATCACTCTATACATATGGTGGCGAAATTACCTTCAACATGAAAAAGAAAAATATTTTTTGTTTTAAAAGTAAAAGTTAAGTCTCCCCAACTACTGCAGTTGGATTCAAACACATCGAACCAGATGTCGGATTTGGATTTGTGCAGTTGCAACTACGTGCAACTAAACGTTCCCTACTTGTGTTACAGAAGAATCCTAGGATTATCGTATAGATAGTGGCAAGTGAGGTTTGCTTATTTTTTGCGGAATAATTAATAAAATTGTGAAATTGCCAGTGCCAGAATTGCAAGGGGAACCGGAAGAAATATCGAAAGAAAAGGCTCGCTTAGCTGCGACTCAGGTACTGAATTCTAATAAAAGGCTCGAAATCTGACATGGTTTTATGCTTTATTTCACACTTATTTTGTTCGAAGGTTAACGGGCCGGTACTCGTGGAGGACACTTGTCTATGTTTTAATGCTCTTAAGGGTCTCCCAGGCCCTTACATGTAAGTTGTTTTTGTCCTTTAATTTTCTTTCTCTTCGTCGTATGCTTTTTTCCGACTTTTATTTATACATTTACTGTTGTTTTAATACAAAGTTCTGATAGTCCACTTATTTCTTTGTTTGGACGATTGTGAACTCTTGGACGCCAGAAAGTGGTTTCTTCAGAAGATCGGGCATGAAGGTTTTTGTTTCTTCATCATCTTCGTTATTTGCTAGATAAGCTCTAAAAGGAATGCTACTAAACGTTAGCCTTTTCTTTTACCTGTCTCTACAGGTTTGAACAATATACTGAAGGCTTATGAAGACAAATCAGCTTATGCTATGTGTATATTTTCTCTTGCTCTTGGACCAACCAGTGAACCGATTACGTTTGTGGGGAAAACAGAGGTAATGTACTTTATTCTTGTAACAGTTTTTTTCTCTAGCATGATTACGGGCATCCATGCTACTTTTCTTGTATTGCTGAATTTTTTTTTGAAAAAGATATCCGTTTTTCACTCTCATTGGTAGCCTCTATGTTGATATTGAGATTTTAAGGTGATGCTATTTGCGGAACTGCTATGCTGCTATGTTTTTAGCCATTGCTTTTTAAATAAAATATAGTATTCCTAAATGCTGCTACTGTGTCTGATATAATAATCTGTCACCTAATTTAGCAGAATGTGCTTCGTACCAGTTTGCAGATGTTTATACGCATAGAGTGTGAATCAGTTGCTATAATTTTCTTTTCCACTTATCTACTGTTGAAATTACTGTTGGAATTAAAAGCTATACTTCGTTGTTTAGCATGCAATTTCTGCTTTGTGTTTTTCCCTTCCCTTTTGATGTTAATATTTTCCTAAGGTCTTGTTAAGATGATATAAGAAATACTCTCGATACACCTCGAGAACTGTCTCTGTGTTGTAAAACAACGGAAGAGGGGAGAAGATTAATAAACCGAAAAAAGAGGGCTGAAATGCAGAGAAACCCCTACGGCACTTTCTTGATTGCCACTTCGGCCCTAACATTTGATAATCTACTTTTTAGTTATCTGAACGTTTATGTAGTTTATTAATCTACAACTTTGCCAAGTATTGAATAGTGAGTTTGTCGGTAGAATATTATCCTAGTGTAGAGCTTGGAAGTCTTCGAGCAAAAGGATGACTGAATTTAGGGAGAAGAAGAAAGCAATAGCAACGTTTAGCCGTTCATTTGTCGTAGCCATTGAAAACGCATAATGGCTTTCTAAAAGCTGCAATTATCTGTTTTTACAAGGCACACTAATGACACACTGATTATAGATGGTAAATGTAGATTTGTGATTGATTGTCATGGGGCCAAAGTGATAATTGTGAAAATATCTGGAGCAAGGATTTAAGTGTGCCGAAGCACGGTGTCGTACCGGAAACTTGCCGGCACGGTGCGTGCCGGGCCGTGCCGAGCCGATGCGTGTCGGTCACAAAAAATATACGTGTGCCGACACGTAATGGCATGAAATATTTATTTTCTTTAGTAACAAAATATACCAACTATTTATTATATATTTTTATCAAATTTTTTGAACTTTATTGAGAAAATTACTTACTAATTTTAAGAATAGAAGGTTTTGAGTTGTGCCATCGGCACGGGGGCTATATCGTACTGCTATTTTGCTAGCACGATACGACACGATGGATACGGCAGGTGCCGATGGGCACTTTAATCCTTGATCTGGAGTGGTCTCTGCATTTGAGCCAAAGATAATTAAGAAATAAATAAATAACCTATGCAAAAACCTTGTATTTCCCTCTTCCTACTTCTCAACCACCATACAAAAGAACTAGCCGCATTATCTGAAACAAAACAGCCAACAACTTTTTATATTTCATGTAGGGTAAATAGCACGTTTCATCCTCAAACTATTGAGGTGGGTGACGCTTTGGTCCTCAAATTTTAATTTGTTGTAATTTTTCGATCGAACTTTCAGAATTGTTGCAATCAAGTTGCTAACGTAGAAATGATGTAACAGTATTGTAATCGATGATGTTCTAATAATTAAGATGCTACATTACTTTTACATCAACATTTAGTCAGCTAAATTGGATTGTGGGACTTAATTGCAACAATTCTGAAAGTTTGAGCCTGAAATTATAACAACTTAAAGTTTTGAGGACGAAAGTGTGACCCGCCTCATATTTTGAGGATGAAATGTGCTATTTACCTTTCGTGTTGTGGTTAAAAACAACTTTCACTCACACCCTAGTGTCGTCTCGCAAAATCCTCATATCTAGATAAATTTTGACATTACAAATCTGTTGCGCCATTTTAATGGTTGTATTTTCAAATTGTGATTCTTATTGTAGGGCAAAATTGTACCTCCCAGAGGCCCTGCCGATTTTGGCTGGGATCCAATTTTTGAACCGGATGGATACGAGCAAACGTAAGAGTTTCTCTTATCTTGTATTGAATTTCATTTAAATACTGTACAGCATCCCAGATAGTTTTTCTACTTGCGCTTATATTCGTGCACCTTATGCAGCTATGCTGAGATGCCAAAGGAAGAGAAGAATAAGATCTCCCACCGCTCGAAAGCCCTCGCGATGGTGAAAACGCACTTTGCGACTGCTGACTATGCCTTTCAGATATATGTATCAGATTTTTCTTTACTTAGTTGAGGATACGAATGCGATAGAATATCGGCAACTTGTTTAGCTCATTGATCAGGCATTACACTTATACATTTGCGAATTGATATGCTAGTTAGGAAACTGTAATTGTTTTGATCTTTCTGATAACAAGTAATTATGAGATTATTATCAGAGTGTTATTACATTGTTTGGACACCCGTTGCATTCGCTTTGAGCCATTACTGCATAATAAAAATTGTTCATGTGGGTTTCTTGGTTCTGTGGTATTTCATTTCATCCAAATAAAAGTAGCCGGAAAAAGAGAAAAATTGTGCAGATAAAAGCCTGATAATCAACATCCACACTTAAAACTTATACCTTGTCTTGTTTGAGTTTTCTAAATTGGAGAGTGCAGTGAAATCTATGCTGAAATTTGTTTCAGTCTCCCTGACAGATGAAGTTGCCGCAGTAAAATGTGGCAATTTGTTGTATTTTAGAACCAAGCCCAAGACCATTTTGCAACCCAGAAGTTCTTGGACAGTTCTTCTAATCAGTCCACACCTGAATCAACACAAAATTAAGATTATTGCTGGATGTTTGAGGACTTGTTGAATCATTTATGTGTGAGAATTATCTTGTTGGGGTTATGGTAAATTCCAATCTCAAGAACAAAAGAGATTTAATAAATATTTGAGTGTGCTGTTTTTGTCTGACATTGGAGTAAAAAATGTTCTAACAGCAAAAGCAGAAAAGGCTTATCTAAAATTTTTGAAAATGACTATCCAACTTTTTAAAAATTTTGATTTTACTGTCTGACTACTCAAATAGTTGGATTTGTACCATATCATAATTTTTTATTAGATGCACCCCATTTTGTTAATTCAATTGCTCAATTCTTAACTCAAGAAAAAAAAAACTAATCATTGATAGTAGAGAGCGAATAATTAAATAAAATGAATGATCGGTAAAGATGTGGTGTACGAATGTACGAACGCACCGAGTGCATGCGATAGCTTTTCAGAAGTAATAAACAATTAAAACCAAATAAAATGAAATGTTGGGTAAGAAAATTAAAATTTTTAAAGATTAGATATTTTCCAATGACCTAAATTTCAGGTTAGTTGCATATGTTTTTACCAAAAAAAGGAAAACTAAGAAAGTTATCCTTGCCTTGCTATTGAAGGTCTATACAAATATTTCTATTAGATATGCAAATCAAAGGCCACCCCTTTCCATGTGTGGCAGAGTTTAGAGCATTAATGTTAATAATAATAATAATAAAATGATAATACTGTGGTATATAAAGATTTATTGAATGTGGTCACTATTTTCCCACTGAAATTGAGCAAATTGAATTCAACCTCTTCCCTTTTTTGAAAAGAAACAAGTTCAAACCTTCACTAATAGATTCCACGTACTTGTATTCGGCCTATAATATAGCTTATGTAAGATTATAATCTGTTAAACATTTTGCACAAACTTTATCTATGCGTGACATATTCAAAAAACAATGCATTAGTAGTTCATAAGAGCAGTATTCGTAGATACTAAATCCACTAATACGAGGACAAATACATCTTAAATTATAACATTTTACTAATCTAACAAAAAAAGGCTAAATTACAGAAAATTCACCTATAAGAATTATATTTTCACCCCGACTTTCGAAAACCGATATTTTGCCCCCTTAAAATTTTAGAAATATTTTTAAGGGGTACAACATTAATGGAGAAAGCAAAATGACCAAATTACTCTTACTTCTTTTATTAAAAAATAATTTTTAATATATTTCTATAATTTTAAAGGATATTTTCATTATAAATTATAAGAAATTGACGGAATAGTAATGAAATCCTGACGAGGGGAGGTTAAATGCAACAACTTGAAACGTTGAAGTGGTAAAATGTAGGATTTTTAAATTAGAAAAGAAAAGTAAAAAATCTGATATTTATAAAAATATTTTCTGTAATTTAGCTAAATTTTTTTTTTTTAATAAAATTTCCAACACCTAACTAGTAGCTTTTTGCCCTCTTTAACTTCTTAAACTAACACACAAAAAAAACATGCATGATCCCAAACGTGCCCACATCTGAGAAAATTTAATAAGCAAGAAAAGCACATATTGCATTTTTCTTATTATTATTATTATTATTTTCTCTCTTTCTTTCTCTTTATTGGGATCTTTACCTTTCTTAATTCCCCCAACCTCTCTTTTTGATCCTTTTTTATCTTTTTGACTAATTTCATTGGCCACCATATAGGCCTAACTCATAGTTTCCCTTTACATAGATCATCTAAGTGGATGTAGTGTCACACACATAGAAGATGACATGGTATCCACATAATATGACATGACTCTAATTCATCCACTTGGAGAATTTAGAATACTTGCACAGTAAAAAAAAGCCTATGGATAATATATGAAAGGTTTCTAATTTAGAGAGATAAGATGAAGAAAAGTTGGGGGATAGAGAGCATTTTTGGACACCAAGAAAAGCACAAGAACATGTAGATATTTCTTCTTTCCTCTTTTTTCTTGTTTTTTTTTTGGAAAAACTTCAAAAACCCCTTATGTGGTTTCGTACTTTTTCATTTTAGCACCCTATAGTTTAAAGTGTATCAAGCTAGTACCCTGTGGTTTCGCACTTTCTCACTTTAGTACCCTATAATTTAAAGTGTATCAAGTTAGTACTCTATGATTTTATTTTTGTATCAAGTTAGTACTCTGTGATTTTATTTTTGTATCAAGTTAGTACCCTATGATTTTATTTTTCTCTTAATGAAATATTAAACCACAGGGTACTATAGTGAGAAAGTACGAAACCATAGGATACTAACTTAATACACTTTAAACCACAGGGTACTAAAGTGAGAAAGCGCGAAACCACGGGGCACTAACTTGATACACTTTAAACCACAGGGTACTAAAATGAGAAAAAGTGAAACCACAAGGGGGGTATTTGAAGTTTTCCTTCTTCTTCTTTTTTTTTTTCCCCCCCCTTCACCCTTTAATTTTTTTTATTTATGTTATTTCTATATATCAATTGTGTAGGTGATTTTATTAAATTGAATGATTATTATGTTTAATTTAACTATTATGTATGTATGTTCTCGCTAACTGTAAGTTAAAAGTTAATAACGGGGAAAACAAAGATATTATAGAACCGGTTACAAAATAGTCTTTGGTTAATCGATCACGATACTCTTTTTTTCTTTTTTTTGGTTAATTATACTTTTGATCCTTAAACTATAAAATGGGTGATACTTTTTTGGTGTTCAATTTTTTGTCTGTTACAATTCTAGTTCAAAAAATGTATAGAATTTTGCAATTAAGTGCCACCGCCAATTTAATTGGCCTTATACTTATCCTTCGTTGATGTGATAGTAATTATTTTTATATTATCAACCATAATATTATTTTATTACTATAATATCAACAATACATAACTAATCAATCACCTTAATTAGACTATAAAACTTGATTGAAACAATTAAAAACATTAAGTAAAAATTTACGTCCAAGAAATTTTGAGAATCAAAATGTCATGTACCTCAAAATTTCATAACTATTTTTTTTTCTTTTTAAGACGGGATGCTTTTATGGATCTATAGAGTAAAAAGAAAAGGACTGATGCACGTAGGCGCCGCCATTTTTCATGGTAGAGATAAGCTTCCTTTATTAATCAAAAGGGATTAAAAAAAGAATAATAAAAAATGTTGAGAGTGATGGGTAAGAAGAATGCCTTCCTAGCTTAGTAATCCAGATTTGAGGATAATTACAGCAACACATATGCTCCTGGAAAAAGTGAAGGTGGTGTTTTTGAGCTTTTCACTGTGTATTTGAGCAGTAGTTTCAACAGAAGCTTCTTTTTAAAATGAATCAGGGTAAGTAAGATGGATAGATGTTTTAATTAGGACAGAAGATAAGAGCCCAAAACCAATTAAAAGAAAATTTTGGTCCGGTCGGTCAGTCGTGTTGTCTTAAATGGGTCAGCATCCTATCTTATGGTAGAAGGTAAGATTGGGCCGAGTCACGTTCGAAATGGCGTGAGGCCAGATTGAGCCGAGTCACAATCGAGACCTGTGGACGCTGTGTCTGTTTGCTTTAAGTATATTAATTGCATATTTCTAATAGCTCGAGCTTTTAGAATTAATGGTTAGCGCCAACGATCCGGTACGTAGTATCAAAGCCAGAGGGTGGCGAGAGTAATTGTTGGCTTAAATGGACTAGCATCTTACCTTATGTGCAAGAGGCTAGGTAGGGCCTATCGAGTCACGTTCGAAATAGCGTGAGGCCGGATTAGGCCGAGTCATATTTGATATAGGGTGAGGCTAGTTGAGCCAAGTCACAATTAAGACCCGTGGGCACTCTATCTGTACATTTTAAGTGAATTGGTTATGCATTTTTAATAGCTCGAGCTTTTATGATTAATGGTTAGCGCCAACGATCCGATAAATAGTATCAGAGTCAGAGGTCATGGGTTCCCACATGTTGCAAATTTGTGCAGATGCTACCGGGGGGATTGTTCACTTAAATGTGTCAGCATACTACCCTGTGGCGGAAGGTAGGTTGGACCAAGTCATATTCGAAGTAGGGTGAGACTCGTTGAGCCAAGTCACAATCGAGACTCATGGGCACTGTGTCTATACACTTTAAATAAATTGGTTGTATATTTTTAACAGTTCAAGCTTCTCATGATCCAACAAGTCATCCCCAACTTGAGACAATCTTATGTGTGGTTGAAATAGCTCTGAGATTCGTGTCAATTATATGATGAATATTGAATAAAGCAACATCATGTTGGAAAATGCAACCACCAAATTTTTTTTGTTTCATGAATTTTATATTAGTGTAAGCTGATTACATGAATTGCACAACTAATCCTTTTAACTTCTCTGAAGTTCACTTAATTTACCCCCTGAACTTCTAATTTTGACATTTTAGCCTCCTAAACTTTTCAAAGTACTTCACTTCGAATCTTGCAATTATCCTCTATTAGAAGCTTCTTCATATTTTTAGAAATAAAATCAACTCGAAATGTAAAGTAACGGGGCTTCAAACTTGGAATATCAGATAACAACCATCAAGCTCTTAATCAACTATGCTAGATACGGTCAGTTTTATTAGAAGAAAAGTTGTTCTCTGCAACTAGCATATTTGTATTTTCGTGCACCATGCATCCATTAACCGTCGATCAGATCATATATTTTAATCCTATTATATTTTGGAAGTTACAATATTTTTATTACTGAAAAATTGATGGATACATTGAGCAAAAGCATTTACTCATAATAAACGAAGATGATGAACAAATGAAGAGAATGGTAAAAATTTTTTCGTTAGATTGAAGTTGATTATTATTTTACTTTATTTTTTAGGGTGTAATTAACTATACTTTAAAAAATAGATGTTTTTTGTTTTTTAATCCTCTCCCAAATACCTTATAGGATAACTTTTTTTTTACAGATAAAGCATAGTCTAACTATGCGACGTTTTATAGAGAATGCAAATTAGATTTTAAAGTATTGAATATCTAACCTAAAAGTTCATAAATAAGAACACACCTTATAGCCCACTTAATAGAAAAAAGTTATGAACTTTTGCTCATACCAGAGGTGGCAATCAACTCCAAGTCTAACCCTCTTGCTCATGCCTTATTTGGAAATGCGATAACAAAAACACAATCATTTTCGTACTTTAGAGGATTCGAAGAAACTTAAAAAAATTTTGGAGCATTTCACTTTCTACGTTATAAAGTGGTGACTAGAACCACTGTGGTGCCACTACATTTCCATACTTAAACGACGAGTCATTTCTTTTTTAAAGAGAATAAGTGGTTTATGTCAAATCAACTAAGAGCGAGTCCAATTTGTACATTATCAATAACACAAATCGTTTGATACTACTACGTATATTTTTCGCTCTTAAATCATGCAACAATAGGGGACCCATCATGAGCCACCATTGTTTATGTGTATATTTGAGAGAATAATAGTATGCTACTTCTTTTGTTCATTTTTTAAGAAATGAACTGAGTAACTAAATAATTGTATGTAATTGTAATTGCACCGTAGTTATAATTATATACAAATCCAAATCGGATGTTTGGTTCGATCGATTTGAATTGCAATTGAAACTATATGAGGAGGCCCAAGTGCACTAATTGAAACTATGCCGAAATTAGCCGTAGTTTCAAGGACAACAGTTTGAGAAAAATAACTTTAAACAAAAAGTAACCTTACTTTTCTAATTATTTTTTAAATAGAAAAAAATTTTTGCATCGAAGGTAATCTCACTATTATATATATATATATATATATATATATATATATATANAGGCCTCATGAACACTGACAGTCTGACACGTGATATAGAACACAACATGACTCAGACACGGCGGCGATTCGGTAGCTTACAAAAAATTAGAACACATGTACGACATGGACACCACTGATAAAATATAATATTACTAATCTAATAATATATATTTATTATATATATAATATTAATTTTGGTAAAATATTATTATATTTATCATATAAATAAAAAGTAGTAAAATTTTCATTAATTGCTTATATATTTTAAGAAAAAAATTCTTTATTATACATAATTTATTTATATTGTTAAAAAAAAGTGTATGCATTCATCAAAAAATTAAAATATTTATCATCTTACATTATATATATATATATAAAATAAAATATAAATATAAATATATATTTTTTAATTGCATGCGCTATGGATCGGCATTAAACACACGATCAAGAAGTGTCCACATCGAACATGTGTCCGACACAGAAGCATACATGTCCGACACGAACACGTGAGGCGTATAGTTGTGCCTTTAATACATAGGAAATTAGGGGCGTGTTTGGTTCGAAGTTGGAATCGAAATCAGAATCGAAATCGAAATAAGCTGGAATCGAAATCCAAATTACTCATTACCTAATTCTGTTTGGTTCATCACCTGAATCAGAATCAGAATAAATCATTCACATTGTCGGTGTTTGGTTCAGGTAAATATAAAAAGCGTAATCATATTAATATATTAACTTTATCATTATAATATATTAATTTAAATTCAAATTAAAAATTAAATATTAAAAATTTACATCAAATTTTTGAAATAATGTCAAAATTTTAAATCTATTTTTAAAAAAAATTTGAATTTGAGTGGATAATTCAAAATATAAAATTAAATTTCGATTTATTCAAATTCAAACTTACAATTTAAATTTTAATTTGAATCCACAAATTTAATTTAATTTTTAAATAAAATTTGAATAAAACTTTATATAAATTAAATTTTAATTTAAATTCAAATTCATAAGTTAGATTCGAAATACTTGATTAAATTTTAATTTTTAATTCAAGTTCAAATTAAAATTAAAAATTAAAAATTTAATTTCTAAATTTAAACTCATATTTTAATTTAAAAAGTTGAAAAAATAAATTTAATCCAAATAAATATCTATTTTGTCCTGATTAAACTTTCAATCCGGCTTCATAGGCCGGATTGAAAAAAAGGGTGATTGGGGAATTCCCATTCCGCTCGAGAATCGAAATCGGAATGGAATTCCCGTATACCAAACACCCACAAATGGATTCACCCATTCCGATTCCGATTCTATGGTGAAAAAAAAGCGAATCAAACACGCCCTTAGGAAGATCTTATGCTATGTAGGATTTCTTGTAGATTTTATTTGATCGCATGTTATGATTAATTTCCAAAATTTTAAAATAATTTTAGTATATCATCACCGCAGAATATTAAAAAGTTGCATTTTTAAATTGTTCATATACTATAAAATAATATAATTAATTTAAATTACATAGATCAACTAATTAAACTTCTTTATATTGTAATACTAACTCATCAATAATATATATAGGGATAATATTATTTCGTGACAGTATTTTTATTGTATATATAATATTCTCTTTACAGTATTAACTGGTCAATAATTTAGAGGCGTACATGTGGTTTTTTTATTGGCTAAATTATAGAAAACCCCCTTGTAATAACCCGCTTTTTCACTTTCCCTCCCTGACATTTAAAAACCTACACTTTGCCCCCTTGTAAAATAAAAAATGTGCACTTCACCCCCTACCGTTAGGGTTCCGTCAGGGTTCCGTTAAAAAATATATTTTTATACCGAAAATACCCCTCCACCATCTCCCTGTTGCTTCGACTCCCTCCGGCCCGCCACCTCGCCGTCGCCTCGCCGCCTCGCCGCCTAGCCGCTTCGCCGTCCTCCACTGCCTCACCCTCACCCACATCTCCTTCGTCGTCCTCCGCCGCCTCGCCTTCGCCTTTTTTGTCCTTCTACTATTGTCGCCCACCTCGATTTTCTCCTACTGTCGCCGAAATCGAGGGCGGCGAGGGTGCAGGAGGAGAAGAGGAGCGGGTGGAGAAGGAAATGGAGAGAAATCGCGGCCGATTGAGGTCGAAATCGCGGCCGAACGAAGGGGCGGCTGAGGAAGATGGGGAAGAAGACGACAATGGCGAGGGGCAAAATGGTCATTTTACACACCGTAACCCGCCTGTGAACATTTTTCATTTTACAGGAGGGCAAAGTGTAGGTTTTTAAATGTCAGGGGGGGAAAGTGAAAAAGCGGGTTATTACAGGGGGGTTTTGTGTAATTTAGCCTTATTTATTTTACCAAGAAAATTTACGCTCCACCATTATGAAATGAAAATATCATTCACTTCCATATATAATGAAAATATCATTCACTTCCATATATGCTACAATCAAAAATCAAAAAATATATTTTTTTTTTGTCTAAAATGCGAAAACCTCCACATACACACCTTTTTTCTTATTTTTTTTTCAACTTTCAAAATTCTACATTTTGTTCTTTTAAAATTTTTAAAAATATTTCCGGAGATTTACACTATATTAATGGAGAAGTCGAAATAACCAAATTATCCTTATTTAAAAAATAATTTTAAATATATATTTATTATTTTTAACTGTATTTTTTGTATAAATTATAAGAAATGAATAAAATAGTGACGGAACCATGACGCAAGATAACTAAATATATCAATTTAAAATTTTAATAAGATAAAATATAAATATCTAAAAAATAGAAATGAAAAGTAAAAAAATAAATATTTACAAAAAAAACATTTTTGTATTTGAACCCTTTTTTTTTTTGAAAACTCAATAAACATATCACAGCATCTCCATATGTTGTGTAACATAAATAAGGAAACAAAACAACACAACCCTTCCTAATAAAAACTCCCAAATCCTATATTATAAACATGGTCTCTTTGTTTTTATTTTTTGAGAGATAGGTAGCGTGCTACCGCTTCGTTTATTTTATTAAGAAATAAATTTAGCTGGAAATGTAAATCAACTAGGATTCGAACTTGGGTATCGGGTACCAACTATCAAGCCCTTTGCCACTTGCTCTAGGCATGATCTCTTTGTTGTGTACCAAGAGAGAGAATAATAAGTAAAAGGGATATCTTCAAAAACCCCCTTTGTGGTTTCGCACTTTCTCACTTTAGTACTGTGTGGTTTAAAGTGTATCAATTTGCCTTCCTGTGGTTTCGTTTTTCTCTTTTTAATATCAATTTTATTATTTTTTTTCCTTAAATCAGTGGCAAAATTAAAATTAAATGGTACTAAAATAAATATTCGATAAATCTAGATGGGTATCTGAAATATTTTATATATAATTTAACGAAATATTAAGAAAAAAGCTATCAAAAAGAAAAAAATAAAACCACATGAGAGCAAATTGATATATTTTAAACCACAGAATACTATAGTGACAAAGTGCGGAACCACATGGCGGAATTTTGAAATTTTCCCTCAGTAAAATAACCTCCCTAGAACAACAACAACAATAACTTGATCAACTCCTTTGTTTTTCTTTTTATATATATATAAAATATATTTTTATCCTCTCCTGGGTGAAACAAGCCCATTGGATCATTTAACAAGAAAGGAATTAGAGAGAGAGGTAGAGAGAGAGAGAGAGATGTGATTTGATTCCCTCTCTCTCTCTCTTTCTCTCTCTAGCCTTCCCCAGTCTCTCCCTCCTCAAACCCTCCTCCTCTTCTTCTTCTTCTTCTTCTTCTTCTTCTTCCTCTTCTTGGATCTCCATTTTTCAAATCTCAACCCCAAACAAATCCTTCAAAAAGAAAAAGAAAAAAAGGGAAAAAAAAATTCTTTTTCCTCCTCCTCTTCTTCTTCTCCCTCCCTTAGTAGTAAGTAAAGTAACTCCATTATTCTAAAACCCCTCCATGTTTCTCATTATATAAATCCCCAAACCCCTCCCCCCCCCAATTTCACCATCCCCCACAAATCCCCCATTAATTACCACCACAATGCCTCACCCTCCTCTTCTCCGTCTCCGACCCCGAATCCGTCGTCCGCGACTTCCAAAGGTGTGCAAATCTACTTTTCGAACCAATGCTACTACTGTACTATCATCTTTTTTAGCAATAATCTGTAGTCCCTGGCGCAAGTAGCAAAAGATTTGATAATCAGTATCCGAGGTCCCAGTTCGAATTCTAGTTCATTTATAATTTTTTTCTTAAAAAAAATATAAACGAAAATTATTTTAATTAAAAAAATAAGAAATTTTTAACACCTTAGCATTTTGTTTCTTTTTTCTCGCTCTCTCTTGTTATATTGCTGCCTGCATTGGGGCGGCAGGCAGCTGGAGCGGTCGCGGCGGCGGGCGCTGGCGGAGGCGTCGTGCTTCACGGGCAACCCGATCGACGACTGCTGGCGGTGCTCGGGCGTGGACTGGCAGTCGGACCGGCAGCGGCTGGCGGACTGCGGCATCGGGTTCGGGCGCGGCGCCCTCGGCGGGAAGGGCGGCCCGCTCTACGTCGTCACCGACTCCTCCGACCTCGACCCCGTCAACCCCACCCCCGGCACCCTCCGCCACGCCGCCATCCAGGAGGGCCCCCTCTGGATCGTCTTCGCCGCCGACATGACCATCCGCCTCAACGAGGAGCTCCTCGTCAACAGCTTCAAGACCCTCGACGGCCGCGGCGCCGACGTCCACGTCGCCGGCGGCGCCTGCATCACCCTCCAGTACGTCTCCCACGTAATCATTCACAACATCCACGTCCACGACTGCGTCCCCGCGGGCGACGCCAACGTGCGCTCCTCGCCGACGCACTACGGCTGGCGCACGCGCTCCGACGGCGACGGCATCTCGCTGTACAGCGCGGTGAGCGTCTGGGTCGACCACTGCTCGCTGTCGAACTGCGCGGACGGGCTGGTGGACGCGATCATGGGGTCGACGGCGATCACGGTGTCGAATTGCTACTTCGCGCGGCACAACGAGGTGATGCTGCTGGGCCACAGCGACGAGTACCTGCCGGATTCGGGGATGCAGGTGACCATCGCCTTCAACCACTTCGGCGAGCAGCTGGTGCAGCGGATGCCGCGGTGCCGCCACGGGTACTTCCACATCGTCAACAACGACTACACGCGCTGGGAGATGTACGCCATCGGAGGCAGCGCCAACCCCACCATCAATAGCCAGGGCAACCGCTACATCGCCCCCGCCGACCCCAACGCCAAAGAGGTGCTCACTCCTCCTCTCTTTCTCTCTTCTTCTATCTCTCTTTTACTCTGTTTTTTTCTCTGCTTTTCTTTCATACTACTCTGTTTTGGTGGTTTTTTTTTTTTTGGTGTGGGGGCGTTTATTTATTGTTTTCGAGTGTTTGTGTTTTTTCCTATTGGTTTTGTCACGGCCCAACTTTCCAGCGTCACCCATTCGAGTACTACCTTCGTCTAATCATATTTAATTTTCTTAACCTCTTAAAATTAATTATTATTTAAAATACTATATACGGATTAAAAATTTTAGTTATATTATATTTTATATATAGCATTATCTAGGGTCCAACAGATTTTGTTGTTGTTGTTGATGCGAATAATTGTGTTTAGCTAATGTGCTACTATGCAAGTATAATGGAACCGGTGGTTTCAACTTTTTAGTCTTTGAATCAAAAGTTATAGAGTTGAAATAACAGTAGTCTCTCTAAAATTTAGTAGTCTTCGGAGAGTTTAGTGGTCTCCTTAAAGGAGAATAATATTAATATAAGGACTAAAAATAGTTAAACAGTTGATGCAAGGATTAAAAAGGTTAAAAACACTATATGAGTGTAGATTACTTTTATCGTATTTAAAAGTAAAATTCTCAAAATTTATGATTTATTTTAATTTATTTTATTTTATTTTTCTTCTCGCTGCAATGGTTTGACCTTTTGTATCGAAAATAAATGGAGTGTAGAGAAATTGTTTCAAAATCACAGACAGAAAACGGGAGTCAAAGATGAGCACTTTATTCTCAAACTTCTTTATCCATTGGATAAAAGATTCTTTATTTTTTTTTAAAAAAAAAATTCAACTACACAATTGTCGAATCAAACAAATTTAATGAATTTCACAACAAATATTATTGATTTTTTCCAATCTTATATAGGCTTTGACGATATGTTGATACGGATTGCGCAGGTGACGAAGAGGGTGGACACGGAGGAGAGCGCGTGGACCGGGTGGAACTGGAGGACGGAGGGGGACATGATGGTGAACGGCGCCTTCTTCGTGCCGTCCGGCGAGGGCCTGGAGGCCATCTACGCCAAGGCGTCCAGCCTCGACCCCAAGTCCGCTGCCCTCATCGACCAGCTCACCCAAAATGCCGGCGTCCTCGGCTCCCCTAGGTGCGTCTCTCTGCCTATTGCACATTCTTTCTATAACTTTATGCGCAGAATTTTTTTTATTTTATCATCTTTTTAATAAATAGGACGTATATGCACGATTTGTCTAATTTCGTGGTCAGATTAGTTCGTGATTAGAAAAATTCTGCACACGCGTTAGATTGACTTAACAAGCTTACTCTATTCTCGGATTCTCTGTTTACACCGTTACCTTTTTTTTTCCCTCTCTTTTTTCTCGTTTTATCCAATTAATCCATTTACGGGTCCCACTAGGCGTGAATGGTGTGAATGTGTAGGTGGGTTAGTATTTATTTAGATCAGATGTGTAACACTTTAGGATTTAAAATAGTTATGTATATAAAATATAAAAGACTAAATATTTTATATTTTAATTCGATTATAACATTTTAGATGATAATTAGGTCTAAAAAATTAAAAAAATTAAGCTTGAAAAAAATTATTTTACTCAACTCCTTAAAAAGGCACCTGCAAACCGGGCGCGCGGTAGGTGATATATAACACAAAGGCCTTATTTTTGGAAAAGAAACTTGAGTTGTATAGTTTTTCTATTCAAATTAAGTAAATTTTGTACGAAAACATAATTAGAATGAAATTTGAAAACAACTAATTACTCTAAAAACTTATAATAGTAATTTTAATATTTTATATTTACCAACAGTAATGTAGCATTTTATAAAGTGCACATTTGTAAGATAAATGTGTCATAGGTAGACATTATTATGAGTGTTGACCACTTAAGGATTTGTGGGGGAATTTAATGATCTTTAGAATAGAGATGCACAGAGTTTACAAGGTTTTAAATACTTTGGAGGCAGTGAAGGAGAACTTAAAATAATATATTTTATTATTAAAATAAATAAATAAATAAATAAAAAGCATCTCATGTCTGTCTGTCTTGTACCTTTCACCATGTCAGCCCTGCCAGCTTTCTTCTACTTCTTCAACCCCTTGAAATGTGTAAATTTTTTTATTATTATTTTTTTTTTGGTACCGTTTGGTTCTGGTATAAACAAGAACTAGCTATTACAGAAATAGGTACAAGTATAGGAATAAGAAAAAAAAGTGTTTGGATAAAAATTGGATTGTTTTCGGGGATAAGAAAAATAGTATTTGGCTAGATAATATGGAATAAGAAAAATATTAAATAGTTTTATATAGAAAATAAAAGTGTTGGAGGGGATAGTTATAATCGGTTATTATAGGTAACCGATAACTACTGTTTTCGGATAAAAATTAATATTTGGATATAAAGAGAGATAAGGGCCTATCCCTATTCTTATCTAGGGGTGGAAACGAGCCGAGCTCGAGCGAGCTTATGTCGGCTCAAATTCGGCTTGAAATTAATTTCGAGCCTAAATCTAGGCTCAAGCTCGGTATATATATACCGATAACACGATAATCCTCGTGTCGTCTGGAACACGAGGATTCAAGAATTGGCAGATAGTTTAAACTAACCACCAATTCCACTTTCTCTCCTCTTTAACTTCTCTTTAAGTTTCTTTTCTCTTTAACTCTTTGGGTTAAAGAGAAGTTAAAGAGAAGAGAGAAAGTGAGATTGGTGGGTAGTTTAAACTACCCGCCAATTCTTGAATCCTCGTGTTCCCGACGACACAAGGATTATCGTGTTATCGGGATGAGTATATATCATCCCGATAACACGATAATTTTTGAATCCTCGTGTTCCCGACGACACAAGGATTATCGTGTTATCGGGATGAGTATATATCATCCCGATAACACGATAATTTTTGAATCCTCGTGTTCCCGACGACACGAGGCTTATCGTGTCATCGGGATGATATATATATATATATATATTACATAAAATTAATATATATCCGAAATTAAATTAAACCCAGTAATAACAACCAGGTATTTTATTTGGGTTGTTCATATTGGCACGTTAACTCGGATTGAGATTTAAATGTATTGTATGAGAGAGAAAGTCTGAAAGTGAAAACATGTATTGGGATTTTGTACTATTGTAAGTTTAAAAGTTTAAGGATAAAAAAAAGAGGAGAGAGAAAGAGAGAGAAAGAAACTAGGAGTGGGCCAGTCCGTCAGTGGGATCGGTATAAAGAACGTTAATAAAACATAAAACTTGATAACCTGTACAACGTAGTTTAACATCCATTACAAGATATTTTTAATTTGATAACTAATATATTACAGCTCTTAAAGTTAGCCGAGCAAATCTCGAGCTCGAGCCGAGCTGAGCTTTAATCCGAGCGAGCTCGAGCCGAGCTTAATTAAAGTTC